>NW_020884875.1:18757871-18768035 GCF_003945725.1 Corapipo altera | reverse complement strand
GAAAGGAAAGGAAAGGAAAGGAAAGGAAAGGAAAGGAAAGGAAAGGATAAAGAACAAACTAATAATAAACAATGAAAGGAGATAACTAAGAACATCAGCAGGAGAAGCCTGAGCTGATTAAAGGTCTCTGCTGATGACATTAGCAACCCAGCTTAGCTGAGTGACTGATCAAGTGACACTAGTACAGAATCAGTCTGTGAAATTATATCATGAGTTGTTATGTGAATAAAGGACATAGTGTTTATCTCATATCATATGGAGATCATCAGCTAAAAACATTAAAGTTCTACTTTTCTACCACTGCAATTGAATAAATTATAAAGTTTTACACAACAAAGATAATCTGTAATGGAAAATAAGAGCAATTTTTGAAGAATATTAAAAGGAAAGGCAAATAGCCTTCATTCTTGGCCTGCAATGGCACCAGAAAGCTTAAAATTTTGTGACTGTTTCTTACATGTAAAATATTTCTTATTAATTTTTATATAAATAATTTTATAGAATGAAAATAGCTTATCTATTACTAAATGTAGACCTCAATATAAACATAATTTATTTAAATTATTGCTATTTTTAATAGAAATCTATAACACCCCCCCCAGAAACAGCCAGTGGGCTGTTAATATGTGGAAACAGGTTGTAACAAGTAAAATCTAACCTAAAAGTATTTGGATTTTTTAGGTTAAATGTTGACAATTAAATTAAAACATAAGCGAAATCCGGGATTATGTGTATAGCTCTATGCCTTTATGTGGAAGGGCATAGGTGAAATAGTTGCTGGTAAGTGTTGGGAAATAATGTGAAATGTTATTCCAATGCTTTTTTCAGAAGCTTTACTTCCTTTAAAAGGTTCTTATATTTGGGCTGATGCCACTGAGTGTAATGTTGGGTGTGCTTTTTGCAGTGCTTTCTTTTCTGTGCTGTTCGTTCACAGAATTAATCACTCATTGATCTTCTGATCAAGCATGAGTTTGCACACAGGATTTGTTGGCTGTGGGAGTTGTTAGACTACAGGAAGGAAGGAAGGAAAGAAGGAAGGAAGGGAGAATGAAAGAAAGGAAGGAAGGAAGGAAGGAAGGAAGAAAGGAAGGAAGGAAGGAAGGAAGGAAGGAAGAAAGGAAGGAAGGAAGGAAGGAAGGAAGGAAGGAAGGAAGGAAGGAAGTCCTCTAACTCTTTTTTGCAATTAATATATTTTCCTAGGACCATATATTACAAATACTCTTTCAGTGTATCAACCAGTGCTTAATATTTGGGCACTTTGTATGTTGTTTTTCTTGTTTTTTAGTATGGATATTGCTTTTTTACTTTTTTTTTTATTGCTAACAATACTCCTTTTCTCTTTTAAGTGAGGATGCATTGTATGCAAAGAAGTCTACAAGGGAGACTAAGCTCCTTATGGCTTTACAAGTTCACAAGAGATTTGCAGTTTGAATTGCTACCTTGTTTTCTGGCATCTATAGATTGAAAGAATGTAAAAGAAGTAATTTTCAAATATGATCATTAAACTTTGTTGGCAGTTCCTTTTCATTTTATAAACAGAATAAAAAAGATTAGGCACTTATGCTCAGCTCTGAACTCTAGTGATTTGCAAATCAATGCTTGAGAATGAGAAAAAGTGAGACACTTCTGTCCAAGTTATCTTCTGGAGTAGAATTAAAGAGTGGACATATCCATGTAATAACAAACTATTTACTGAGCTCCCTCCATATTGCAGCAGTCTTTCAAACCATTTACAGACTTCCAAGTCCCAGTTCTACAAGTGGTACTGAAGGTAATTTGTGTAGATTAGTGTTTCACCATTTAGTAAGGAGTACTCATTGGAAGAATGGAGCAGTGAGGATGTCTTACCCCATCTTTGGGCTTTTATTCACAGGAGATATCTGAAGAAGGTAGCCACATGTAATAAGGTCTTCAGATTTTGCAGTTCACGTAGTACCAGTATGACTAAAATTTGCAGGGTCAAGGCAACGAACCTCTGTAGGTTACTCCATAGCAAACCATGGCTTTCAGAGAATGGCTACTACAGAGAAAAGCTGAGCCAAGTGGTGTGGTTGCCAGATCAGTGTACTTGTGGGAATGAGAATTAGGAGGTCTGTCTTTCAGTCAAAACTTTCAACACACACTTCAGCGAAGAAGAACTTGGTATTGTGTTTAAATAGTTCTCCTTTATTCTCACACGCATTTAGTCTTAGGAGTCTAAGTCTAAAGTAAGATTCAGGAAGTTATGGATTGTCCCTGGATGCAGCAGCAGTGACTGCCATGAATTCCAGAGCCTCCTTGAAATATCAGCAGACAATAATGCTGCAAACATCAGAAACTACTGGCCATAGTTACTTGTCCCATCTTCTTTTCCTTATATATACCTCTGAAGACCTTCCTCTTTGTTACATAAGGATATTTAATTTTCACCTAACTAAAGCATACAATCTCCTGTATGTGGTATCTGAAATGCCAGACCTCTTTGCTTTCAAAAATGGAAATAAAAGCAAAACAAACATTCCCCCTGCCTCCCACTCCTCATGGAAAGGGAAGGACGACATGTCGACCCTGAATGCTTGCTAAAACCAGGGTCTGATAATTGCTTCTTTCTTATCTTTGCTCTCATTAGTACTGGCAAGTCTTATGTGAGGCGTTGGTTTCAATACTGGTAACTCCTAAGTGAGGGGGTGCCAACCGGTCCCCACCAGCTGCAGGGACAGGGTGCTGGTGACAGCAAATTTCAGGCAGCACAGAAAGAGGGTCACCTCTGCTGGAGGAGCCACCACCGGTAGGATCCTACTGCTGTTCTGTACCTGAGCAGAGTAGTCAAATTGTCTGACTGGAGAGGAAGAGATTTAAACTACGAAAGGAAAAGAGTAGGAGCCATGTGGGGGAGTGATGAACAAGGTCAGCAAGCAAAGGGCCTGGGTTCACATGAAAAAAAGGAAATATATAATCAGAGAAACAGGGCTGAAGAAGAGGCATCTCAAACATTTGTATGCAAGAAAGGAAGTGACTCCATGGTATTACTACAGGGGAAAAACACAGAGCCTGTCTGGAAATCATCATGATGAGGTGCCTCTCTGAAGTGCCTGTACCTGGTTGTAGCACAGAGAATAAACACAAGGAATTAGAGATCTGTGTGGAGTTACAGGGCTATGGTTTTGCTGGGGTTGCAGAAATGTGATGAAATCACATCTAGGACTATGGAGTGTTATAATGGATAGATGTAGGGTTTTTAAAAAGAACTTGCTTGGAACACAAGGATAGGCAGTTTTCTTTCATATGAGAGAGTAACTGGAGTGCATGCAGCACTGCCTGGGAATGGGCTTTTTGGGTAAGGATAAAGGAGTTGGACAGTAGGGGAACGTTATAGTGAGTGTCTGCTATAGACTGCTTGGTCAGGAAGAAAAGTAGATGAGACCTTCTTCTAGTTGGAAGTAGCCTCACATTCACAGGCCCTGAGCCTCATCAGGTACTTAAATCAGCTCAATATCTGCTGGATGAACAGCAGAACAGACCATAAGCAGCCCAGGAAACTCCTGGAGGGAACTAATGACAACTTCCTGATCCAAGTGATAGAGAAGATGAAGAAGAGGTTTGATATAATGGACTGCACAGCCACAAGAGAATGAGGGGCTTGTTAAGTCTTTCACAGATACAGAAACCCTTCTTTCTACATCTCATAACGTTTTTTTACATTTAATTTCTGTCTTCTATTAAAGAATTAACTACTTTCCCTTTAGATGTTACCATACTTTAGCTGTCAAATGTACAGAATTTTGGAAACAAACCAGCAACTTTTGTGTGTGCCACAGAGTTTTTGCTCATCCTCATGATAATTTCACTTGACAACTAATGACAAGTAAAGACAGACTAAAGACAACTAAAACCAGATTGTACATTGCCTAAATATTTCAGAGTTTGCATAATTTTGTCACTGTATTCAGTCTGCCCCTTTATTTACACTTATATAGAAATGGAATACATATTTTTGTGTCATGATATTTGAACAGAGAAAAAATATAGATGTAATGAATGTTGATACTGGAATGCACACGTGTGATAATTTTGTTTCAAAGTTAGTGTTTTTCTGCTTCAATTCTTTCACCAACCTTTGTGCAGTACTACACACACAGAGTTCCCTTCTGTCCTTTCCTGTTAGGAAAACAAGTCCATATGTTGAGCCATGTTCCAATTCAGTTCTGCATGAGATAAAAGAGTTACTTCAAGAATAGTAAAAAGCCTAACAAGATAAAAACTGAAGAGTTCAACCCATCATATCTAAGCCAAAAAACCATTCCCCACCCCAATCCCATCTAGTTACTGAGTGCAATTTCTCAGGGGACAAAAATGCCAAATGTTCTTTTATTTATTGGAGAAATAGATCATATGTAACCAGGCAAGGTGTTTCTGACAAAAAAATATCTCTTCCTCCAAGAACATGGTCATCTTGGAAAACAAATTTCAGATAATGCAAAAGAAAGGGTTCACTGTAGAGCAAAATCAGTGAAATAAATCAGGGTGCAGGAATTCAACACAACACTGAAAATTCCCAAAGGTGTAAAATTCTCAGGTGTCACATAATAATATAGGAAAGGGATACACCATTGCTTTCTGGGTTATCCACAATCTCCCAGGAACTTTCTCTTCTCCAGGCTGAATAAGCTCGGCTCTCTCAGACTGTCTTCAGAGGAGAGGTTCTCTGGTCCTCTGATCATCTTCCAAGGGCTTCAACAGGTACTTCTTGTACTGGGCACTCCAGACCTGGACTCAGTACTTCAGGTGGGCTCTCACGAGAGCAGAGTAGAAGGACAGAAGCACTTTCCTTGACCTTCTGGTCACACTTTTTTGATGCAGCCCAGGATATAATTGACTCTCTTGGCTGCAAATGCAGATTGTCAACTCATGTCTAAGCTTTCATCCACTATCACCCCAAAGTCCTTCTTGGCAGGGCTGATTTTAATTTGTTCATCCTGCAGCCTATATTGATATGGGGGTTACCCTGACCGATGTGCAGCACCTTACACTTGGCTTGTTGAACCTCATAAGGTTCCCGTGAATTCACTTCTGGAGTTTGTCAAAGTCCCTTTGAATAGCATCCTGTCCCTAAAACTTCTTAGCTGCACCACTCACCTTGGTGTCCTCTGCAAACTTGCTAAAGTTGTACTCAATCCATTCATCTATGTCATTGATGAAAATATTAAATAATACTTCTTTCAAGAGGGACAGCACTTATCACTGATCCACTTCTATATATTGAGCCATGGAGCCATAACCTCTGAATGCAACCATTCAGCCAATCCCTCATCCACCCATCAAACATGTATCTCTCTGATTTAGGAAGATACATAGAAGAAGTGGATCTGTCAACAAAGAGAATATGACTAAGTGGACAGTTCCTCCAGTGTGTGTCCTTCATGCATTGCAGCCTCTTTTTTTGTTCTGTGATTAGCAATATTTACCTATAATCTAGGCTCTTGGCCTTACTCCTCTCTTGTTTGTGTCTTTTATTGTCTTGAAGGATCTACCTTGTGATCAGAGAGAAACAGGATGGCTTGCTTTGTTGGTGAGGGAACAATATTCTTTAAAATTTGTGGTATAGTTGGGTCTCTTGATGAGGCTCCACAAGTCTCCACTTATGTGTTTCATTATACAGAATCCGAGGGTGACAAGCTTGCAACATGGCCTATTTTAGACAGACCATGTTGTACAATGGGTTTTGTATGAGGTATTTCATATCTTTGATAGGTGTTTGCATGATGATTGCATTTTCCAGTAAATCCAGTTCTCACTTTCCTCCTCCTGGTAAAACTCTTCTGTTCCTGACTGGAGTATTTATTACTTGATTTTTGTAACTGCAAACAAGAATTCCCTTCATTGGGGTCAAAAGTATGATCAGCTCTTCTAAGATGCTCAACAGACACCAGAGAAACAATTTTCATGGATGCATGCCTTTGGGCTAGGTTTTATCTTGCAGTTCCTGTATCTGAGCTTCTAGTGTCCAGCTAGGTTCATCATCCCACTTCCTCATGTCCTCCCCCAGTCACACAGGAAGAACTACAGTTGTGTTGTGTGTTTCACCAATACCATTTCCCTTGAGTGGAGAAAGGTTGACTCCTAACAACTGAGACCTTGGCAAGTATGCACGAAGACAACCAATCCTTCTTGAACTGCTCAGACAACATTTGGGTCAGTTTCTCTACACAGGAAGGAAATGAAATTGTCCTCATATTCTCGGAGTTGTTTGCCTAATCTATTCATAGTTAGTGCTTCTGTGTCTATCCTACTCACTACTGCTACCGTGTTGGCATATGATATCATTGAGCTTCTTATAAACCTTTGCCACATGGACTGCATGACTCAGATTTCTTCCAGGCCCTTGGATACCTGGTGGTCATCCAGGAAAATATAGAGCACCCCCACCTCAAGTGATTACCTCAAATGCTGGATACCTCCCTCAAGGGTGGTTCATTTATTTTGGGAATATACAAGATCTTCCCTGAAGATCTTGTAAAGGTTGGAACCTGTCCTGTTCCAATCACTTTGTCAATGGCCTTATCCCCAGCAAGGGATCCAAGCTACCAGGCTTTCTTATCCTCTAATTCCTGACTATTGATCTAAATATCCCAACACTGGAGTAAACAGCTTGCCTGATTGATGTCTGAAATCTTTTTGCATGTCTCAAAGCTCACTTAGGAATAGAGATTGGGCGATTTCTCACTTATGATTTCAGTTCCTTCCTCCTGTTGTTCTTGTGACTTCTCTGCTGCAGAACAGACTGTCTCTTCTGATTCTCTCTCCTGTTTCTCTTAAAAGAAGATTCTTCATCCCTTTTTAAATGAGTTGACTTCACTTCCACTGTTTCTTTTAAATTATAGAGAAAACTGATAAAGTTGAAGGCTGGGTCTCTGTTTTAGCCATAGAGTCTGTTGATATTTTTCATATCTAGAGACCTGTATGATTTCCTATTATGAAACCAGGACATATTTTACAATAGAAAAGCACATCTACATCACAAAAATTAAATAAAAATGTGTTGTATTCAGTGTTACACTGGATTACATTTGTTTTCATACTCGAGGACATTCTTTGATTCTCTGGCTTTCAATGCAGACACCTCTAACAGAAGAAAGAATCAAGGTATTCTTTTATTTTGGATTTTTTATTAGGCAGTTTAGAATTATAATATTTTATAACACTAGGGAATTTTTAAAAAATATAACATTGAATTCTCCAGCTAACTGAACCACATTTTGCAGCTTCCTAGTTCTAAGAAAATGGTCAATCATTTGCAAAGTCAGACTTCGTAGCAGAATGAGTGCCTGACTACACTCAAGTAGGCATATCATGACTGTACAATCCAGTTATCACATTGGACATGGGCTAACAGTTTCAGTACATACCCAAAACTAGTTCAGACCTCTTATCTTTATTGTCATTTGTACTGCCCAGAGCAGAAAAGATTGTCAAAGGTTTTAGTTATTCTGTGATGCCATTTATATTTTAATCTCAGGCTAATTCACAAGTAGCAGTCACATTGCTGACTCTAGTTGATATTGGGATGGGAGACACTAATTTTCAGATTCAGATTTTTATTTGAGATAATCAAGACATGGAATTCATCTGTTACCAGAATATACAAGACATCAGAATGTTTTCCTTATATCTGAAGGTATAAATACTGCTAACATTTTATTCTTCTCTAATCTTATAATTAGATCTTTTTTTCCTGAACTGAGGACATAGAGTCTGGCACAGAAACAAATTTATTTATATGACTACTGCAATTCACTTTATGAAGGGATTTGAATAAGGCTACTGATTCATAAGTGGCTACCCTGTGCACTGTTAAAGGCCAGTTATTATCAAAGGGCATGGAACTAATGAATTCAGAATGAACAAGGCTAAAAGAAGAATACAGGTTATTGCAAAGGTATATGCTCTACTAGGTAAATAGCATTAATAAAGAAGAGCCACAGAGACAAAATAGTAAGAAAAATATAGAGGTATTCTTACAATAATTCTGTGCAAACTTCAGTCCTGAATTTCTCAACTAAAATTCTCCTTCAAAATTAAAATAGAATAAGCACTGAAAAGATACTTTTAAATGGATTTTTGTGGTTCCACACTCCTCAAAAAATTACTCAGAATAGAATAAAAATTAATATAGTAACATCAGCATTAAAATGATACAGGGTATCTGAAATGAAAAAGAGAATGACCAAGGCATCAATCCCTCAACCAATTTGTTCAAGCAACTGTTTCTCAACAGTTACTGTTCCTTACTGTATATGATCCATTGGCAGTTTGAAAGTAACATGAGTGATGGAGGTATGTAAAACTTCAGCTGCAGAATTAGGTGCAGCAAGGAAGGGAACTCCAGACAAATACTAGCCACAGGCCGGTGTAAACTCCAGAAAACTGACAGAAAAGCCGAGGCTCTTAAGAAATGAGGCACTTTCACAGAGCTGCACAGAACAAAAGAAAATATCATATATGGAGAAAAAAAAAATCCTCACTTCAACTTAAAAGACAGTAAACTATAATCCACAAAGTTTAGGGGATTCACAAGGGAGCCTGATTAGAGACATTTAAGTTAAAGTTCACTTCTGATATATGCCAGCTGGCTATGAATCTGCACAGCCCGAGACCTTATATGTCACTAGAGAAAAGCTGCAACACCCAGCTAAAAAAGGGCATCCCAGTGAAACTCTGATCATATAGTTAACTCTCCACTCAAACAGACTTGATGTCAGGAAACTGTACAAAGACCTCTTTCTTCTCAGCATGTGGCAGGACAACTAAACTGCAAAATTCCTGCAAGTCTTGTAGGGCTTTTCTTATAGGGCTGTCACATCTGAGAAACTGGACCATTGTGACTCTGCAAAGCACAGAACTGAATCGGATTAAACACCTTGCCTTCTCACCCTGATGGTAACAGTAGCACAAAGGACTCACAACATCCAGGAGAACCTCTGACAAAGCTCGTCTGTTTTACATGGACCTGGATCTGCCACAGTGGCCTGACATGGCCTGATATATCAGCCCCACAGGAGTATAAAGTGTTAGTGGACAGTGTACCCTAATAGCATAAGATTACTATAGGGAAAAATTCATCTCTATTTCTAGAGTGATGGGAGGATCACAACAGCTGTCTGTGTCAGAGGCTGAGGTATGCCTATCTGGAAATGAGTGGTGAAAGCATCCTGTTGTGACTGGTCTGGAGGCTCCATATATCCTTGGCATAGACTACCTCAGGAGACAGTTACTTAAGGGAACTAAGATATGCTTCAGGATGGTATAGCTGCCTTGAGTATGGATAAGATTAAACAGCTGTCTAGCTTGCCTGGTGTCTCAGAGGATGGTTCTGTTGAGGGCTGGTCGCAGGCTGAAGAACAGCAGATTACAATTGCTACCATGACATTGCACAGGCAACAATATAACATCAATCAACACGCCCTGGCTCCCAACCACAAGCTGTTCTGGTGATTGGAGAGGCAAGGAGTGATCAGTAAGGCACATTAACCCTTTGTTAGTCCCATATGGCCACTGAAAAATAACAGTGTGGAGTCTTACAATGAAATGTGGTAACTACTGAGTCACACCATCGCTGAATGCTGCCATACCAGACATCCTAGAGCTTCAGTATGGAGTCAAAGGCTACCAAATTATATGAAATAACTGATATTAGTAACTCATTTTTCTCTATCCCTCTGTCAGTACAGGGCAGATGACAGCTTGATTCCATGTGGATTTTACTAGCACATAGGTGGAAACACAGTCTTATGATTTGTTGTGAATTGATACAGGCTGTGGTGGTTTCACCCTAGGCCTTCCTGGAGACCAACTTGTAACCAGGAAGGAACTAGAAAAGTGATTACGGAAGTATTCCATGCTATTCCTTTACGTAACTGGGGGTATAAATAAAGCCAGTGGGAGGGATCGCGCCCTCTTCCTCTCCGGCGAGGTTCGAGAACGGTGGGTTCCTGTTTCGGTCGAGCTTATCTGGAGCCGAGGCCTACAGTGACTGCCGCTATCCGCTTCGCGTGAGAGGAGAGCCTTGGGCTGCGTCAAGTCATTCTGCCTGTCCGAAGGGAAGTGGTGAGAGTTCTGCTAGTTTGCCTTCGGCTGGCTGTTTGACTTGCTCGGTCCTTGCCCCTTTTTGTCTCTCTCCCTTTCCCT
>NW_020884875.1:18667346-18747871 GCF_003945725.1 Corapipo altera | reverse complement strand
ATATATATTTGCTATAGCTTTGGCTGCTTAGTTTTTTTTTTTTCCCTCTTTTCCCTCTCTGGGAGGCGGGTCCTTGTTGTTGAGTTTTGGGGACTTGGCGGGAAGCCAGCTCAAAACTTGTACACAGGCTAACTGGAACAAGGTGAAACTCCTGAGCATCTGCAGTATATTGATGACATTATTGTGGGCCAACACAGCAGAGGAAGTGTTTTAGAAGGGGAGAAAAATAATCCAAATTCTTATGAAAGCTGATTTCTCTATAGAGCAGAGTAAGGTCAAAGGACCTGCACAGGAGATTCAATTTTTAGGAACAAAATAGCAAGATGAGGATTATGATACCTCAATGGATGTGATCAATAAAATAACAGCTGTGTCTTCAACAACTAACAAAAGGAAACACAAACTTTCTTAGGTGTTGTGGGCTTTTGAAGAATGCATATTGCAGGTTACATTCTGACCGTAAGCCCTCTTTATTGAGTGGTCTGGAAGAACAACTTTGAGCAGCAGCAAGATTTTGAACAAATTAAATGGGAGGTAGTTTGTGCTGTAGCATTTGGGCCACTCCAGACAGGACAAGGTGTGAAAAATATGCAGTATGCCTCAGCCAGGGATAATGTCCTCCCCCAGAACTTCTGGTAGAAAGTGCCTGAAGATACTCAAGGTCAACCTCTAAGTTTATTGGAGCCAGGAACATAGAGGATCTGAAGCCTGTTACACTCCAACTGAAAAAGAAATATTAGCAGCGTATGAAGGTGTTCAAGCTTCTTCAGAAGTAATTTATACTGAAGCACAGCTTCTTTTGGCACTTTGGTTACCTGTGCTGGCCTGGATGTGCAAATGGGGGGGTCCACTCTACACATCATGCAACTGATGCCACATGGAGTAAGTGGATCACACTGACAATGCAACAGGCTCACATGGGAAAACCTAACCGCCCAGAAATCCTGGGGCTGATCATGGACTTTTCAGAGGGCTGAAACTTTGGATTGCCAGAGGAGGTGACTCATGCTGAAGAGGCTACTGCGTAATAAATTACCAGAAAATAAAATCAATGTGCCTTGTCTTGCTCACAGATAGATCCTGTTGTATTATGGGAAAATATCGAAAGTGGAAAGGCTTTGTGGGGTCCCACAAAACACAGTGAAGAAACTGCTGAACAGAGTGAACCTAGTAAGTGTACAGAGGTGAAAACTGGCTCTAGACATTGCTGAAAGAGGAAAATAGCAAGTACTTTATCTGTATATTGATTCATGGAGTGTGGTAAATGCTCTCATCAGGGTTGTACTTTCATGTCTCTTTATTATTTATTTTTCATATTTTCCTTACAATTTTAATGTTTTTCAAAATTTTTTTTTATTATTTTAAATTTTATTTCTTTTAAAGTATTAAAGTGTTGCTGTTTCAACCTATGAGTTTGTTTTTCAATTTTACCCTTCCAATTCTTCCTCCATCTCACCATGGGAACAGGGGGTTGAACAAGTGTCTCAGTGGTGTGTAGTTGCCAGAGACGGTTAAACCACAATAAGGACTAAAAATTATCAGACTTATGCATTCTCAAAGCACATTTGAAGCAAAACGTGTGAGCCTGGTGAGAGAGCTGAAAAGGTACTAACTATTGTAAACATCTGACAACTGTGATAGTGAAAGCCTGTAACTGCCCTGGATCTTCAGTATCTACCCAGATATGATTTCTAAATTCACTTTCTTTGACTTTATTTTACATATCAATTGCAATATAATGAACAAGTATTTCCCTTGAACATATCTGTGGCCAAAAACCTGGTGTTTTATGTATGAATAACAGTTTTAGAGTTAAATTCTGGTTCAGTTTTAAAAATCAGAAATATTACCACCTGAGGACATGAAGTAAGATAATAAAGGCTATAGATTAAATGTGTCCTTTTGTCTGAGGATTTTTTTTAAATCCCTGTACAATTTTGATAAAACAAGGGTTATTTTATATCATATAAAATGGGTTCTTCAGGCCTTAGGGTACTTTTGCAGTAGAAATTGCATGACAAGGAAAATTATTATTGCATTTTTTATTATTATACAGTTTTATATCTAAAATGCAGTATTTCAAAAGCAATCTACTTCAGCTAAGCTGGACATAAAGTAATTTGAAGATTTCGAGTGCTAGGAATCTAAGTATTTCTTATATTGTGCATTTGAAAGCTAGCATTACATTATTTTGTTTAGATACCTATAGAAAGAAAGGAAGAAAATATTACAGTGTATCCATCTTCATAGTCACCACAGTAAGGCCTGTGTAAAAATTTTAGAACACTCTTTCTGTTGTGAACACTCATTCCTGCTCTATTCATTTGTGCCAATGCAATGATTTTGAGGGTATAGTCCAAAGTGTATGATGAAATTGACTTCATCAAAAAAAAAAACCCAAAACCAAACTCCAAAACCACGCAAGTCACTTTATTTTTTATCCATCTCAGTTTCCAGATACAATTCACAGTGCAGCAGTGGAAAGCATTATGTTGGCAGGTTTAGCAGAGAAAGCTGCTGCAATGTGAGCAGGACATGGGAATACCTTGAATGGACACCTGTCTGAATTTGGAAAAGTATTTACACTGTAAAATGCTACATTTTGAAGACATTACTTAATCTTTCAAAAATACCTTCTCTCATGTGAGCAATTAGAGAAATTTAGATTGAACCAGACTCATGCATATATATACACACGGAAGGTTATGTCTTCATGTGTGCATGTAGTCTTTTATAAAGAACTCTATCAACTAGTAAAGACTAGCTTTGGTCAAAGTAAAATTTGATAAATTGGGTAGGCAAAAAAAAACACAAAAAGAAATCAAGCTGAGAAAGAACAGTTATACAAAGTCTGCTTTCTTTGTTGTGAATATATAAGTTAAGATACAAGTAGAAGTATTAATTACTTTCCTATTAATGTGGGATTTTAGGGATAAATGATTTCTGTTGTAAAGCATGAGGATTTAGTTGCTTGAATCTTATGGCTCTCATATAATTTATTTCTTACTTCCTGGACTTAGTAGTCAACTACTTTTGTTTTTGTAACAAAAATTTCTTGCACACTTGCAATTACAACTGTAATTGTACAACTATCTCAGTTTTATTACAGATAAAAAGTAAGACAAAATTTACTGATAATTAAAGCCTGAATTCCAGCTAAAATATTTTGCTTATTATCTGTTATAGGCTAGCTGCCTGTCAAATCTAACAGGAAATCAGTTGGAAATATCAGACACAAGAACTTTTGTCATCTAGTTTCTTTAGTCTTTTCACCATAATGTATTTGTTAGTTGAGGGTGGATTTTTGTAGGATTTATAATTTTTTTATGATTAGTATTAGTAGGTTTTTTTTCCCCTGGTCATTTTTTAGGGAGAAATTTTGTATCTATTGTTTCTCTAATACTTCTTTCCTAGTTTGCACTACCACAAATCCCTCAGAATATTTCATCTGAGGTTTGGAAAAATACAACTTATTTCATTGCTAAGGATTTCAATATTTTCCAAGTCTTCAGCTGAAACCAAATAACACAGAAACAGTACTTAGGTATCTTCTCTTATAGTCAGAACTTTCTGTACTTTGTACAGATTTTGCACAGCTGTGAGGTCTTAAAGAACTTTCATTCATAACCCATTTTTGCCTGTGACCAATTCATTCCACTCGTGTTGGGAAGGGCTTCTGGGAGGCTCAGCTTTTTCTGCATATGCTTTCGTTGGTCCCAACAGATCCATGTTTCCTCCTAGATGTGGATCTTTGTTATCTGTTATTTTTTTTATTGGAGTAGTTGCTTCTTTTCTCAAGGTCACAGTCCTATGCTTCTTTTGGCTGTGAGCTACAGTGTTACATACACTTTCTACCTTCCTAATAACATTTAGACTTTACACAACATATTTTTGGCTGAATTAATTTCTACTAGTACTACAAAATAATAATAAAAAAATAGAAGCTGAACACATCCAAAAAATAAAGAAGGAGGAAAAGGATGATTAAAGCCTAGTGAAAGCCTAGAATTGAGGTAGTCTATACTTTTTCTCCAAACTGGGCATAACAACATAGCCCCTTCTGGGCTTAAGTCGCACTCCTCCAAGGTGGATAAGAATCCCCTTGAAATTGTTATTGTCTCCAACTAAGAAACACTCCAAAGATATCTTCTTTTCTTGCACATTTTAACCTTACACTATCTCTTTAGCCATGTATCTCTCATGAAATTTTCAACCTTCATTATGTACTACAGCATTTCTGCATTTTGCTAATTTTCTTTCACTTGAATTTCCAACTGTGCAAAAGTTATAAAATCATAAAGTTAAAATTATTCTGAATTTACTGTTCAATCAGTATTTGAGATCTCCTATTATAAGTATGAGAAAGAGAAAGGGAGTAGGATTAATATGAAATTAACACCAGATTTCATAAATATGAAATTAACATATATTTTTCCAAGGATTTGTTTTAGATGTATTTCAACACCATGTTCTGTTGAAATGTAGTCATTATGAAATGGAGGAAGTATAGTTCAGCATATCTATTTTGCAATGAGCTGTGCTTTCTTATGCTGTAGGAAAAGTTTTAACCTTGATGCACAGACCAATTTTGCTCAATGCAAGTGAACAATTCTCCATTTATTTATACTAGTAAATAGATTGGGAAGGGAGAGAATTGACTCCCAAGAGAGATATCACAAGATGAGAGATTGTTCTGTATTTTTGTAGTGTAGTGATTTTCCTGCTATTTTTCCTGGTATTTGTTGATATCTAATCTTCATGAAACATATTATCATAGATTTGAAAATCCATAAAAATAACTCAAAAACATGGTAAAAAAGATCATAATATAGAAAACAGACTAGACCACATTCTACTTCAAATTTCCATTTGAATTTTGCTTGTAATGCATACAGGAATGTAGAATTTGGAAAAAAAGTAGAATGCTTTTACTTTCATAAATGTGACAGACGGGGTATACAGGGACTGATGATGACTTCTGTGTTTATTTGTTTTCTCTGTTGCAGCCCTGAAGACCTAAAATCCAGACACAGGACAGTAACATGAACATTTGACATGTAGAATGTTGAAGCTGAAGTAGGTGAAGAAGACAACCCATTGGATCAGGAAATACATGTGATGCATATTGCAGCACCACAGAACCACAACATGACTGCACCTGGTTGACACCTTTGGAGATTATGTAGTCACAGAGTCATTGAATCCTTAAGATTGCAAAAGGTCTCTGAGATCATTGAGCCCACCAATTAACCTAGTGCTGCTATATTCACCACTAAACCATGTACCCTAGTATCACCCACCACCCATCAAGCAAGCAGAAGGTTGCTCAGAGCAATGCCTAGTTGGACTTTAAATATTTCCAAGGATGAAGACTCCACACCTTCTCTAAGTTGCCTGTGTCAGTATTTGACCAATGTCACAGTACAAAATTTTTTTCCTCTATGATGAAGGTGTTGTGGTTTAGGAATGGTATTTCCCAATTTAGTGTTCCCTCTGAAACACTGCAAACTATGCGCCATTCGATCACTCTCCTCTCCCCTTCCTCTTCCCCCTATGGCAGGCTAGAGTGGAAAACTGGAGACACAGTAAGTAAAGATCAAGAGTTGAGATAAGAACCATTTACTGGAAACAGCAATGAAATAAGGAAATGAACAGTAACAATAACAATATTAATAACAAGATGTCCAATGGAGGCAAATGATTCACACTCGATTTGCTCACTATACAGTGACTGGCAATGTCTGACTCCCACCATGGTATGCACTGTGCAACCCAAAAGGGTCCCTGGAAAATGATGTGAGGTGGTAAAGAATAACCTCTGAGTCCTAGCTATACCTTCTCCTTGCTACTGCAAAAATTAACCGTGTCCTGGTTGGAACCAGGACAAAGGGTTTGGAAAAGAATTTGTGACTTGAGGCCCAAGTGTGGCTGGGTCTCAGTGCTGACAATTTAGAAGCAAACATAATCTAGCAGTTGGTGTAATGTTTATGGCACAATATTATGTGTATTTGTTAAAATCGTTATAATTATTTCTGTGTTGTTTCTCATTTAGCAAATAGCTCTAGTCTGTTCTTTATCTCTTCACACAGCATAGCATACAATGTAAGGTGACCTACTAAGGAAAATATTTTTATTCCCTTTGTCCTTCACTTACTGTCACATATATCACAATTCTATTTGATCTGTGCATGAGAGATTTATGAGTTCAACAAGCTGCCATGAAGTGGCCCCTAATGACTCGGAAACTTAACACACAATCACTGTTAATTTTTGTGATATTCATTCATGGTTCTCTTTTTGCAAAAGTAAAAGCAGCAGTTTGTCCTGCTGCTAAACAGGAGGTTCATTTTTGGTTAAGTCATGTTTTAGTGTATTATAATCTTCTAAAATACCACATATCCAACAGAAGTTTATATTTAATGGAAAGCTACTAGCAGATATTTACATAAACCCACATTCAACTCTTTGGTCATCTTTGGAGACCATGGATGACTATATTTTATTTCCACTCACAGATTCTGTGTTTCTACATCCAGACTGCTGTCATACAATGGGGATGTATACTTTTGTGTACCTATAGCTGTATTGCTTCAGATTTTTATAGAAGCTGTACAGAAGATTTTAACTGAGATAATATTTACCAACTCTCAGTAACTGAAGGAATATATATTTATTTTTTGAAATCTGACTTGCATTTCCATAGTCAAAATATTCAACTTAGTAAAATTATCCTCCCTACAGTGGTATTTTGTGTATTGGGGGATATTGTGAAAAAAACCACATAAATTTGTAAGCAATTTTCTTAATTGTTTTATTGGGTTTTTTGTATGTGTATTTACAGATGGTCAGTGTTCAGCAGAAGGTTATGCATTTTCTTTTCTAGACAGAAAATTCAAACAGCAGGAACTGAATGTCTATTTTTGTGTTTGTTCATCACATACTAGTTCCTCCATCTTGTGCTGAGTTAAATATTATACTACCTTAAAAAAATACATAACAAACAAAAAGAAAATGAGATCTTTCATTTTATATATATTTCTGTCTTTCTTTAACACACAATATTTTTTAAAAGAGGTAAAAATGCATGCACTATGATATTCTGTTATTTCAGCAGAAAATTAAAGCCTTATGGTTTTTGTTTGTTTGTTGGTTTTTGGGTGGGGCTTATCTATCTATCTATCTATCTATCTATCTATCTATCTATCTATCTATTTATTTAGGTTAATTGGTTTCTGTTTTGCATTTTTTCCCCCCAAAGGAATTTTACTGCTATGAATAAAAAAACTAGCTGTCTACATGGGAGAACTTGCTAAGCAGAGAAGAGACAAAATTAGTTTAATGAAAGAATTCTGTGTTTCTTAATTTCTTGCATACAAGAGCTAAACCTTAAAGGAAGTCTTGGAGTTTTCTGGAAAAACCTGTTAGTTTCTGAATATATGATCTTTTTTCCTCTGTAATTTTGTCTAATATATGGACATGAGGTCTAAGCTACATTATGTAGCTCTTTATTTGATCTTTCATCTTGAGGAGGAACTTCTTTGTGTGATTCAGCAGAGTATTGCATATTGCAAAAACCAGTTTATCATGTATCTTGTACTCACTACTTAGGGAACTCCAGATATTAGTATACTACTTACTGCAAGCTGATATGGGACAATCAAAATGTAACAATAGTAGTCTTTCCAGAAAAAAAAAAAAAAGCCTATTAAATTAACTAGGTATATTAATCTGGGGAAATCTTTGCACAGAAACAGCTCTGACTTGCCCACACACAGTACATGTTTGTGAGCAGGGACAGAACCTCTGTTTTACTGGGGGTACCTTCATTAATCAGATTGATGTGGTATTGTTTCTTGTCCTATGGATAAAAGACTATGACTAATGACTTTTTTTTTCATGTTGTCATCCTAACACTAAGACATAAAATTCTACTGATGCTAAGGGTCCAATTTTATCTGTCTCAAAAAGAGAAAAAAATCCCAAATCCTCGTGGTTGCCCAGTAGTAACAGTTCTGACAATTCTGAACATATTTAAAAGAATGTACTCTACTTTCTTTTCTTCATTCACCTGCTCTGGTATCTCTGTGGAAAGTACAATGTATTCTGTCATTTAGTATTGGAAGAAAAGACCTTAAACAATTAAGGAACAGAATGGAGAAATAGATGGTTTAAAATGGTGGAACAAGCACAAAACTGAAAGCAGACAGAAAGAAATGGGTTCTAACAATATGTATAACAGGAGAAAGAGTGTATGTAGTAAAACAAAAATTGAGTCTGTGATATTAGGCTGTATCCAGCTGAAGACCAAAGAAAATCTAAGTTTTGTACGGTCATCTGATTAATCTACAGCATGCTTTATTCTTATGTATTTTGTTCTCTATACTATTTGCATTGACAGAAATCAGAGTTCCAAGCTGTAATCAAGTCAGTACATGTAAGCTCTACTTTTGGCTCATGTGGAAAGCAATGAAAACAGCCAGAAGGTGGCAGTTTTAGACCATTTTTAAAAAGAGCTGTCAATGGCTTAGGGCATAACTATTAGGCTACTTCTGCATGTTCAGACTAAAACACGAAACAATTTGAAAGATAGTTTTAAATTATTTATGTGATAATATAGTCAAGAAATAAAAAGTAGATTTCATCTCAGGAGTGGAAAATTCAGTCCCATTTAACTTTAGACTAAATACAAAGGCTACAACTGAGAAAACAATTGCTTCAGGAGCTACTCAGTTTACTATAAGGACATTTAGAAAAAAAATAACTACATTTTCAGCTAAGGTGTGCCAACATCTTTGGAATCCATCAGGGCAAGAGCATCCACAAATTTTAGTCTAGTTCTTGGTATGGCTCCTAATTTCTTCAGATGAGTTAACAAAGTTGAGTTTGGTTTGAGTTGGTTTCTTTCTCATTTTTTTCTTTTTTTAAAACTTAATTTTCCAGTCTACAATAATGTCTGTTAAAGGGCAAGGCTCAAGAAATTAAATTCAATTACTAATTTAATTATAGCAGAGACAATTAGCCAGAGAAGAAATAAACTTGCTTCAGAGAAGTCTGACTTGCCAAAGGAGCTCAGAATTAGGCCCTTAGAAATCATAAGAAGGTAATGGATAAAAGCATTTGGTTAAGTTTGCTGACAAGAATTAGTTTTTCTTTTAACAAGACAAATTGTTCCTTTAAAGGTGCAACTCCAAAGATCACTATTATGTGTTTGAGTCCTGAAATATTTATCAGCAAAAACTGCAATCAAATCTCTAAATAAACAAAGGAAAAGCACACGTTTGCAGGATTAGGGTATGTGATAGGGCATCTTTCCCCTATAGCTTCTCACACGAGTGAATACTTAGTAACATGCATGATATACCATATCAAAGGGGCTAGCATACAAATTGAGGCTTGGAAAAACATGTGAGAAGAAAAAAAAAAAGCCAGCATATTACAACACAAAAAAAATCTGACTTTTTGTATCTCTTTAGTCAAAGGATTTCTGTCTTTATAGATACCTGAAAAAGAACCCTTAAAATAGAACTCCCCTGTGCTCTCCACGAAAACTTTTCAAAGGACAGCTGACCTCTTTTCTCACTTTTCACTACTATCATTCATGAAGAAAATAAAACTTTGAGAAGCTCAAGGACATAAAGCAAAAGTTGGTAAAAAATATAAGAAACTGAGTAAAGAGAACAGGGTATATTCAACTGTGAGGTCAAATTTTACTACAGGGGATGGAAGGAAGGAACTAAGATTCTGGATTTTAAAAGAGGACAAGCTTTGCTGAACCGAAGAAATCATTAGTAAAGTCAATTATGTTGAAAAGCTTAGGGCCCTGAATATGAGAAAGGTCTGAAATTTCTTCTAGTGAAATGATTAAAGATATTAGGAGTTGTGTATTCCAAGAAAGGGAAAAGATTACAGGGAGGATGAAAACCCAGTGGAGTGAATAAGCAGTTCAAGAAATGTGTTTTGAATAAGCAGAGAGCATAAGAGGAATGAAAAAAAAATATTTGCAATTCCTTAAAATGCAAGAGGGTGAGAAATTAAGTGAATATTAATGGAAGTCTATTTGAGGGCCTACATCTTGCTCTGGCAAAGTTTAAGACAGCAAATCACATGAGAAAAGGGACTTCAACCCTTAAAGTGAAATTAAATTGTGGGGGGAAAAAAGGCCTTGTGAGAGTGTAAGGAGGGAGTAGAATATATATAAAGTTCTCAGGAAAATGAGTGGGTTTCTTAGGGTTTTCAAAATGAAGATTCTGTTAATCTCATAGAGAAAGACCATATGAATGCTGGCAAATTCAAGTTTTGCTATACCACAGAGACTGTGCAAGATTTGCCTGTTTACTCCTTGGACTGTGTGTGGACAGAAGTCAAAATTAGCAGCATTAAATTGCATGCGTTCTTCTGGATAAGTTATTCCAAAAATGGGCAGAGGAAGTAGTCAAGTTTCTTTCTTCCTTTTGAGATTTGAGGAAGGCAAGAGACAAAATTGTTCTTCTATAAGGCATTTTGGGCTTTGTATCCTTATTTCATACTTACATATTTGCCTACATGTATGTTTGCTTTGCTTTGATGTCTGTCTTGAAGCTTCAGCCTAACTAAACTGTATTGCATCACCAGTATTACCTCCTGCACCATTTCAATATTGGCTATTCAGGTGCAAATGTCTCAAGTTTAAGATTAAAAATACAAAAAAACCCTACAATCTTCCTGAGCTATTCCTTAAACTATTAAGAGAAAAATAGAGGAAATGGTAGTATTGAAATAAAAGAAAAGAAGAGTCCAAAAAATATAATAAAAGACACACCACCCTCATCCCCCCACTTCAAACTGACTTATAGAAAACAAGTGTTTGAAAGGAAGGACAGTGAAGTAAGCCATATACAAAAAACGGTGTAGCAAGTTGCATTTTACAGTAACGCCGGAATACATCATCGCAAGCACTCATTTCATATGAATACTATTTAATTTGATCAATACACTTCCTAAAGCAGAACTCAGGACATGTAGCAATACTAAATAGTTCTTCCTATCACCACATACTGAAGAGCTTTAGAGAGGATATCATAGATCTAGAAGCAGAAGAAAAAAGAGTAATCATCCGTAGTCATACTCACCCAAGGCAATAGGAACAGAATACTGTGACAGAGTGTAACAGTGATAAAGAAGTTTATTCTTCTGGGACTTAGTACATCTAACATCTTCCTAACATCTCCCTCACTAAATATCTAGTCAAAATGGTGTATATAGCAATGACAGTTTTCATTACTTATGATACTTAATGTGTGAGGATGCTCTGCCTGGAATGGCTAAACAGCTTGAACGATGCCCTATTTGCAGAGCTATCAGTAGTAAATGAAGAAAGGGGCATCATGGTGCTTTTGGTGTTGAATAATGCTAAAACCAGTCTGACTCACAATCCCAAAGTTAAACATCTTGATAGTGAAATGAAGGTATGGAAGACTGGGTAAAATACCTGCATAAAGGAATAAACTAGTGATACTGCTGATAACTTACCTAAACCTGCTGAGCTGACACAGTTGGCCTGGAAACATATGACTGAGAGTCAATCACTTTATACTAAGCTCTGTCCCAGATTTTGTTGGGAGAGTCTTCTAACATACCCCTTCTTGATTTCAAGCTTCAAGAAGTAACTTTGAATCTTTAAGAGAGAAAAGGGAAGTAAGTTTCATTAATTCCCTTTGGGCCCTCCTTCCTCCCCTTAACTTTAATATCTTTTCAAGTTGCAAAAATTTTGAAATATATTCTTCTTGCTGAAAAGCTCACTCTTCTTTCCTGCAGAATTGAGTAGAATAATGTCGTGGGTTAGATAGGAAGTGCATACTCCTTAAAGGTTTTGTGAACAGGAAAAAGTTGTATGCCAGTGATTCCAATGGAAAAGAGAACACAACCCAGAAAATTTTGTCAAGTTTTATTTCAGATCATCTCATTCTTCATGCTTGACACTGAAGGTAAAAATATCCCACATAGGCGTTTCTTCTTCTGTTGGAGAGAATGGTATTGCTCTCTGTACTATCAGGTTTTTACTGTTACTTTAAAACTGATGTTTTTGAGAAAAACAAACAAACAAACAAAATTTATTTGCACAGTTCCACACTAATAACTCTTGTATGTGGGTTTGTGCAAATAATGGATTTACCCACCTACTAGCTCATTTTATTTGGAAAAAACATGAATCAGTTTTGATTTTTTTCCCCTTGCTTATTGGGGGTTTTTTCAGTGTGAAGAACCAAAAGAATACAAATGTCTGCTCCAAATCACGTAAGCCTGTCATTTCTTACACTTATCAAAAGAAGAAGGATCAAAAAGCCTCACTTTATGAGGTTCAGACATTGTAAACTGGTCTACTGTAGTTGTAGATGTGTCCAAAGCCATTCGTTTTCTTCTTATAGAGAGAAGTGTACTTATTTATTTTTTTAGGATATCTGTAATTTCTTCAAAACACAAAATACATGCAGTCCTTTTTATATTGATTAAGAAAAGATAGCCTTCCAGGAGCTGATGTCTAGCATATCTGCCTGGGTTGGGGAATAAATTCTCACAAGTAGGATAAAATGCAGTTTAACACAGAAACTGTTTGGTACACTAGTTAAACAAAGTAATGTTCATAATAATTTAATTAAGAATATTACCTAGGGAGGAATCATGTTCATATATATTGCTGCAATGGAGAGGGAGCAGTGAGATTGCAAACAGAAGTTTGTTTTTTTTGTTTCTTTAACTTAAAGAGAAAATTTAAAAAGGAAATAGTTGCTGGAAATATGAAGTATTAGTGGATATGAAAGGAGTTACATGTAACTGCCAAGAAAACTTTAGGGATGTGATCTCATATTGTAAACACTTTGAAGACAACATTGTAAAGGAATAACAGGAATTCTTTACTATTTCTGATGACAATAAGACAAATATAGCTGTCAGAAGCCATGGGAGGGAGGTGATGGCTAGAATACATTAAAACAATGGTGTCAAATATATTTAAAAAGAGTATTAGAAGCAGATGAGAGGAAGGGAAGGAGGGGTGTACTTTCTTTATGTGGAAGAGTAAGCAAGTAAATACAGGAGTGGGAGTGCTCTAAGAAGAGTTGATGCAGAAAGAGACCATGAACATTGCCATACTAACCCTAGTATCTGAAAGAATAAAATATTCAAGTTTAGTCCCAGCTTTATGATTATCTGTTTGTATAAGAGACTTTCATTTGTGTATGTTTATGTACAAATCTATCTACAAACCCAATCTTCAATCTGAGAATACCGTATTTAATAATAATAATAAATCAAAACTGTATTATCTTGATCAAACACAGGGTTTGAAGAACTGCATGTCAGAATATACTATATGAGAGGATTTACCTTTACAGAATGTTATCCCAGATGTAGATTACTTTCACTCAAATATTTTTATTTTATTAATTTTTATTCTTTACAATCACATTTCCCATTAAGTGTTCTATGAGCTCGTGATGAAGAGATTAATTCTGAAACCTCTGAATCCTGCTTAAGACATTAATCATTTTACGGTAAATTAGTTTAAGGATTATTTTTCTTCAAACTTACAGGTTTCTGTTGTCTTTGTTTTCTATCTCATTGCTGCCTCTGTGTGAAGGAAATACACCTTAGGTGTACTGCTGCATAAATTCACAACATCTCTGTCAGAAATACTTTTCTACTCAAAGACTCTAGTGAAAGAATTTTAATACCTAAATGTTTGGACTACTTTTCGTTTCTGCTCATGGTTACTTTATAACATGAAAACTCTAGTATTTTACTAAAAATTTAAATAATGTACATTTTTATGGTTACTATGGTTTTAATTAGGAAAGTTTCCTTACTAAAAATATAGGTAGACCTCAGTAATTTTGTGGGGTTTACCAAATTCTCAGACCGTACTTTCAATTTATAAATTCTATTTGTTATCTTCTGGTTGTCATTTTCAGCCAAAGACAGTTTATACAAAGACAATTTAATACAACGAGAAACTGATCCAACAAGAGCAAGACCAAAGTTGAACTATTTAAATCATCAATTGAGGTAAAATAGAGAAAAAGATTAAACGCAGCCAGGCTCATAAGTACAAGCTATAAATCCATTTTTCAAACAATTTTCTTTAGTTTAAGTCCATGCCATATATTCTCCTTAAGATATAAAGTACCTCTGTCACTCTTCTCATTCTACAGTATCTTTCTGGATTTCTCTCTTTCTTTCTGCTAGAATTTTTACACAGAGGCACTAAGCATCAGTCAACACTGCTTTACATAGAACAGATTTAATTCAATCGTCTTATTATCATATAATCATGGAATGGTTTGGGTTGGAAGGAACCTTAAAGATCATTTTGTTCCAACTCCTCTGTTGATGGCAGGGACACCTTCCACTAGACCAGGTTACTCAAAGCCCTGGCCAACCTGGCCTTGAACACTTTCAGGGATAGGGCATCGACACCTTCTCTGGACAACCTCAACACCCTCACATGAAAGAATTTTTTTCTAACATTTAATCTAAACCTACGCTCTTTCAATTTAAAGTCACTGTCCCTAGTCCTGTCACTACATGGCCTTGTAAAAAGTCCCTCTCCAACTTTCGTAGCCTCCTTAAGGTATCTGAGAGGCTGTTATAAGGTGTCCCTGGAGTCTTCTTTGATTAAAGAAGCTGATGAACAGATTAGTATTTTACATACTGGAAAAACTATAAAGGGATGAGTAGGGATATGGCAAAGTTATGTTTGGCATAGGAAATGGAAAAAATATCCATAGTTTGCTCAAATATGATTAAGTGTGGACACCAACTATAACCAGAAAGTACCATGTTCAGAGTAAACAGAAGGAGATACTTCTTTACACCGTATTAGATTGAAAAGGTCAATTTCCTTACCAACAAATAGTTCAGATGCTAAAAATGATGATAGAAATCTGGTTACAGAAAGTTTGATGAGGGAAATTCATGTTGAAAAAAAATCAAGGGTTGCTATATAAAATGACAGGATGTAACTGGAACAGGAAACACCTGAAAAGAACTTCCTAGAGAGGAAAGATTCTAGAAAAAATATACTATAATTTTGTGCTGTTCTGATGTTTTTCCAAGACGTCATAGTTAGAGAAGATAGTGGGCTGCTAGAAAGATATTGTGGATGATATTGTGGCCCCCCTTCCTGTGTTCACGATCTGTTTCCTTACAGCACCAGTGTCTTACCTAAAGTAGAAGCCATAACATTCAAATAAAGGGTAAAAATGTAAACCCCAAGATTCACCTTTTACAGTAACTCCTATTCAGTCCTTAAGTCTTTTGTCCATAACCCTGTTTACATATTGCATACATGAGGCAGTAACTCCTTAGAATCAGAGTTACAAAAAAAAAAATTAATCTCATAAAGAGTCTGCATCATTCCATAATCAGTGTAGTCATATGTACATTCATCCCATTTTTCTTTCAAAGACTTTGAATTGGATAGTGGTTTTCTTCGTGTTCATTTATTATTATGTAGTTCTGTAAACAAACTTTCTCTCATGTTAGTACCTAAGGACAACAAACTTTTGAATAAAACTGTCATTCTTTTCTCTCTAAAGATAATCCATCCTTATGGTTTTGTTTTTTTTACAAAGTCTCATTTTGTTATAGGAGTGTATGAAACAAACTGTTATGATTACAACACTTTATATCTAGAAATCCCAATTCAAATTATTTAATGTATTAATAAAGTCTCTTGACATTCCAGTGTGATAGAGGGGCACTGTTTTTGCCCAAAGGAGTCAGAAGCAAAATGAAAAAGAGAATGAGCATGTTAACTCACTTGGGAACAACAGAAGGTTTAGTCTGTCAATACAAGGCAGTAAATCTGTCTGAAAAAGAGCTTAAAAAATAAGATAGAATGGAACATTGGAAGGAAAAGAAAATGGGAAAATTCAAATATTACATTCAAAGAAATTTATATTGCATATGGAAAATCCAACTGTATAATATTAAATACAAATAAAGATTTCTGGGTTTGGGTAGGATCTTAAGAATTTTCTCTCATAATTTCAGTTGAAATACAATGAGTTCTATGATATTGTTTCATATTATAACCTTCATTTTTCATTTTTAAATGATTCTGATTGCCATCTTATTTGCACCAAGGTCATACTAATGATATTAAAAGGCTCTGTAGACTATGAGAAATAAAGCAGTATATTTTTTATATTGTACAAATAAATGTACCTCTTTAACTTCTGTGAACTTTATTTACCTCTCATGTTACTCAAACTTGTTAATTGCCTTGTATTTCCTTGAAGAGTTTACCTTACTGTATGGATGGCTTATTGGTATCAATAGGCAGACTATTGGAGGAAATAAGAAGACAACTGCTTTACTATGTACCTCAGATCTTATTCACCAGTTAATTAATATTGCAAGTTAATCTAATAAATTTCTAAGTGCTGATAGATAGTTACAGTATTTTTTTTAACTAACAAATATATAAAGAAGCAAACAAACAAACAAACAAAAAAAAAACCAAATTGAGGGACCTAAATTTGAGTTACTATTTCCTGTTTGGATTTCTCACTTATTATAGTGCATCTAAACCCTATGTAGGGATTTTATTTTCTTAAATAGAAGTGTAATTTAAAATACTTAGGTGAATTCTGGACATCAAGGCATTCTCTGTGAAATTTGACAGTTCCATACCCTTTCACAGCAGCAGCTAGAAAGAAAAATGAGTTTCCATAAGATGCCTCCAACAACACCGATGTTCAAATATGTGCTTCCAGAGTTTTCAAAGTGTAGCTGCTAAGTGCTAAATCATATGACCCAGTAAGGTGTCTAAAAACTGAGCTTATGAACCATATGATTTTTAATTATTTTATTATTTTTCTAGTTTTTAAAATTTGATTCTTTCTGTGTCAAGAGAATCTGAATATATACATTTTTCTTTTTTGCTTAATACTGCAGTATAGAGTCAGAACTAAGTCTCTTCTTAAGTCTCTCAAATATCAATAATGTAGGTCTGAGATGCATGTCTCAGTTCACTTGCTCTTATCAGCCTTCATCTGAATTTTTACTGTCCAGCTAGAATATTTACCAGAATATTATAAGTGGCATGGCATGATGAAATGTTGCTTTCCAAATCTTTTTATATTGCAAACTTTGCAAGACTAAATTATTTGGAAGGGGTATCTTCAGTAAAATCAGCAGAAGTCAATAAGATGAACTTCAGCAAGAAGAGTTCCTTTTGTTAATTTCTAGTCATAAAATAAAATAAGAATAACATAAAAGAAAGGAATACAGCCTATTTACTGCCAGGGCTTGCATGTACTTGTAGAAGTCAACTAGTAGTAACCTAGCTTCAATGTTGGAGTAAGGTTGGACCAAAATCAGTAAATCCTACTAATGGTCAGGATTTACTAGCATAAACCCAATTCTGAACTGCATTTTTAGGACAAGAACAGCTTGTTTTTCACTGTGGACAGAGGTACAGATGCAGGTAATGTAATTAATGGGATTAATGTAATTGTTGTAAAGTGTCCACACTGACCATAGGCATGCTCTTCTAAGTGTCTTGTTTTGCTAAGTGTCTGCTAAGTAGTCTTGTTTTGCCTTCAGTGTAGTTGGTCGAAATTTTACTGTGGATTGCAGTGAGATTACAACTAGGATAAACTGCATGAGTCTGTAGACATAGTTTACAACCAACAACATGAGGAGAAAGATAAGACTGATTGGGAAAGATTCCAAGCATGGAGGGACATCTACAGAGCTTGAATGGACTGTTAATTTACTGGACTGTCTGTTATACCCCAGTTTATTGTTGGTTTTATGTGAAATTTAATGTACCCCCATATTATTCCCCTCTATCCCTCAGACTTTCCCGCCAAAAGTTGTTTACCACCTTGTTCTCCCCTGTTTTCCCACTCCTCTGTCACTGACTGGCTGGAGTTTGCTGCAGTGCAGAGAGAGCTACCATTGGTCCCTTCCCCTGGATACCCAGAAGCAACACCCACCTTTCCCCTGTCTCCCAATCCTGTCTCACCCTGAGTTGTCAGTTCCATGCTCCTCCCCAGTTCTGAATCCTCCCCTCAGACCCACCCTTTATAAGTCCCTGTGTTCTCTCAATAAATCCGCATTGCTTCCAGACCCTTCACCTGTGTCTGAACCCTTTTCGCAGCGCTGCGTCCTACTCCCTTTTCCTTTCGGGCTGTGGCAATAACAACTGTGAACATTAAGATAAGATAACAAATGCTTCCTACATTAAAAAATCAGAAAACATTTTGATAATGCTACAGTACAGCAATAATTTTATCACTATTACTGAGAATAGATGATTACATTCTTTCTCGACAGGAAGCTGAACGTGAACCAGCAGTGTACCCAGGTGGCCAAGAAGGCCAATGGCATCCTGGCCTATGTAAGGAACAGTGTGGCCAACAGGACCAGGGAAGTGATGCTACACCTGGAGTACTGTGTCCAGTTCTGGGCCCCTCAGTTCAGGAAGGATACTGAGGTGCTGGAGCAGGCCCAGAGAAGAGCAACAAGGCTGGTGAAGGGACTGGAGCACAAGTCCTATGAAGAGAGGCTGAGGGAGCTGGAGTTGTTCAGCCTGGAGAAGAGGAGGCTCAGGGGAGACCTCATCACTCCCCACAACTGCCTGAAAGGAGGTTGTAGCCAGGTGGGATCAGTCTCTTCTCCCAGGCAACCAGAAGTAGGATAAGAGGGCACAGTCTTAAACTGGGTGAGGGGAGGTTTAGGTTGGATATTAGCAAAAAAATTTTTCCAGAGAGAGTAATCAGACATTGGACTGGGCTGCACAGGGAGGTAGTGGAGTCACCATCCCCGGAGGTTTTTAAGATGAGACTGGATGTGGCACTTGGTGCCATGGTCTAGTAACCATGATGGTGTTGGATCAAGGGTTGGACTTGATGATCTTGGAGGTCTTTTCCCACCTGGTTGATTCTATGATTCTATGCTTAAAGGACTTCTGTAGACTACCTGAAGCAGACACAGTTACACTAAATCAATAAGCTTAAGTAAGATTAGTTTTAATTATATTTTTTGCTCTTAGGTGGTTTGAAACCCTAACATGTGAATCCTACAAACAGTGACTCACAATGTCTTGTGATTTTCAGACTTTTTCTTCATTGCCCTCTCTTCTCATCAAAATTGCTGAGTTGAGCTACTTAGACACTCAAATTTACATTTTAATTTATGACTTCAGAATTTGAAACCTTTCCGGGGAATCCCTTTAGAATTCTTTGAAATAAGAATTAACATCTAAAAGTTTTCATACCATTTTAACAACAACAAAAAAAATCTTCTATTTGGAAAATAGAAAAATATCCAAAAAGAAGATAGAAGCAGAATAGGAAAGGAGTTAACTTTCTTTTCTTTTACTTTAAGTAAAAATGGAATGGGAAGACTTAAAGGACTTTTATGATTCCATAATGGCCAAGACGTGCTACACTTTTGCTCATAAATCAAAGGGTTGAAAGCTGCAAAAGCTTCAATACCGAAGAGAGCTGCTCAAGGCCGAAAAAATGTCAACCTTTCTTTAAAGGTTCAACAATAGACTTCTGCTTCTCATCTCTCATGCAGGCATTATACTAGTCATTCAAATCCCTGGGATATCTAAGATACCAACTCTTGTACAGCATCAAAAATACTGGGTCAACTGTGAATAAATATAACCAAAAAAAAAATGAAGGGAAAAAAGGTTAGAGAAAAAAATGAGTCAAATCTGTAGTTGGGTGAGTATCATGCAGGTTTCTCTGGTGTCACAAGAATACCCCCCACAGAATACTAACACGTGTTCACTTTAGGGAGAATGACCCAGCTTAAGCAAAAGTGTGGGGTCAAAGATCAATATAGCTTCCACATATAATATCAACCAAACATAAAAAAAAAAAATCAATTCTGTGGAATGAAACCTTACCCTTATTATGAACAGAAAACAAATGAAGAAATAACCAATTCAGCTAAAATCTCTCATTAATCACAATAACTCTTACCTTATCTTTATATTCAGGATTCTATCCAATTTCTAGAATTGGATTCTATCCAATTTTTTTAGGGTCCTGTTGTCTTAAGATAGAATTTAAAATTGTGGTGTGTAGATAGGAAGAGAGATATACTGATGTACCGTCCGAAACAAAATGTCAAAAAGGAATTTCTTCTATTCTTCAACTCTAACTAAATCAGTGTACTATTTCCTAGAATATAGAGTATTTTGTTCTGTCCCTTATAATGCAAAATTAGCTATCTATAGAGTGAATTATGTAAGTTACATGAGAAACGCTGACATTATAAAATCTTTTGTGGAATAAAATCAACAGTTTCTTGTCAAAATTGCCTTTATTTTAGTGGGAAAAGGGTATAACTTCATTAGTTAGTCTGTTTGATTTGTTGTAGTTTGATAACTGAAGTCTTAGCTTATTATCAGTATCTGTCCTGGAAGGGTTCATGTACACTTAATGTATGTATGACAATTTAAAACCACTGTTTCCCACTTATATTGCTACTAGCAAAATCCTTCAGAAAATAGAGCTATTACCCCAAATGAAATATTTTCTTATTTTTAATGTTTTTAGTATCTCAGCTAATTGAAGAATTAAAACTATAAGCCTGGAATTCCTAAACTGACAGTTTACAACAAGATCTAGCAAGCAAAAAGATAATATGCTCCAATATTTTTTGATTCAAAAATAATTTGCACAGCAGTTTAGTAGCTTACCTGTAGCCCAAGAAAAGATCCTAGTAGACAGATTAAATTCAACGCTTACTTAACCCAGAAAGCAAGCTGTCATTCCTGACTTGAAACTAGGTATAGAAGTAGCAGCAAGGACCTTTCACAACTCAGATGAGGCTTCAGTGACAGAATGATAGAATGATAGACTCACAGAATAGTTTGGGTTGGAAGGGTTCTTTAAAGTTCATCTAGTCCAGCAATCCCTGCAGTGAGGAGGGACATCTTCAACTAGATCAGATTACCTAGACCCCTGTCCAGCCACCTGATGAGTAACACAGCCGAGTACCTGAAAACTTTCTCAGTTTCTTGAACTGAATTCACATGTCAGTATAGGTATAGGTTAAATTTTTGTCTTTTGCTTCATAAGAACAAACATGCTGAATAAATCCTGCCATTCAAACTCTCGTATAGATTTTGTGCATTAACACTCTTCTTACTAGTTAAACATGCACGCTATTTTAGCTCTGAATAGAAAGCCTGTGATGCTTTGTCACTAGCTGTGTAGAGATCAAAGGTTGTATCACTGTAATGGCTAACAAGCTACCTGCAGAGCTGAAAAAGACTAGTGTGTAAGTGGGTTGCTCACTCAACTGCTTCTTATTCTGGTGGCTATGAGAGAGGGCAACATGAGCTTTCACTTCCCCAAGCAGGGTGCTGCAGAGGCTCAGGAAAGGACTTCTCCACAGAGGTCCTTCATTCTCAATTTTCTTGAAATTCTACACCATAGCTTGGAGCACTGTCTCCTAGATAGAGTGTTTTGTACTGGGCCTCCTCCACTCAGCAGTCACCTATGCATGTTCCAGGCTTGCATCAGTCTGTTCAGATGACAGACACTGAATAAATGAATGGGGAGATGATATTTCATCTATACTGTTACAGCAGAAGACCTCTCATTCATTAGATGTCATTGCAGCAACAGGTCTCCCCTTTCACAGATCATGACTAAAACTGACCTGAAGATCCAAATATTTTCCAATGTCTGAAATGTTGATTTGTGCAATTTCACTGTGAAATCTTTTCCTGAATGAGGTTTTTCTCTGCCTTAGTATTTGGAAAGACTATTGCATCTGATCCTCCAGTCCTGTGCAGAGGCATAATTTCATCAGTCATGCCAGATAAGTGTTCGTTATTTCAACACTGGATAGTCCAGAATGCACACACTCAAAATACAAACAGTGGTAAGATATATAAAGTAAAAAGGTATACATATATATTTTATATAGATAAAGTAAAAGGCGTAAAAGAGTTCTTCGGAAACTGCTATGACATGCAACCCTTATAAATCTCTAGTGTGACACTAGAGATTTCACTTTTGATAGTGAAAAATACATGCCTGCATTTGAAAATACCCAGTAATAATTTTGAACTAAGCAACGTTACAGAATATGGTAGATGACAGTAAGCAGAAAGATCTCTGATGATGGAACAGACTTAATCTATGTTAAGAAAAAATTATTTAGAAAATCAGATTCCCAACAATAGACTTTATATTCCACTTAATGAGAATTCAGTGTCCTCACACAAACAGAACTTTGTTCCATCCCCCCAAGAAAAGTATTGTTTTTGGTCTGCTACAGTGACCTTTCTCACAATCACTTTTATCAGGTTTCATTCTTGGGCTTTTTTGGAGGCGGGGGCAGGGGTTGAGGAGCGGGAGAGTGGCCGGAGGGGAGTGGGGAGAGAATAAACTAGACTTCTGGATCCATCATTTGTTAAATTAATTTATTGGTACACTTTTAGATCAGATCAGTACCTTTGCAAAAGATGTAGCCAAAACTGTTTCACAATAAACATTTTAATCAGATGGGCTTACTAAAGACCTAAGATGGGTGGAGTTGCATTCCAGCGTGAGTTTGTTCTCTGCTTTTCACCCGTTCATCTCTGATTGGCGCAGCTACTGCAAGTTCATATTTTGCTAAGGAAAAGAAACCTCTCCAGAGCAGTGTACCTTTGTGCTTTGGAATGCACACAGGTACCAGGGAGCATGCCCACACTCAGACAAAAGAACAAGAAGGATAAACTCTGCCCTACTTCAGCTACAACGAAATCCTAGCCGAAATAATTGTCCATGAAACTGAAAACCTGATAGGCAGCTTGTCAAAACAGTGACTGTGAACTGAAGAAAAACAACTGACCACGAGAATTAAAGATGACAAAATCTTAACACATAGATGAAGCAATTTGTTTTAGCTGCTGAGAAATGCTTTTACATGAATATTTTCACTCTGATGCATTTCAATTCTTGTTGGAAAGTTGTTAGGGACTCAGAATTGAAGTGTTGTTTATTTCTTGGTTTTACATTACCAATTAATGTTGTTTTATTATAAACCTGGATGAATAGCAATTTTTTAAAAAAGTACCTGTAAGTATCCATTAAAGTTCTCTTTTCACATAAAAGAACACACTGAAAACACATGAAAGAGTGGGATAGTGAATTAGAACTGCAGTTATTTCAAATATCATTACTATCCTATCAGAGACAAGACACAAATTTGTGCATGGTGTACATCAGTTTGCTTACAGACTGAGCAGTCTTCACAAAAGGACAGTTAAAATCAAAGCCGAATGTGTTGCATACAAACCTACCAAAAATTTTCTCACACTATTCAGTGTTATATGTAATGACACATCAGATAATATTGATTCCCTTCAAATTTCCACCTTAACATTATTGCCCATAGCAACATGAAAACTACTCTGGCAGAAGTTTGATGTTGAAGTAAAACAGATAGAAGTTTGGAAATTCAAAAATGAATGTTTCCAGGAATAATTGAGGGTTCTGATGTGCATGTTTTATTCAACAGAATTTTAATTGTGTGATCACATGCTACTTCTATAGGGGACACCTTTCATCTGGCACAGGTTTATTCCACAAAGGGACAATCATCTTTTTACTATTTTAACAGATGTGTATCATCTGGTATTGTCCCCAAAGACCAATGAGAGTGATAAGTCTCTTCTCTTCCCTCCAAAGGAAACTCAGCAAGGGCAAGTCTGTATGGCTCTAGAATAGGTCTAGATATATTAGTTTAATCATAATTTTTCCTAGGGGATGAAACTGGTTTGATGAAGAAACCTCAAAGTCAAATAATTTGGTTGTCCAGGGAAAGCTTGAATAGATTGTGTGACTGCAGTCCAAGTATCATGTCTTTTGAGCTCTTTCTGATATTAATAACAATAACAAAGACAACTTTGCTCTGAATATAATTCTGCTGTACTGATGCAGAAGAAAACCAGAACCAGACAGCCTTCCCTACATCCAAAGTACATCTAAGATTGTTTTCTACAGATACTGGAAATATTTCTTTCTTCTTGAAGACACCAGTGAAAGTGTGCTATATATATATATATATATACACATACATATATATATATTTATATATATGTTTCAGTACTAGCCGTATAGTTCAAGACTCAGCAATTCAGTACATTACACAACAAATGGTGAAGAATGAATTGGATATTGCCCCTACTGTGGGAGAAACTCTTAAGGACATACAGCAGGTGAAAACTGGCAAGGCAGCTGGGGTTGATGGAATTCTACACGAAGTCCGGAAGCATGGGGGCCCTGCACTCCATGCTAAATTTCACGAGTTTGTGGTGCGCTGTTGGGAACTAGGCGAACTCCCATCAGACCTACATGACACAGTCATCATCACCTTGTATAAGAAGAAAGGAGATAAATCAGACTGTTCAAATTACCGTGGTATTACTCTGCTCTCCATTGCTGGTAAAATCCTGGCAAGAATACTTTTGAACAGACTAATACCTGCTATAGCAGAAAGAATTCTACCTGAAAGCCAGTGTGGTTTCAGAACCAACAGGAGTACCACAACTATGGTATTTGTTCTCAGACAACTACAAGAGAAGTGTAGGGAACAGAAGAAAGGTCTCTATGCAACTTTTGTTGATCTCACCAAGACTTTCGATATTGCGACAGAAACGGTCTATGGCAGATCTTGGAACGTTTAGGTTGTCCCCCCAAGTTCCTTAAAATGATCGTCTTACTTCATGAGGATCAGAACGGCCAAGTCAGATATGGCAATGCACTTTCTGAGCCCTTTCTAATAACTAATGGTGTGAAACAAGGCTGTGTTCTTGCACCAACCCTATTCACAATTTTTTTCAGCATGATGCTCCAAAGGACCAGGGCAGACCTCAAGGATCAGGACGGTATCTACATTCGATATCGTACTGATGAAAGCCTATTCAACCTAAGGTGACTGAAGGCCCATACTAAGACCTTAAATCATCTTGTCTGGGAGCTGCTTTATGGTGATGATGCCGCCCTTGTTGCCCACACAGAAGTAGCTCTGCAGCATTTAACATCCTGCTTTGCTGAGGCTGCTGAGCTCTTTCGGCTGGAAGTCAGCTTAAAGAAGACGGAAATTCTCTATCAACTGGCACCTCAGGAAGTCTTCCATCATCCCCATATCATCATTGGTGAATCAGAATTCAAATCAGTTCAGCAGTTTAATTACCCAGGTAGCCTCATCTCCTTGGATGGTAAGATAGGTGGAGAGATAGACAACAGGTTAGCAAAGGCATAGAGAGCTTTCGGAAAGCTCCATAAAAGAGTCTGATGAAATAAACACCTGAAGAAAAGTACAAAGATCAGTGTTTACAGAGCCATTGTGCTGTCTGCTCTTCTATATGGTTCTGAATCATGGGTCATTTACCACGACCACCTGCAACTCTTAGAATGCTTCCATCAATACTGTCTCTGTACAATCCTAAACATCCACTGGTCAGATTATGTGATCAATACGTCTGTTCCAGAACAAGCAGCAGTCACAAGTATTGAGGTCATGTTGCTGAGAACACAGCTGCGCTGGGCAGGGCACGTCTCAAGGACGAAGGACCACCGCCTCCCTAAGATCTTGCTTTACAGTGAACTTGCCACTGGCTGCCGCATGAGAGGAGACCCGAAGAGGAGATACAAGGACTCTCTGAAACAACATCTCAGCCTTGGCCATACTGATCATCATCACTGGTCTACTCTGGCCTCCAATCAAGAGGCCTGGAGACACACCATCTATAACGCTGCTGATGCCTTTGAGAACGCACGCAGGATCACTCTCGAGGAGAAAAGACAACGCAGAAAGAATCGTGTCTTGCCAATACCATCCAAGGAGTCCTTCTGCTGTGCCTTTTGCAACTGGACTTGTCTATCTCGCATATCTGGTGGCCGTTTTAGCCACCAGTATGTTTGTAGCAAATGTGAGTACAGTCCTTCCCAAATCTTCATTCACGAAGCCTAGCCTTAATATATATATATATATAAAAAAATATATATGTATATGTGTGTGATCTATCTATCTAGCTATCTATGTATATGTATTATATATCCTAAACTCATTTTAGCGGACAAACTGAAATTTTCAGGGTAGCAAATGTGTCTAAGAACAAAAATGTTGCTATTTTTGCATAGTTTAGATTCTAGAGTAATCACAATAAATATACCATGATTGTTAAAAAGAAAAAAGAACAGAGAAAAAATGAATCTTTGTAACTGAAACTCATTTACTTGGGGGGGTTTATGCTTTTTTAAAGTTTGATAAGAGCATACTTAATGTGGAAGACTGTATTTGATATCAGACTAATTAGATTTAAAGTTTTTTTCATGTTTTTGTTGTGAACATTTAATCATCAGAAAATTGTAACTGCAGAAGTTGCATTTCTATTGCAACTATTGATTTTCATTCATTGAAAATTCATTCATTCATTCATTATTGATTCATCTATCATTTCTATTGATGGTTTAGAACTCCACCAGATATAAATGGTGAACACAGAGGGAAATCATAGAACCTTTAAGTGTGTCAGAAGAACACATAAATTTTTAGCATTAACCTAAATCTAAGCACTCTAAATTTTATTTCATCTTTTATCTGTCTTTAAAAATGAAATCCTAAATGAACAACAGTTAGAATACACTGTTAGGCACATTTAGAAACTGAATTTAATATATAATTTGACAGTCTATTTGCTCACAGAACAAACTTGTGCTTGCACACAAACTTTTATAGCCTCAGAGCTTTAGTGAAGCATTGCTTGTTTGCAGAATTTTGTGAGGAAACACAGAGTCTGTCATAGGTAGGAGTTTTTCAACATTTGTAGAGCATAGTGTTGCATTGCATTACTTTTTGCTACGTGAAAAATTCTTGAGGTGAACAACTGATTCTGCTCATACAGTCCATGAGGATTCTAGGGCCATAGAACAGAATTCAAAAATGTAAATATACGGATCAGGTCATAGTCAGTGAGAAACCCTGGAGAAAACAAATATGCTTAGCTCCATTTCTCTCAAAAACCTAGGCAAGCAGCTCAAAGATTCAAGATGGCATTTCTCTTTATATCATTTTAATACCTGTAGTGATCCATACCTGTTCTATTTCTTTTCCACAGAAACCAGCAGTATCAAAGGCAGCAGTAGAAGTTCACTTTGTAATAAAGAATTAATCACAAAAGAGAGTGATTATTTTTTACTATTGTCTCTACTCCCTTGAGGTCACGGAAGACAAAGTTCTAACTCAGTCAGTATTTAATACGTAGAATAAAATTGCCCCCTAAGAGGGACTGGAGATATTCAGCATAAAAGTAATACACAAAAAATTACAGAAGTTATTGTTCTAAGAGAAATTACATTTTCTTTGGAAAATAGTCAATGACAAATTTTGAAATTTACAATTTCTCTTAAAATAAAATCCTACTAACTAATTTCCTCTAGCACTGAAGACTGCTGATCTATACTAAGTTATTATGCAGCCTAACAATTCTAATATGTCTACCACAAACTCAGAAGAAACACATGAGTTGATCAATTTGTAATTACATTTGGGAAAAGGGATTATGGAGACAAATATACTCAGCTGTTTTGTTCCCATGTGTTTAACATGAGATTAATCACTGAATCCATCTTTCCCATGCTCTTACAGTATTGATGAATTCTAATCCTTCTCCAAGTTTGTAAAACCTAGTCCCAACATCAGGGTCCTTAAGAACACAAACTGAAAGCATTAACTTCAAGAAATAATTTGTTCTCACACCCTTGAGGTACAGAGTCAGTATACTACTGGATAAATATGAGTGTCATAATTAGTTATGTAAAAGAATATTTCATATTTCTCATTAATTTTGCTACTTTACATTTTATTTAAAATGGAGCACTGGAGACTCCCTTTTAAATACAGTTCTTCTGTCCCAGATACTATGTTCTATCCTAAAATGCTTATAATTTTAATATTCTGGATAACAGGGGGGCTCTTCAGCTCCCTGTCATTGCCTACCAGCCCAGGAAGCCAGTTGTCCTGAGGACAATCTGTCTTGTTGAAAACTGAGGCAAAGAAGGTATTAAGAAGGTATTAAGTACCTCAGCCTTATCCTCTTCTTTGGTAGCTATGCTCCCCTCCATGTCCAACAAAGAATGGAGGTTTTCCTTGCCCCTCCTTTTGCTATTAATGTATTTATAAAAACACCTTTTGTCACCCTTAACAGAAGTGGTGAGATTAAGTTCAAATTGTGCTTTTGCCTCTCTAATTTTCTTTCTACATGACATAACTACATTCCTAAACACTTCATGAGTTGCTTGCCCTTTTTTCCAAAGTGGATAGACTCTCTATTTTCCTCTAATTTCCTGCAAAATGTCCCTGTTCAGCCAGGCCAGTTTTCTTCCCCAACAGATCGCCTCTTGGCACATAAGGACAACCTGCTTCTGCACGTTCAAGATTTCTTTCTTGAAATATGCCCATCCTTCCTGGACCCCTTTGTTTTTAAGGGCTGTTTCCCAGCATACTCCCTGAACCAGTCTACTGAACAGGCAGAAGTCTGCCCTCTGGAAGTCCAGGGTAGAGGTTTTGTTGACGTCCTTCCTTACTTCACCGAGTAAGGTGAAAACTCTATCATTTTGTGGTCACTGTGCCCCAGACAGACTCTGACCACCACAGCTCTCACCAGCCCCTCTCTCTTTGTAAACAGCAGGTCTGATGGGGCGCAGCCCTGGTAGGTTCATTTATCAGCTGCAACAAGAAATTATCCTCCATACACTCTAGGAATCTCCTAGACTGCTTCTTCTTTGCTATGTTGTTTCCAGCAGATATCTGGCAGGTTAAAGTCACCCACAAGAACAAGGATGTCAGCCTTATTGGCCTTCTCCCTGATTCTGACCCATAAGCACTCAACTTTATCATCACTTACCTGATGTTCTACGGAGTCAAGAGATTCCCTAACATTCTGAGCCACCTGTCCACCTCTCCTACCTCGCCTATGCCTTCTGAAGAGCTTGTAGCCACCCATGGCAGCACTTCAGTCATGTGAGTCATCCCACCATATTTCCGGGATGGTGACTACGCAACAGTTTTCCTGCTGCACGATGCCTTCCAGCTCCTCTTGCTTGTTACCCATACTGTGTGCATTAGCGTGCATGCACTTCACCTAGGTTGCTGATATCAGCCCTAAGTTGGGTTTACCAACCTTAGGCTCACTACTGGAGAGCCTGGTTTCATGCCCTTTCCCCTTCAAACCTAGTTTAAAGGCTTCTTGGTCAGCCTTGTCAACTTATATGCTAGGGTTCTTTTGCCCTTGCTAGATAGATGGAGCCCATCTGACTCTAGCAGGATGGGTACTATAAATCTTGTCCCATGATCAAAAAATGCAAAATTCCTCTGATGGCACCAATCCTTTAGCCACCTATTGATAAAATGGGTTTTCCTACTCCTCTCCTCATTCATCCGTGCTACTGCAGGAATTGAGGTGAAGACCACCTGTACTCCTGTCCCATAAACTAATCGACCCAAAGCCTTATTTAAGTCCTTTTGATTGCCCTGGTATCTCTTTTATTGCCAACCTGTACTGACAACAGTGGGGCCGAATTAGCATGGGGAGTCTCCTGCTAACATCCCTCACCCTGGCCCCAGGAAGGCAGCAGACTTCCCTGTGGGACGGGTCTGGTCATCATATAGGGCTCTCAGTTCTCCTCAGGAGGGAGTCACCAACTACAACTACACTTCTTTTTTTTTCTTAATAGCTGCAGTTGCGATCCATCTAATAGATGGGGTAAAACTGGGAGACCCTCCAGACAGATCTTTTTCTTGAGTGTCATCTACCTGACTCTCTAGGTCCAGGGCCTCATATCTGTTCTTTAAGGGCACCTAGGGAGGTCATGGGGGTCGGGAGGGGCTGGTATTACCTCTCTGACCAGGGACCTGGACCCCATCTACTTGCTCTGTTCCACTGGCCTGATGGCAAGAGGGGCAGGGCTTCTCTGACTCCTGCTGGACTTTTGGGGTTGAAAGGGTGTGACTCCACCAGTCTATTTCCCTTTCACTTTCCTTAATACTCCTTAGCCTCTCTACTTCTTCCTTAAGCTCTGTCACTAAACAGAGCAAATAAGTCACCTCACTGAACCGTGTGCAGGTGTCTTTCGCACTGGCTTCTGGTACTAACGCCAGGCTCAGACACTCCCTGCAGCCAGTGACCTAGACAGCTGTGACCTTGGGGGTTTCTGTCTGGGTTAGAACACTCCTGCTGGCAGCAGCAGCAATGGCTTTCTGTTGTTTGAAAACCCCTACTGGATCTAGATGAGTTGTAGACAGGGAAAAAACAAACAAACAGAAAACAACCACCAAACAAAACCACTCACACCTACCATACAACCCACGAGCAAGAGCTGGCAGAGTGGCTGCACCCTGCCTGTGCAAACTGCCACGCCCGTGTTTGCCTGCTCCTGGTTGCTGCACTCTGGGTTGCCCTAGAGATTCTCTAAATCACCTGCAAATGGGCCTGGCAACAACCCTTGCTCGCCTGGTTGGTTCCCAAGGGTAGCCAAGTGTGGTGAAAAAGCTTCACGAGAGGACGGTCCTGCTTAGCAAATTTGATATTAACCCATCTAGCTGATCAAGGGAAGCAAGTGGATGTAATCTTATTGGATTTCAGTAAAGCTGTTGATGCTGTCTCTCACAGGATCCTTCTGGAAAAAATGATAAACATATCATATAGTGGGTGAGCAATTGACTCACAGATTGAGCACAGAGCATTATAGTGAATGGTATGACATCAGACTGGTGACCTGTCACTAATGGGGTTCCACAGGGTTCCATCTAGGCTCTTCAACATCTTCATAAATGACCTGGATGCAGGACTGGGAGGGACACTAAGCAAGTTTGAAGATGATACAAAAGTGGGAGAAACTGTTGACTCCCTCAAAGGCAGGGAGGCCCTCGACAAATTAGACGACTGCACAATCACCAACCATATGAAGTTCAACAAGGGAAAGTGCCCGATTCTGCATCTGGGATGGGGCAACCCTGGATGTTTCCTACAGACTGGGGAATGAGGTCCTAGAAAGTAGTGCCATGGAAGGGCACCTAGGGTTCCTGGTTGATGCCAAGTTGAATCTGAGTCAACAGTGCCCTGGCAGCCAGGAGGGCCAACCGTGTCCTGGGGGGCATCAGGCAAAGCATCTCCAGCCGGTCGAGGGAGGGGATTGTCCTGCTCTGCTCTGCACTGGGGCGGCCTCACCTTGAATGTTGTGTGCAGTTTGGGGCACCACAATATAAGAAAGATATTAAGCTCTTAGGGAGCATCCAAAGGAGGATAATGAAGACGGTGAAGGGCCTTGAGGGGAAGATGAGGAGCAGCTGACGACACTTGGTCTGTTCAGCCTGGAGAAACAGGAGTTTGAGGGGAGTTCTTACTGCAGTCTGCAACTTCCCCTTGTGAGGGGAAGAGGAGGGGCAGGCACTGATCTCTTCTCTGTGGTGACCAGTGACAGGACCTGAGGGAGTGGCCTGAAGCTGTATCAGAGGAAATTTACGTTGGATATTAGAAAAAGGTTCTTCACCCAAAAGTTGGTTGGACACGGGAACAGGCTCTCCAGGGAAGTGGTCACAGCACCAAGCCTGACAGAGTTCAAGAAGCATTTGGATGATACTTTAGAGTAAATGGTGTGACTCTTGCGGATGGTCCTGTGCAGGCCTAAGTATTGGACTAGGTAATCCCTATGGGTTCTTTCCAATTTAGCATATTCTGTCATTCTATGATTTGTGAAAAGATCATCCCGACAAATCTGAAAGAATAATTAACACTTTTTTCAAATATCTCTGTGACAGAAGAGACATTTATATAGAAGACAACTAACTTATTTTCTGTTTAAAAGCAGTTGAAAATATTTTAATTTTTAATGTGCCTAATAGAAGACACTGTGTTGGATTGTATCACCATGGTCTTCATTAGAACTCAAAATACGTAGTACTATTTTTACACAAAAAGTTTCACTTTCATTAAAAACCAAAGCCATATACCTTCTTTATATCTAAGGTGTTTTATAGTTAACTAACTATTCAGTGTTTTACTGTAAACTGCAAACCACTAAACTCTACAAGAACTCATTAAAATACCTTCAGTTTCTGTTGCAACAAGATGCATACCACTGAATTTTTTTGACTGATAGTAAGCTTCTTCCAAGCACAGAAAAAAAGTAATTTTTTTAGTGTCTTACTGAAGAGAAAATAGCCTAAGCACTGATTTTCATTTGAAGTCTACATTTTCTTCTGTTCATAAAAGGATGATATTATTCCTTTTCTTTCTGAATGGCAGTTTAGTGTATTTGGAATTGTGAAGATAATTTTACTACATTTTTTCTAGTTGAATGAGTGGTTTCAGAAGCTGTATGCGCACTGTTAAAAACAGAAATACTGTTTTTTCTAAAGCCAGCAGTTCAGGTATTTATCCTGTCTAGCAAGATCTACCCTCATTTTCAGAACTGCTTTCACTATCAGGCTTAGTGGTTTAAACTGCTGTCCTCTTGTAGTCCCATAATTTCATCTGTGCACGGTAGAAATGACTGGTTGTGTTTGCTTTTCATACTGACAGAGTCCTTTTCAAAAAAACCCCATTATTTTTGAAAGAAAGCCTGAAAATACTAAGTCTGTTTGTGCTCTCTCTTTTAGAAGCTTGCTTCTTCCATTCCTCAAGCACTGTTTTTACTTGCAGTTAGTAAAGTTAGTTCCTTTGTAATTTTGGCCATTCTGTAACCTATGCACTATGCCAACTTCACCAAGAAAGAAAGGGGTACCTCTCCTGTAAAAAGGCAAAAGACACCATTTCTTCCTAGAAAGGAAACAAAACCCTTTGTAAATTATCTACAATTAACAATTCTTATACCTGGGAGATTCTCTAAAGTTCAAAAGTAATAGTTACTCAGGAAGAACAAGTTACACTATTTAACCAAAACGTATTCAGTAGAATCAGTAAAGACAACCACCAATTATGAACTGAAGTATCTATGTAGAACTTGGTCTTGTTCTTGTCTAAGGGTCTAGACCTAAATATTTTTAACTATATGTAATTAAAAAGGATGATACCTAGAAACATCACAAGCTAAACTTTTTGGCTGAGTTATTTGGGGGGTTTATTACACAGAAATACCTGCATTTTAAAGGGATTAAGGGTCCTAATACTCTCAGATAATGATTTCTGTCAGTTTGCAGAAGACATCTAATAGACCTTAAATCCCAGTTACGATGGTTAGTATTGAAAATGTAGCATCAATTCAGTACAGGGTTCTTCTTACATAATATTGCAGTGTTCAGAGAATTTTTGTAAGAGGAAGGAAATGGTTAATTTTTCTTTCTTCTGCAGTTTGAAATTCTGAGTGCCCTAAATCCTGTGTTATGGTTTTTATTGCCAAAATGAGAGACATGAATTCTCTCCCTTTTGCTAGTCCAAGCTAGCGAAGCGATAGCAGGGTCCATAGCACAAATATCTGACACTTAAGGTCAGGACAATTCCATCAGTGCATTTCTGCTCCATCACACTCAGTTAGCAAATTCAAAGACCTTTGAGCAATATTGTTTAAGACCTATTGTAAACGAAAGGGACTCACTTTTGACCTGTATTGGGGAGACTAGAAGGGGAGAAGGTGACTGGGGTCTGCGGAATGAATGGATGATCTGTGCTCCCTTAAATTGCAATGATTCTCAGCTATATTCTTCCCCCCCCCCCCCCCCCATGTCAGCCCACAATGCATTGGCTATGTCCTTTGTTTTTTTGTGATTAAGTATGTAGATTATTTAAGTCTCAGGAAAGCTCTGTTTCATTTTTTTCTTTTAGCAAAGTTGTTCTGAAAGAAACTATTTAGCTTTTGAACAGCAGTTCTATTCCTTCAAATACATAAAATATTTGCCACACAAAATGATTATTTTATTATGTTATATATTAAAAACACATTTCTTTCAGATTTTGAAAAAGAACAGGCAAAATGAATTATTATGAGGCTATAAAATAAGACCAATAATTATGCATGTGTCTCAAATGAAAACGACACAAATGAGTTTAATTACAGGGTAACAGAGATTAGAAACGATGGTCCTTTGAAAAGTTGGTTCTTATGGTGCCATTTTTCAATTTCTATGTTTTGTAGAATGCCAATGTGCAATCAAAGATAGTAGCAGTCATAGGCATTCTTGAAAACCAGTAGTATTAGCTGAAGGACGTGTTTATCTAAATCCTTAAAGAACATCTGTGGAATGAAGTCCCACCAGACGGCATTCATGGTCAAACGTGTGTTCTGTCTCTGTAGTAAATATTACAGAGACAAAGCAGACGTGGGTTGGCGTAAGTTTTTTGGCAGACATTTACTGATGCTTCAAAATCCATTTTAATTTTGGACTGTGTTTTAATTGAGCGTGTAAAGATACATTAACATTTGGCAACCTTTCTTTCTCCAGACTCTCTTACAAATGGCAATGGCTACTTTTTGATGGTGTGCTTATGCAGGATTTACTCTGCTTGGAAGAAGGTTAAGGAAAATATGATCAAGACTGGGGCATCTGTGAAATCTATTCTTTACAAAGTCCTCTTGACATGTGAAAGTTCACATAGAAAATGTTGATGTTACATTAATAGTTCACCTCAAAGTTTTCATACATCAATTTATAACTTCACTTATATAAAACAGATTATAAGATCAAATCCATAGGTCATGTCAATTAGATGCTTTTTATAAACTAGTTCTTCTAGTTATTTCATTTTGTATCAGGAAGAAACAATGATAATGGATGAAATTCACTCCGATGGAAAGACAGGCTCTATATGAAGCTGAAAAGCACGTAATTATTCTGTTGGTTTTGGTTTTATTTTCTGCACAGGGTTACACTCTAATACTTCTGAGCAAAAAAACCCTTTTTAAAATAGCTACATATACAGTGGTTCTTTAGGTGAATGAAATATTAGCCTATTGAAGTTACTAGTAGTTTCAGCAACACATTGTTGAGCCAGGTCTGATATTACTTTCCTTTCTTTCCTTGATGAAGCAAGTTCACTCATGTCCTTTCATCCTCCTCAAACAAGAAGCCTACTGATTTATTTTGGACCCTTCTAGAAGTATAAACCCGGCAGAGGAAAAAAACAGTTTGTTCTACTGGCTGTAGTTGAGGAATATCATCTAATGAAAACATGCTCTTTTCCTGAAACAGCTATTACCATTGATTCTTATTGATATATCCATGAAAAACTACAGCTAGTGATTGCATTTTTTGCTCTCAAACATGCATGAATTACCTAATATCAGGGTATTATAAATGAAGACAGGTACGGAAAGAAAAGAATATTAATGCCATGTATTTTATTTGGAGACAGAAACAACAAGATGGCCTGTGATAGTTCACTAAAGGGACTAATTGACAGGGAAGTGTTTAGAAGGTGAATGAGGGAAGGGTATGTGTATTAGGAATTTGTGCCTCAGAAGGGCAGTTTTAGGAATGAAGAGGATGGAGAAACATTTACATGTGATATATTTTTACAGAAGAACATTAGCAATGCCATCATTAAAATTCTAGAAGATTTCCTTTTGACAGGAATATTAAGGAATTTTTAATATATAATGCTAATGTAAGAAAACACAACCATCAACTATCTCTATTAAACTTGACTTAGAATTACACATCTTCCTTCTCTAATGGAATACAGTATTTGAGGGAAATGTCTCTGTGTCTGTATTTTGCTTCATGCACTCCTTTATATATTCCAAGGTGTTATACATTAGGAATATTTCCTCTTCGCCTTCTCGTTTAGAGCTTCCATCTCTAAACATGCCAATGTGAAGATGATGTATGTATCTGTGTTGACACTATTCGCTTACATTGCAATGAAGATGGTATTCCTGTGCACTTAGATTTTCTGACGATGTATCAAAATCATTGAGATAGTTTAAGAATGGGATGCTCTCCTGCTCAAGTGAAAGGTAGCTGTTTCTAATCAGACATATGCAAAACCTGAAATTAGGATATTAATTTCTCTCTAATCATTTCAGGAATTAACTGTTGTAAGCATATATATGCACTTGTGTTTTTCCTGTGTTCTTCTGTTTGCTCATATGTAGCATCCAAGAAATCATACATTAAATAATCACTCTATGTGTCTCTAATTTGTCACAATGTTCCTGGGTAACAGTTATAAAGACACCAGTTGCTTCTATTTTTTAATTTTTTTTTTTAATATGTGTACAGTCTGCAGACAGGGAAGATATTTCTTTTTGCAGCTATTAACAGGGTCTGAGAGACTGACAGGAAAATCCCAGATGTCATGAACTACGTTATGCTCAAAATATGTGTAGAGACAATGCTATCCTTTTCTAGGTCTTTTAGTTTTCTTTAGTCTAGCTGGAGTCTATAAAATTGGCCAGCCACATAATACTTCACAAAAAATAATTACAGGTGTTCTCTTTATGGATTTTGTATGAAATGGCTGTGTGAGAAGACATTTTGAGCAACAAGAGCATGGGAAGCTATTAATATTACCCCTTCCCTCAAAAGCACCAATTTAAAAATCAGCACTGCAGACAGATATATTTCAAATCAAGATTTCATCAAGCAGTTGACAGAAAGCCTGCTCCAGTCAGTGTAACGATTCCCTCTGACACCAGTGGTTTTCAGATTAGGGCACAGATGTGTGCAATCCTATTGTGTTTAGCAAAACTGATTCACTCAAGCAGCAAATCATCTACCTGGATTGTGTGTCCCCTGTGGAAGACTCAGGCCTTACCAGGAAAACTCACAATCTGAAAAACACAGCAGTAAATCATGTCACCAAGAGTGAGAGATTAGATGGTTATTGAACGCTGCAATTTTTTTACACTGTTTGAACAGAAAGAAAGTGCTTTCAATGGCTTTCGAACTCAACTGTAGCACAACTTATCATGACACACCATCCTTCTTTTAGGCATTGCTAAACATTTTACCACAAGATTTAATCATAAATTCACACTTGTATAGTGTCATGTTTGCTTTAATACATGAGGGTGTCCGAGGAACTGCCCAAGCTCCCAACTTGTAAAGGTACGACTTTGTCTGTCTACTGGAGTTCCTACAATGGTTGCTGCAGTGGTAGGTGAGGATTTGGATTTTACTTGGAAACATACTTTCAAAAGGGGCAAAAGATTGCCAGAAGTTTATATCATCAGTCTGCTGTTTGGCAGGCTCGTTCTTCTCTTTCAACATCAATAACTAACAGGCAGTTTCCTGCTGCATTTCTAAAGTGGCTTGGGAAAAAAAAAATAATTTGGGCAAACCATCCCTTCCCTTCTCCCCCCAGCAGATTTTAAAATCAAGTCATTCACTGCATCCATAGAGTGATTTGTTTTACCACATCAGAGTGACTGATGACCCTGGGTTTGTGTTGAAATGCAAACATTTCCTGTCTTTTAGCACAGCTGAATATGCACTGTAGAATGCTTCAGTCAGGACTTCACCACCACTAATCGCCTGATTATACAGTCAGGGAACAGAAAGTCTGCCACAGGACTTCAGTGGAGGAAAACATGCTCTAAATTTCAAATAACAAGTTACTGAAGGAAGGGTCTCATCAGCAATTCTGTAGTTAGTACTGTTACCATTGGGTGTTTGCTGCTTGTTTAACAATTTGACAGCTATTGATGACTAATTAACAAACGTGTTAACAGTACCATGGGGAGAGAAGGTTGTATTGCTGTGCTTAGCAGAGTTAAACTTTTGATGCAAGAATTAGAAGGAGTGTTTAGCCATATCCCTTCCCCAGCTGTGGCATCACTGAACTCTGACCTTATCTGCCTAAGAAGACTGTTGTGCTAAGGACTTACACTACAGTTGCATGCTAAGAGACAAATAGGGATATGTGGAAATTCAATTTGCAGAAATGGGGAAACCTTGGATCTTTGTACCATTTCTCACATCTGCTTTTGTTTAAAGCTAGGTAAACTCAGGGAACCATATGATATAGTTGGAAAACAGAAAGAACACAATTAGCAACTGGAATTACCAAAACTCTTCTTTCCTGGAGAAAATTTGATGTTCCTTTCTAACCTTGCATGAACCAAACCAGTTCAGCTGCACAGAAAAGAAAGAAATCCAGACATTTAGAGATGCGCTTTTTCTTACCAGGACTCTTCATTTGTTGACCCATCTGTTTATTTTTTGCTTTCTGGTTTGTTTAGGGTATGCAAATTGAAGATTGAACATGATTGGGATTATAGTAGAAAATGAGATTATTTTAGGATCTTGTCTACTTTGTAGATCTTTGGCATCAAAAGTTCAGGATGTTATCTTTCAGATAGGAAAGTAAACTGGGTATCAATGTCCCTAAGGTGATTTTTTTAGTTAGATTAGGGTAGAAATGATGTGGTAGACTTTTCTGCTCTGAAATTATGCATAAGTGAGATTTAAAAAAAAAAAACAACCCAAAAAAAAGAACCAAGAAGGAAAATCCAACATCAGATCAAGGTAAAACACTTATTTTTGAAATTTCCATAAGTTTCTTTTTTTTTTTTTTTTCAGATTTTTATCTGAAAAAACATTTTTATCTGTAAAAACATTTAATTCCTTTTTTTCATGTAAAGTACATAACGTAATTGTTCTCATTTCACACATTTGAAACAGCATTTTTGAATAATTTAAATATAGTTCCTATAGATCCTTTCTTTGAAAATAAATAAGATATGCTTTAAACCACTTTATTCCTATAAAAAATTTTAATAAAAATATAAACAAATAAGAGTTTTAGGATATTCTCATCTAACACTAGTAGTTTTATTTTCTAACCTTGGGCTCTCTTGGGCTGCTGCAGCAAGAAAAGGAGTTTCAGTTCTTACCAGAATATACAGGCAACACTTTCAGTAGCTGTCCCATTTTCCTTAGCAAAAATTAAGTAAATTTTTTGTCTTAAATGGTGTAGCTATAGCACCTTTTCAATAGCAGCACAAACTACATCCAACAAGAAGAGATTATCTTCCAATTTTCTGAGTAGTGTTAGATGACAGAGTGCAAAATTGCAAGCTATATTACTTGGTATGTGAAAATAATGTTACAATTCCTAGTTCAGCTACCATCTTTAAATGAGTATCTTGAGATCATATCACTGAAAGAACTAAATTTAAATGTGTGCAGTGTGGCATTTTCAGACGTGTGTACTGAATAATTTTTTTTTTTTGCAGTATGTCTGCATAATTACTGTACTCCAAAGACAAAAATTAACTGGTGCATTTTGATAAAGATTGCTTTGAAAGAAATTGACACTATGTACGCAACTCAGTAAGCTCATAAGAGTATTAAACGTAGTGAAAGTGATAGCATGCCATTAAGTCAACCTCAAAATCCTCTGTGCATGATTCTACTTTATTTAATTTGGTTCTTCTATTTTAGGTTTCACATCTGAGACACTGTAATCTTATCTTCATCAAGACAGTTTGGTCTTCTCACTTTAACAATCAAAGGTCCTTGTTGGTTAGCTTTAGATGTCATCTCAGGGGATAGCAGCAATGCCTGTGAAAAGCTTATCTGGAAATGACAGCATTTGGTTGCCTCTATCCTTCCTGATCTCAGAATTTTCCTTTTAATGGCTGTCATTTAACACTAAAGAACTAGCTGAATCTGTGTGTGGTTTCATCAGTGGAACAAGAAAAAGTAATAATGAGGAAGTGTTTTACTAGAAATCAGGCTAGCAAATATCAAGCTATTTATTGTTTTAAAGTAAACAAATAAAATACAATTATTTATTTGCCAGTTTTCCAAGACAACCATCCTAAGAACGCTGAAGCACAGAGGCTGGCAGTGAACAGTGTTTATTTATCCTGCCACAAGGGAGTAAGTACACAATGAACTAATTATGTGACACAGTTTGACTCCACGTAGATGAGATAAAACCATCAGCAGGGGCAAGCTTACACATCAGGCTAGTTGGAAGATTGTCACTGCCTTTTGCTATCTGTACCTGTAACCACCTGAAGAAATAACATTAGTAGTGCAGAAATTAACAATAGAGAAAAAAAAGCCCCCTGCTTCCCATGAAAATATATTTACAGTATGGTGGTGGGCAAAAACTAGATAAAACTGGAAAGTGAGAATCAAAGCAGTGATGGAGCATATGCAGGAAAAGTTAGTAAATATATTTTGTAATCTTTATAATTGTGGTGGAGGGTGATATGTTCAGAAGAAAGGAAAAAAAAAGAGTGAACAAAGATGTAGTGAAAAGCTTCTAAATTACCTATGGAAGTAGCTAGTATGAGTAGCATATCTGGTAAATGAGTAGATTACTGGGGAAATTAAAAGAGAAGATGGAAAAAAAATATCCACACTACTTTTTTGGTAACCATTAAAATTCTAACATTAGAAAACAGGTTATTATGGAAAGGAGAGATATGAGGTGGTATTTGAATGAAAATATTCTTTATTTCTCACTTTCTTTGGATTCCTTTTCTTCATTTATCTAGGCTGAGCCACAAATGTCACATAGGGCTTATAAAATCAGTGACGTTTTGCTACACTGAAATCTTTGAAAAATTTAATAAGAGAATAAATGCTGACATCAGACTATTTTATTCCACAGGCCCCGTTCAGCACTGGCTTTTATAGGTTGCATAACTTCAAAAGTGAGCTACCTAAAAGTTTGTTATGATGACTAATTGCTAGCTATTACTATATTTCATTCAACAGAACATCTTGTTGAATGAAAACTTGCATTTAGGAATGTCCAAGACCATCTTAAAATTGCATCATCTCCCCTCAGTGAGTCCCAAACATGAATCAAACACACTCTTTCTTCCCGAAAGCTTTGAAATATTGCTATTTGTTAGATAGAATTTTTGTACTGGAGCATCAACATTCCCTAAAGAGATATTGAAAATAAATTTGATTTTTAGAAATTATATAAACTAGAAAAGTTTATTTGATAAAAACCTTACAAATATTCAAGTGCTGTTTCATTGTTCTGATGTGAATAACATAGCAGAAATCCTGACTGTGAAGCCAAAACCAACAAGGAATCATCTGGAAGTGGAAAAGAGGACTGGTAGTCTGGAAGGAATTTGTGCTGGAAGTTATGGGCAAGGTTAGAGAAGCCAAGGGCCAGCTAGAACTGAGTCTGGCCAGGGATATTAAGGATAACAAGAAGGTCTTCTATAGATGTGTTGCAAGGAAAAGAAAGACTAGGGATAACATGGGCCCTCCCTGGAAGGAAATAGGAGACCTGGTTACCCTGGACAAAGAGATGGCCAAGGTTCTCAACAACTTCTCTGCCTTGGTTTTCAGTGTCAAGTGCTCCAACCATACTGCCCAAGTCAAGAAAGGCAAATGCGGGGACTTGAAGAATAAAGACCCTGAGCCACAGTAGGAGAGGATTGGGTTTGAGACCATCTAAAGAACCTGAATGTGCACAAGTCCATGGCACCCAATGAGATTCATCCCCAGGTCCAGAGAGAGCTGGCAGCTAAGTTGCTAAATTGCTAAGTCACCATCAATTTTGAAAAATCATGACAGTCAGGTGTAGTCCTTGATGACTGGAAAAAGGGAAATATAACCCCCATTTTTAGAAAGGGGAAAGTGAAAGACCCAGAGAAGTACAGACCAGTCAGTCTCACAAATGTGCTGGGCAAAATCATGGAGCAAATTCTCCTGGAAACTATTCTAAGACACATGGAAAATAAAGAAGTGATTGGTAACAGCCAATATGGCTTTACAAAGGGAAAATCATGCCCAGTAAGTTTGGCAACCTTCTGTGGTAGGGCTACAGCATTGGTGGAGAGGGGCAGAGCAACTGATATTGTCTACCTGGACTTATGCAAAGTGCTTGACACTGTGCCACATGGCATCCTTGACTCTAAACTGGAGAGACATGCATTTGATGGACGGACCTCTTGGTCGGTAAAGAACTGATTGGATGACCGCATGCAAAGAGTTGTAGTCAACAGCTCATTATCTATGTGGAGACACTCCTCAGAGATTGATACTGGACCAGTACTATTCAACATCTTTATGGCAACATGGACAAGTGATTGACAAGTTCACTTATGACACTGAGCTGTGTGGTGCAGTCAACATACTTGAGGGAAGGGATGCTATTCAGAGGAACCTTGACATACTTGAGAGGCAGGTTGATGCAAACCTTATGAAGTTCAACAAAGTCCTACACCTTGGTCATGGCAATTCCAGGCAACATCTACAGGTTGGACAGAGAAGTGACTGAGACCAGCCCCGTGGAGAAAGACTTGGGGGTGATGGTTGATGAAAAACTCAACATGACCTAGCAGTGTGCACAGACCAGAAAGCCAAGAAATCCTGGGCTGCATTAGAAGGAGCAGGGCCAGCAGATCAAAGGAGGTGATTCTCATCCTCTATTCTTCTCTCTTGAGACCCTGCTTGGAGTACTGCTTACAGTTCTGGTGTTACCAACATAAAGACAAGGAACTGTTGGGGTGAGTCCAGAGGAGGGCCATGAGGTTGATAAGAGGATTGAAGCACCTCCCGAAGAAGACAGGTTCTGCCTGGAGAGAAGGTTCCATGGAGATCTCAAAAGAACCTTCCAGTATGTGAAGGGAGGCCTACAGGAAAGCTGGAGAAGGACTCTTCATCAGGAACCGTAGTGATATGAAGTGAACGTCTTCAAAATGAAAGAGAGTAGGAAGAAATTCTTTACTGTGGGGGTGTTGAGATACTGGAACAAGTTTTCAAGAGAAGTTTTGAATACCTCACCCCTGGCAGTGTTCAAATCTTAGTTGGATGAGGCCTTGAGCAACCCTGTGTAGTGAGAAGTGTCCCTGCCCATGGCAGGGGGGGTTGGGTCTAGTTGAACTTTAAGTCCCATTCCAACCTCTTAAAATTCTATGACATACAAGTGTGGTGCGTTGACCTTGGCTAGATGTCAGGTGCCCACCCAGCCACTCTATCACTCCCCAGCTGGACAGGGGAGAGAGTAGGGTGGAAACAACCTGTGGGTTGGGATAAGGCAGTTTATTAAAGCAAAAACTAGGCCAAAGCTGGTGTACGCAAAAGCAAAGCAAAAGATAACACAGTTTATTCTCTACTTCCCATGAGCAGCGATGTCCAACCACTTTGAGAAACTTCAGCGCACATAATGGTTCCTCAGCAGGCAGCCACTGGAGACAGTGAATGCCTGCCTTCCTGCTCCTCATCTCAACTCTCGTGTCTGAGCTGACATCATATGGCATGGAACTCCCTTTGGTTAGTTTGGGTCAGCTACCCTACTTGGGTCCCCTCCCAGGATCTTACCCTTGATTGAGGAAGGAATGTTACAGTGTTGGTGCTGTGCTCAGCAGCAGCCAAAACACTGGTGTGTTATCAACACCCTTCTAGCTACCAATGCAAAGCACAGCACTGTGAGAATTATCACAGGGAAATGAACTCCAGCTCGGCTAGACACAATACAGTCTCTACCCCTTATTCCAATTAATTTATTCCCCTCACTGAAATTATGGCTGTTAATGAATAAGAGATTAATATTACTAAAAAACAGTTTTAACCTGCACAGTAGCTGGAATGTAATGATATATTATCATTAAATGATACAGTTGCTGGAGCAATGAAAAGAAACGGATGTTGATGTCATAAAAAGTTGATGCAGATAATACATCCACATGAATTAATAGAGTGAGATCAAATATAAGCAGTCAAGATGTTGACAAAAACTTTATTACACTCACTTTCAATCAAGTTAAACTTTTTAACTCAATCACATAGAACATGTAAAAACAGATGAGTAAATGGCTTTGAAAAGTAAAAACCTATCTAGCATCACATTGAAGGAAACTGTCAATATTGCAAGCTCTGTGAAGAATACTCTCAAATTACGCATAGCAATATTGCTAGAAAAAAATGTGTTCTAACAACAGCTGCATTATTTTTCTGCCAAACTTTTTTTCATTTTTTTTTTTTTTAATTCAACCATGGTGATCTGTAAAATTCAAAAGCACTTCGGTTTCTAATTTTTTTGGAACAACTTTTTTTAAACAGAAAAATAAATCTAGTTATCCTCTCCGCCTGCAAAAGTCAATCACCAACCAATCCAAAAATTACAGAGATTAAAGGATATTGATGGCTCAGTACTTACAGAGTATTTATTCTCTAAGACACTAATTAAGCCAGATATCTGTTTTTAATATGTCTGCTATAAGGTGATTCTCTCAGCCACTTAATGCTGCTTCATGGGTTATGGAGCGGGTATATGTCAAACGGTCAATGCAGCTCAAGAAAGATAGAAATTGGCAATTTCTGGAACACACAGACAGCCACAATTTCTGTAAGAGCATGTGGAAAATATTAACTTTTAGTGCCATCTTTGCTCAAACAGAAGGTCCTTAAATTTCCACATCATAAAAAATATTTTTAATTTATTCCACATAACCTTTTTACTCTGTTATTTTTTCTTTTTTTTTTCATTCAGACACCTCTTCATTGGATTCCTGAGTAAACACAGATACTATTTAAAATATCTTTGTAACTCTTTTTGTATATACAAATGTGTGAAAATAAGATCATAATAGCAAGTTGGATTTTGAGCTTAACAAGTATAGCCAGAAAACATAATAAAAACTACTAATAAACCAACAATAACATGCTACCATCTTTTTTTATTCTGACTGGCCCAAGATAGATAATAAATAATGATAAATCAGAAATATGCAACACCTATGTCCAGTCCCTCAGCAACTGACTTTTTTCTGTCCCTTTACTTTCTTACACCTTTTTGTCTCTCTGCCATTCCTTGCCTTCTTTCTAGTCATCTTCATGATGTCATGAATGAATGGTTAGGCTACTTAAAGAGGTGATGTCAAAGGTATTTGTAAAGCAGATTTTAATGCAAATTTGTGAAAGTTTAGCAGTAGCTCTTAATAGCTGACTGATTTAACATTTAAAAAAATGATACAATAGGATTTACTATGATCACAGCAGCAACTTATAGATCTGAGTTGTCAATATTCATACTCTTCTTGCTACAGGGTATTTAAATCCTATTCACACATGCATACATACAGACACAGAGAATTACCTACAAAGGTGTACATAAGTATTAAAAATTCCCCTCCAGTTTAGTGAGATACTCATGTCACACCCTGGTAACGCTCAACAGGCAAAGGCTGAGACACCAAGAGTCAGGGATATCAGTCCAGATCCCATCAGCAGCTCTGTCAATGGTCCTTGGAGTGTCGCGAATTGGAGAGCTGGTGAGCACTGAGAGTGAGGTGCTGGTGCAGCTGCAGCAGCCCTGAAGAGATCAAAGGGCCTCACTTAGGACTTCTCATGACTTAGGGTCATGAGGTGCTTCCCTTTAGTCAGTTCTCAGTTTCCAGGATGATTCAGTGCTCCAAGGCTATCAGGGGATGACTGAATATCTCTTGTCCTGCTCCTTGCTTAGGCAACAGAAGCTCCGAGTACAGACAGTGCCTTCTCTTAGTTGTGCATGGGTTTCTGATAAGGCTAAGGGAAGCTCATCACCTAACTCCTTACTCAAGACAGGGACCTAATGGGAATTCCTCAGATCATAGAGTGACTTGAGAAGAAAGGGAGAGGAAATGCACCACCATAGAGGAATGCCCCTGCATCTCCTCCTTTTTTCTTAAGTTTATCCTTAATTTTTAGTTAAGGATAAATAAGTTTATCCTTAATATTTACACTGTGCTGTCATTTCTCCTTCTTTATGCTGATATTGAAAATAGCTGAAATTTAGGCTCCTTTTTACTTCAGCTGCCATCAGCAATGCCTGTGGGAATAATGCTAGGAAGAAAGAGTAAGTGTGCCACGATACTGTCATTATCCTGTATCATGTTATTTATCCTACATCTACAAAATGTGTTGATGATTTGCATGACAGGATGAAGCAGGTTCAGGAGATGCAATCTTGAGAGAGTTTCGTCTCTCAAAAGAGAAAACAGGCATATATATATATTCATGGGTTAAATTTGCTTAGTATCTCAAGGAGAGGTCTAGGTGCTTATCTATTTTATCTATTTGTGGGCACTTTCTGCCCACAAATTAGTTGGTGGATGGCTTCTCCATCGCCTTAAATCTTTTCAGTGCAAAGATAATGGCTTTTCACTCCAAAATTAGCATTAAAATGTTTCAATGTGAGCAAACCCATGTTTCTTCTAACTTCTTTATTCAACATGAATGAAACATTTTATTTAAACTGTTATGAAAACCCAGAAACAGCAGCAAATGCTGTTAAAAATAATTCAAATAAATAGTTTAAAACTCAGAAACTAAATAAGGTCATCTGAAAGAAATCATTGGGCAATCCTAAATTATAACATACCTTATAAATATACATGGTATGAAGTCATGAGGGTACAGTACATGGAAATGCCTTTTATGTAAAATATGAATCTCTTATTTTTCTCACTTTCATAAGCAATGCCCAGTTTTGTTTCAGAGTAAATAAAGGCTCCTTTTTGAGATTCCCTGTGGTGTACAGCAAATGATAACCATTCAAATGACTGGGCAAAATGAATACAGAGTACATCTTTTACAATTTTATAAGATTTCTGACTCGATGTTACATTTTTTCAAATCACTCCTAAAGAAATGCTTTCATATCTCCAGTTGCTTCTTATCATTGCAGAGATGCTAATGTTGTCAGCTTTTCTGCCTGTTTACATCAAGTTGAATCCTCTGTTCTCTATCATGAATATGTTCTGCCTTGATAAACTTCTAGGTCTTCTTCAGTTCTTTGCTGACCCAGAAAAACAGCTGTATGCAAGTCCTGACGCTCTTTAACTGTTATGAAACATATCTAAAGTAGTGTCGCTATGTAAATAATTTCAGATTAAATCTAAACAAGCCTTTTCATTTCCTTTTTTTTTTTTTTTTGCTTTGGTTTGAGATTTTTTTTGTCTTGTTTAGTTTGTTTTTCTTCTGCTGGACAAAGCCTTTCTGTTATAAGACACTAAGTCTCTCTCTTTCTTGCACGAAAAAGAAAGGTCTCAAAAGTCATTAGCACCAAAAGGTTCTGCTCTACAATCTCTGATATTCAAAATACATCATTTATTTCTCCTTCCTCCCCTCTGTTCTTCCTCCCTTCACTGCCAACAACAGTGATTACAGCCCTGTATTTGTCTTCAGAAAGCTTCCCAGAGTAGAGCAATGAAAAAAAGCATCACTTGTTTGCAAATAAAGAACTTTCCTCTTTATGTACATTTAAGCTTAGATCTAGGTCAAGGTTAAAACCACATATTGAGCTGTAATATCTACACTCCGGCCTTCATACTGTAATGTAGATGATAGAAAACAAAGTTATGAATGACAGTATGTGGAAGATATGGCTTGCCACAAACACATGGATTTTCCAAAATAAAAAGCAAAGCACCGCAAGTGCAAGAATAGAAAATAAAACAAGAAATCTATTTACATTGGAGAAATGAGTTGCAGAAGATCTAAGAATCATCTCTTGCTAATTTTCTAGGCAGTTTTTCAACAATCAATTCCTCATGTTGCATAAGTAAAAAATAGATGAAAGATCTCATCTCTAGATGGTCATATCTTATTACATTTAATAAGTTAATGTAAGAAGAAAATGCAAACAGTATTAATACATCAGAGAATTACAAGGCAAAATAAAAAAAGACTGGAGCAGCTTAGGTCTTCCTAGAAAGCATGACTTAAATTTCAACCCCTTAATTTAATTTTGGATGCTGTTACTTTTTGTACCTAAACTAAACAATTAAACCTGAATTTTCTGAAAATTAAGCAAAGTGCTAGCTGAAGTCAATAGTAGTCCACAATGGTTGTGGTTGTCATGGTAATTAACAGATAGACACATCTGAATAGAATTAATGGTCAAGTAAGAAGTAATAAAAACTTAGGATCTCTTTAGAACCAACACATATATAATATATAGGGCAAAAGCTATAAATTTCCAATACTGATACTCCAGAGAAACTGCCTGCAATGACTCAAGCTCTGCAGAAGCCTGGTTATCGCTTTAGTCTATTAAGTCAATCTTACATCTACAAAGAGGCTCTATCATGTTACATGGTACCGCTGTCATTGTTTCTTTGAAGGTCCCTTTCCCAGTGATGCGTAGATCTTGAGAAATTCAAAGTGTAAGAGACAAAGTGAAAGTCATTGGTTGGTCTTCATAGCATAAAAAGTTTCTGATGCAGAAACTGTTGATCTTGAGAAAACCTCCTATTATATATTTTATTTTCTTATTTTCATGTGGGGTTTTGATTTGCAAACCACTTGATTAAATTTCACTATATTTGGAAGAATTTAGATGGTCCCAATGAGACGTATCAGATAGTAGAGCATTTTATATATATCCAGTGACAGCATTTATTTTATATTCTTAGCAACCAGTTGTCCTGTTTGAAGAGTTTTTCCAAATGATCCATGATTAAGCATAATAATTTACATATTTGCATAGCTAAAAGTATTCAAATGACACAACTTAGAATGATGAAGAATTATCAGAAAGTTTTTTGTTTTTCCTCATTTTACAGGACATTTCATTTGTATCAAAGTGCACACATCTGGAAAGAAATGAAGAGCACTTAACTTAGATCCAGATCACTGCAGTCATGGCCAGACTTCTTCCCAGGAACTTTGCAATGTGCTCACTCATCCTCTGCTTCTGCGGGTGGATTTCATTAGAGTGCTGGCACCGATGGTGTAAATGCATACAGTGGGAAATCTATGTTTACATGGCATTGCATTTAACTGTCATAGATAATACAGGTCTTCATCTTGGATTTTGTGGTTGTTTATGATTCTGGTGTTACTACTAACCGTTGCTATCTTATTATTTACATTTTGGTTGCAGAAAGATTATGACTGAGGTAGGATTGGGAACAATGCTCTGAATATCTTTGTGATGCAATATACTCCTTATTTGGTTTTGCAGGAATGCCTCTTCTGAACATAAATCTTGTTGAAAAAAGGTTTATTTTTTATATAAAGATTTGCAGAGGATATATGAACTTGCTTTGTGCTTGCTAGAAAGAGTAAAAGGCCCACCCCTTTTCTACATCAATTCTGAATGCTCCTGAATTATAAGCTCTGTCAGCTATTTATGTATCGACTACTATTAACTTTTTACCATTTTATATTTTGAGATTTAATGCAATGAATGCACATTCATAAATTCACATTATCTAAGATACTTAATAGATCATTTTTGAAAGACAGTGGTCCAGAGGAAATTACTAATATAGTCATCTTATGCTAGGAACATTGATACAAAATTGATTCAAAAAAATGGACTTGAATTTAGGTCATCTATAATTTCTATGCAATAGCAACTGTCAACATAGGTAAGGGAACATGAAATATTTAAAAATACATGATATCAATAAAGCATGTGATCAAAACTACAAGCAGAGTTAAGGAAAGGCGTAAAAAGCCCTTTATTATACTGCTTTATATAGAAATAAAGTACTTTGTCTGACAGTTATCCTAGAAACATATTGTTATAAAGGAAAATGTTCTTTTCTCAAATGTATAAAGAAGGCTGTAGTATGAAAGGCATTTCGGCTACTGTAAATAGTTGAAAGGAGGTTGAACTTCTGAGAAAATAGCCTCAAAATGAGGAGAGGAGTGGAAATTAGATTATGACATCTTTAAGGCTCCTGTTTCTGGCAATCAGACCTCCAGATGGGCACACCTCTGTCAGGAGCTCGGTGGAAGGATAGCAGAGGAGGAAGTTCTCCCTTAGGCAGAGGGGCTATTGCATACTCCCTCCTCCATTTGAGATCTTCCTTCCATGGTTAGAGCAAATACTGCTGAGATGTACTTCAAGAAAACTCCAAAGCAGAACACAGTGCTCTTTAAGAAAACCGCTTTTCATTAACAATCTCAGTATGGGAAGCCAGGACTTTTGCTCATTGGTGAGCAGAAAGTCTGAGGATTCCTAGCCATAGATTGGAAAGAAATTGCAAGAAGGATACACTTAAGCCATGGCTGACGATAAAGACAGACTGAAAATGCAGAGATGGTGATATGCATCACCAGATTTGTCATTTTCCTTGAAGATGAACAATGTAGCTATGAATAAAATGCAGATCAGACAATTCCCACCCTTTGACTTAATTGCATGCTTTCTGCTGGATGATGATGAGATCTTCTAAATTTGAGTTGAAAGAATATGATCAATGGTGGAATTTACCTTCTTGTTCCAAAAAACTACAGAAATATGCATTTATTTTGTTTCAGCTTACAGTGAAATTTAGATCTCCTTCCTAAAAGTAGAAGGAAAATAAAATTGAAGGTACTTCTTCAATCTAGTTTATAAACTCATATTTGTTTTCTTAGTGTTCTCTAACATCCTCTTATATAGCATCCATGAAAAATTGACTGCAACTACTCTCCAGACAGTTGGCATGCTGTTGACTTAGTAGTACTACTGGTAATAAACTTGGCATTTTCTCTATTTTAGTCTACAGTATTCTGAAACACTCTCTAGAGACACCTCTCTTTTCCATTCACAGGAAAGTAAATCTAAAGCAAGCCTGTTCATGGCTCACTGTTTAGCTAGCTAAAACTAGGTTGTTGTAGTAAGGAGCACAGTTTTAAGATCTTCAAAAGTGAGTAATAAATTGAAACATTTCTATTCTTCTATAGATATCTTGAATACCTAATAAGAGATTTGATTTTCATAGGTGAGATGTCAGCATTATTTTTTAATATGTGTGAAGTAAAACATTCTAGGACAGAGGTACTACCAAATGAATGACCACTACCTTTAAAAGAAAAACCTTGATCTGTATCGTCCTATTTGGGACAGTACCATCTTTTTTTTCTTTTCCTTTAAAAATTTGTATCTACAGCTGCCTTGGAAATCCCCTTTCTCTTATACTTTTGAGTTGGAATGAAGGGAGTGCACATGCTTATATTGTCAGTTTTGACCAAGCACAATACAGCCATGATCTTTTTAGGATTCACAGATGTTACCACGCATTACAAACATGTTGAAGATGAGCGGCCATCTACATTATTTTGTACCATCTGTCTCTGAAAATAGCTAGTTTTGATGGAGTGTCTTCCAGTTAATTCACTTGCTGGTATTATTTTCTTTTTTTCCTCTTCAGTTTTGGAAACACACAATAGTCTTTTCTCTCCAGGCTTAATTTGGACAAGTCAGACAGTACTTCGTCATTGTGCTTTTGGCTTGAAGATACTCAGGGCTGTCTCAGAGCAGGCCAGAATGTAATCAGCCAAATGATGACTTCTGGGTATAAAGATCCTGGATCATAGAGTAATTTCTATTGCCATCCAATCAGTTGCTCACTCATTCTTGTTTCTACCTGCCAGCCTTGTGTAAGTCAGCTGGCAGCACTTCAGTGTACTTAGGGCTTGAGAAATCTAGAAGTTCAGTTAAAAGAACAATGCAGCCTCAGGGATATGACCAAATTCAATTTAAACAAGACTTTCCCTCACTGTAACTTAGCTCGTCTGGCACGGGGCACCACTTAACAATATTTACGTCCCCTCACTTTCCATAATTAGCAACGCAGTTCTCAAATACAAGTTCAACTTTTTGTGACCAGAGAAAAGAAAGAGCTTCGTGAACACTAGACTTTCATTAAGTTTTCAGTTCATATAGGCACATAGATATGTGTGTGCCTGAGGACATAGTTTCACATTTTTGAAATCACACCAGGCACTGTTCCCAAGCCAGGATACCTTCCCATGTCTTTTCAAAGTCTTTCTACTCTTTCTAAACCTCTTTTGCATTCTGGTTGCTCCACAAATCCTCCTACTTTCCATCTCCTTATTCAAAAATCCCTCTGCTTTAAATGATTTTTTATTATAGAAGGCATTGTGAATAACTATGATTATGCAGCCTTTCTGTATTTGGCAGCATTGCAACATCTATATTTAAAGCTATGGTGTTAGATTTCCCTATTTTTCTCTTGTTTCAGAATAAACAGTATATCTTTAATTAATTAAAATCAAATTTAAAAATATGTGAGCATTTATTTGCAATCACTTAAGTCACTAATAATACAAAAGTTGCATGTTGGGTTGCCCCTGGGCATAGGTTTTTTTCTTGTAGCATACTTACTGTTTTATCTCCCATAAAATATTTTATAGATTTTAAAGATAAACATTTTATACCTACTGTTGTCCTGCTTTTGATGATTTTGGTGATTTTGCAAAAATATGAAAGGTGAGTGAAGAAAGAAGAAATCGTATTTAAGAATGCTGACTGAGGTTCAGTATCATCTTTTTCCATGACAGGCTGTCTAACCCATATGGTAAAGTAGTTTCATAGTTGTTTGCTTAAGAAAGGAATTAAGTGATAATATACCTGCTTCAGACAGGTTCTTAAATGATGTATTTCTTCATATTTTATTGAGACATGCACAAATGTGTGAAATACATTCACATTCGTATGATGGGATAGGGTAAAAAAAAGACAGACTCCACAATTTTAATTTTAGTAATGTAATATGAGTTCTGTACTGAGGACTGAATTTGGCATTTTCCTTCATTTAAGGCTTGTTTGTTTACATACAATGTTATTCTGTGGAGCAGCTGATTTTGTTCATATATCACTGATGTAAAGGCAATGATACACTCTTCTCCAAATAAGTCTTGGTTTCATTGGCGTCATACTCTTCTGTATACGTATAACTGTTTAATTGTATCTCTCTTGTTAAACAATGCTATAGATTAAAATGAAAATTTGTTTCCAAAATGCGTTTATCACATGAATCTCAATATCTGACAATAAAATATTAGCAATTTAACGAAAATCAAGATTTTTGGGGAATTTACAATTTTTTGTTAAAGATGCCTCTACTGGAAAAAGGGTAGCCTAAGTGCATGCTCTGTCATTACCAAAGTAATCAGTTAAAAACTTCTTTAATGTTTAGTTCATACTGATTAAATAGTTGTGAGACATTTTATCTTCCCTTGCTTTCAAGAATATCAATGAGATCATGAGGTTTTTGTGATTATGAGATCACATTGAAAGCTACAGACAGACAAGTGGGAATTCTCACTTTTCTTTGACAAACAATATTTTAAAAAGTGAAATGATATGATCCTCCATTCACATATCAGTTTAATTATAGACAAAATTGAGCAATTCCAGTGAGTGACAGTCAACATTTTGTCATATTCTCCTTCACACCTAAGAATTTACTGATTACAGAAACTAATAAAAAAAAATAAGGCAGAATTTTCACCTGATTAATAATTAATTTCCATCCTAAATATACTCCTTCTTACACACACACACAAAATCTTGAACTTCCTTGCTTGCTTGTTTGTGTGTTTGTTTCTTTTATTACAGGTTATGTATATGCACACATCTGTGTTCCAAAGAATAATAAAAAAATGCAGGCAATTGTGTACATTTTTCTGGAGGAGGTAGAAGATGTATGAAGTTATAGAAATAACTAGGGCGGAAAGTACAAAAGAGTAGTTTACTGTTTTGGCAATTGGAAATCAAATTAATATTAAGTGCATGGAATATCAGAGATTATGCAGACATATGTTTTAAAAATAGATAACTGGTATGTTAACTATTGTTTTTATTTTAGGACACAAAATTTAACTGTAACATGATGTGAATAACATATAGAGAAAATACTAAAAGTTGTCTTGTTGATGAATTTTGTGTAGAAGTTATAGTGCAGCATCAATGTTGAGAACTGGGTACTAGCAGTTCAAAGATTTAGGTTAACCATCTTACAGATTGTCTGAAAAGTTACTTTTTTTTGCCCTCAGATAGCCATCAGATATTGGTCTGGTAGTATCATGTGTAAAGTCAAGTTCCCAAAGCAAATCAAAATAAAAGCTGAACAGCTCTCAAAACAAATATTCCATACACCTGTGTGCTATATATAATTAGTTAATTCATTCCATATGATTTTGTACTTACTTTATATATGATTTTGTACTTACTTTGTATTACTACTGTGTCTCTAGCTTTAAAGGCTTGAGCCACATATCTTCACTTTTAAGGACTATGGACAGTACAAGAACACTCCACTTATAATATCTGTTGCTTTAGCTTCACATCATTCGTGTTCAAGTGTGAGTAGCAGTTCAGACACAGATGACCACATCAGGGATTACTATGAAGTAAATAGTCTCTAAAAAAATTAAGCTGCGTTCTTTATTGAATACAAACTACACTCCTGAGAAAGGCTATTTGTGGCTGAAATGTCATTTCTACCCCTGGTACAAATCTTCTCTGAAAGTGAGAAATAAAGCTATACTCAGAGGATTATGTTTTTAAGAGTTTTTCTTCCTTATGCATTTAATTCTGAGGTTCCCTCTCCTTTAGCTGTCCAGCCCTTTTACTAGAACAGATTAGCAGGTGCCGTACACACAAAGACTAAATTTTGGAATACTGTCAGGTTTTCAGTGCTTTAATTTCTTTGAAGTTTAGATCTTGTTTCCTTTACAGAGAATCCATAACCTGAAACCAGTGGTAAATTACAAGTCTATATAAATCTATCTATCTATATAGATTTATATCTCTAGGTATTCTGGACAGACATCTTTGAAGTGTGTGTAACACCAGTGAATAATAAAGAAACAAAGAAAATCCACAACCAGAACCTCAAAATGCAGTAAATAATATTAAAGAAAATGGCACTGCTTACTGGTGGTATACAAATAACAATTTAATTCGTCTATAACTGCATTTTAACCACTGGTTATGTAAATAAAAAGCATTGCAAATGCAAATGTGTATTGGTTTTGTTTTTCTTTTAAGCCTCACATTAAGTTTTCCAGTGTTTGAAATTAGAATGGCAATTAGCTGAACTATCTGACACTATTAAACACAACTACCTAGGAAGTAGACTGCATAATTTTAAGGACTACTTTCCATAGAGGGGCTCATTGAAATCTCTAAATCCCACTGACTTTCATGGATTTTTTTTAAATATGTGATTGCTGCATATACTCTGTTGAATAGGTGATGTTGATATACAGTCTGAGATAGTTCAGGTAGGTGAATGATACTTGTGCAATCTACATGGTGTCACAGTCAGTGTTGTTTGTAGTTCTTGAAGTGCTGTATTCCTCCTGAAAGCACAGTCTAACTTCTTTGCCCTTAAAAACCTGCTGCAAAGAACAAGTGAAAAAGGTGTCATTGTGCAAAGGATTAAATGTAGGATTTAAAGGATTACAGAGGATTAAATGTAATGCAATTAAATGCCCTGTGATATGATGAAGAAAATATCTTGTGCCCTGACAAAATAGAAAATCAGCTACACAAAATGTTATCAGCCACTTGCATTTCATTCATGGTGTTCTGCTCAGTTCCTTCAGTACCAGAGATGAATAATGAAAGGAATAGAAAAATCCATGTTACCAGTAAGTGGCTGAAGGACTGGCGTCATCAGAATTTTGGTTTTTTTGATCATGGGGCAAATATTATGGCACCAGGCCTGCTAGAATCAGATGGGCTTCATCTATCTAGCATGGGCGAAAGGATTCTAGCCCATGTCTCGGCAGGCCTGATTCAGACGACTTTAAACTAGGTTTGAAGGGAAGAGGGGTTGAAACCAGGCTCTCCAGTGGTGAGCCTAAGGGTGGTAAACTCAAATTAGGGTTGAAATCAGCAGCCCAGCTGAAGTGCAGGTACACCAATGCACGCAGCATGGGTAACAAACAAGAGGAGCTGGAAGCTATCGTGCAGCAGAAAAGCTATGATGTAGTCACCATCATGGAAAAGTGGTGGGATGACTCACATGACTGGAGTGCTGCCATGGATGGCTACGAGCTCTTCAAAAGGGACAGGCGAGGTAGGAGAGATGAAGGGGTGGCTCAGTTTGCTAGAGAGTCTCTTGACTTCATAGAACTTGAAGTTAGTGATGATACAGTTTAGTGCCTGTGGGTAAGAACCAGAGGGAAGGCCAACAAGGCTGACACCTGGTGGGAGTCTGTTATAGACCACATAACCAGGATGAAGAGGTGGATGAATTATTTTATAAGGCGCTGGTTCTTGTTTCAAGACTGCCAGCCCTTGCTCTCATGGTAGACTTTAACCTGATAGATGTCTGCTGGGAACTCAACACAGCAGAGAAGAGGCAGTCTAGGAGGTTCCTGGAGTGTATGGAGGACAGCTTCTTGTCACAGCTGGTGAGTGAGCCTACCAGGCCTACCAGCTAGACCTGCTGTTTATAAACAGAGAAGGGCTGGTGGGAGCTGTGGTGATCGGAGACTGTCTGAGGTACAGTGACCATGAAATGATAGAGTTTTCAATACTCAGTGAAACAAGGAGGGGCATCAACAAAACCTCTACCTTGTACTTCTGAAGGGCAGACTTTGGTCTATTCAGGATGCTGATTCAGTGTACCTTGGGAAACAGCCCTTAGAAACAAAGGTGTCCAGGAAGGATGGGCATACTTCAAGAAAAATATCTTGGAGGCATAGGAGCAAGCCAAAAGATGAGCCAGCAGGGAAGATGACCAGCATGGCTGGGGTCTTCATTACAACACAGGAACCTCTCAGAAAAGGTCCAGAGATGGGCAACAAAATGATCAGAGGGATGGAACACCTCTTCTATGAAGAAGAGTTGAGTGAGTTAAAGTTACTCAGCCTGCAGAAGAGAAGGCTCTAGGGCCACCTTATTCCAGCCTTTCAATATAAAAAGGGGACTTATAATAAAGACAGAGATTTTTTTTACCAGGGCTGGTAGTCACAGAACAAAGGACAATGGTGTTTAGCTGAAAGAAGGAAGATTTAGACTGGATACAAGAAAGATATTTTTTACAATGAGTGTGGTGAGACACTGGAACAGGTTGCCCAGAGTTGTGACTGTCCCACCACTGGAGGTGTTCAAGGGCAGACCTGGTCAAATTAAAGATGTTCTTACCTGTGGTAAGGGGACTGGACCTGAATGATCTTTAATGTCCCTCAGCACAAACCATTCTGTGAATCTATGCTACTCACAGTTCAGTGGGACATGATTGTTGCTCACATCAACAGAACAGATCATTTCTATAGACAAGTGATTTTCTTGTATTAATTACTAATTTTTACTGCAAATATAACCTTAATAAAAAATAATAGAATTTAGAACTTAAAAAGCCATTTGACTAGGTGACTATTTAAGACTGACTTTTTTTCTGAAAAATTCTCTACTTCATAGACAGATCCTTTTCAGAGTGCTGGACAGGAGATTGATTATACTAGAAAAAAAATTACTTGGTATTATTATCTCTACAAGCTTATGTCTTGCTTCTAGATAAGTGGTAGATCTTTACTGAATAAAATAAGAGGGATAAATAAAGCCTTAAACTGAAATCAATACTATTGATTTGAAGGCTTATTGAGAGATTAATCTTTGCATTCATTTTAAACTGCACCTGTTTTTTTCAGGAATGTTATGCTTAAAGGCTTTAGAAATGCTTCCTGAGTTTGATAACGTGAATCAAATACTGTTGTAAGATGATTGTTCAAAGCTAAATAGTAAAACAAATAAATTAGGATAGTGACTTCTATTATACAACAAATTACTCTTAAGGAAAACAAACAAAGAAGAATTACAGAATAATTTATACCTCTTGCACATTAGGAGAAATTATGTTGAACTGTTTGACCAACACACAGTTGAAACTATAATGAAATTACAAATATTGTCTAGATAATAATAAACAGCTAATGAAACAGTCACTGGAATTTTTAATCCATGTGGCATTCTGCACATTTTATGCATGCTTTATACAGCCATTATTCAGAGTACTGTGTGAGATTGTTCATAGAATTGCTTACATTTTATGTTAAGTTAATTGGAAGATAAAAATTTTCTAAGCTTTTGTTGCAATCAGTTGAAAGTTAGAGAAGAAGTAGTGAAATATGGGTATGGTGTTTTATTTTTCTAGTGCTTTATCTCAGTAGTCGTAACTCTTCTCTCTGAAATTACTAATAACTATTTACCAAAAGCCTGGCTCTGTAAAATCAGAGAGCCAGATTTTTAACTGAGTGAATTTTCTTTCCCTGAATTTTGAGTGGACAGTTAGATAGCAGAAGGGGGATAGGAGGTATTTGTTAGAATGTCTGAGGCGTGGTATCCAAGATGAGATATGGTCCAAACCACTATTTTTTGCCTTATTGTTTTGCGTACCGTACTGTCAAGCTGTGGCACAGAAAGAAACAGATAGCAGGTCAAACTTAATCTAGGCAAATATTTCTTTATGTTTATAAAGAAACTCCCAGGATAACTTGAGAATTATGTGGAATCCTGGAATGGGACTAGGAAAGAAGTAATGGTAGCCTCTTCAATAAAGGAGTCTTAGGATGGTAAACTATACCAAACATACTTAGCTTCAGCAATGGTCCTATCTTTTAGACAGGCCCAGACTTCAGATTCTTGCCACCTGTACAATTCTTCTCAAGGAACTTGCTAATTTCCAAAATTGTTTTTAATCTGATACCCTGCCTTAGCCTTTCTGGGTATTACTTTTTTCCTCTTCTTCAAAATCTCTCTTCTTCTGATCCCAAAAGTTTCTAGGACACTAGCAGTGACTATCTTGACTATAAACAACCATATTCAGTTTCTCCCTTTACTTTCTACCACAGAAATTTCATCCAGATCCAGAAGTAAATAATATGTCGCATTCTTATCCTCTAGGTGATACTGCTGTGAAATTTTCATTTGCTTCTCAGCATATTGAATGGTGTTTGTATCCCACTTTTCCATGTTACCTGATTGTAGTCCTTCAGATCTCTTAACAATGTTACTTTTATAAGATAAGAGGACAGTCTAGAAACTACCCTGTTCATTCCTATGTTCATATATTTTCCAATTACCACAGATCTGCAACTTTATTAGAAACTGTCAGGAGTATTTTAAAAAGGCATTAGTGGAGTGTTTTGGAAAAAGGAGCTTTCTGTGGTTAGGTGGATAACAAATCCTTAATATCTCAGATACAGAACAGCTGGGATTGGAAGGTACCTCTGGAATTCTCTAGTCTAGTCCACTGAGGGCCACCTAGATCCTGTTATCAGGACTGTGGCCAGTTGACTGCAGATGGGCACTGTTTGCCATGGACCAAAAAAAATGCACCAGTTTTGAATCTCCCTTTGCTCAGTTATCTCTTAGCACTGGCCCTGCTTGACTGCCTTTGCTTTGCTCCTGCTTGAGTGTCTCTTAGCTCCAGCCCCTGCTCAGCGGTCTTTATGTTCTAGTCTTTTTCCAGATGTATAATTGATACAGTCCTTCTCAGGAGTCTCTACTTTAGTCCTTGTCTGAGTGTCTCTTTGCTCCTGACTGCTAGGGCTGCTCCACCAGTCTTTCTCAGAAGACTCTTTCTTCTGCTGTCTTACTTTTTTCTCCTTACTTCAGCATCTCTCTCCTGATATATTGTCTCTTCTACCCCGGTATCTCTCTCATTTTCCCCTTGCCTCCACCGAGGTGTCACACCTGCCCTGGTGTTTGTTTGTTGTGTCTTTTCTTTTCTAGATACTACTGTCCTTCCATAAATTTACTTTGTGCAGAGGCATCACATGCTCCTCTGCTGGGTACAGTTGCATGTTCAGTTGGTTGGTTTTGTTCTTAGCAGAGCTATCTGTAACTGGTTGTGACCAACTCTGGGAAGTCCCAGATTTCCTTTTGCGCAGACCACCACTGTAGGTCCTTGTCAATATCAAAAGCTGCCAGTTACGCCTGACATATGTTTAAATGTGGTTTTTTTTCATTTCAGTTCAGGACCATTGAGTTTTATTTTGTCACTTGCCTCCCCAGCCTCATAGGTCTAATTATTTGGGGCATCCGAAGCCTAAGAGAGTTTAGAGAAGGAAGTGGCCACACTACTGTTAATGTAGATGGAACACTGTCTTTCAAACAGATGACTTGTGTTTTACCAGATGTATATTATGCAATATATGGATAATCAGCTATTTATTATCATATATAGCTCATGAAGCTTCTCTCAAGACATTTGAAGACATGGATGTGGCTTTATGAGCTCTCCAGAAGGTTAGAGGGATAAATCTATCTTGTTAACTGAAACAGGATTGTGTCAAGGACATGCTTCTTATTCAATTTCAACTCTAAGGATCTTCTTCCTGGTTTTATCTTTATTCCTTATTTTAGCCTAATCATATAACTTTTATTCCTAAAGTGCTCCTTAAGAATTTGCTTCCTTAAACATTATTTTATAGATAATAGAACTGTTACGAAATACTTTTCCAAAGATTGGTAAATACATATTGTTCCTTGAGCTCAATTTATTATACCTATGAAACAGCTATATCCCTCCTCCTTTCCCTCCTTTTTTTTTTTTTTTTACGTAGTCATGTGGTGTTCTTATCTATTTATTGTTAGCAAAGTGCTTTCCTTACAATACAGAAACTTTGGAATTAATTTCCAGTCATAGAGAGTTTTTTCCTATATGTAGCAGACTTAAAGGCTTTTTCCCCTCTCTCAGGGACATGGGCTTCTCTTACTATTAGATCAAATGAATTAATAAAAAAAGCATAAAAAAATCTTCAGTTTTTTAACTTTGGAACGTTTAATTTAAAATCATGTAGTTTTGTGTAAATTAGCATTTAATGTGTTATAACTACTATGCAATAGCAACAAAAATTCAACCATTGTTCTCATTATCTGTAGTGCTAGTTTCATATCCATGGCCTCATTCTTCTAGCATTTGGATTCCATGGAAACAGAGCTGTGACCCCAGAATTGTTTTGTACAGAGACCTTATCTACCATTTGCAGGCACTAAATATCTTAAAGGGAAAGCATCTTTGATCCTTGTCATGTGATATTGGCAGTAGGTTCCTGTTATGGTTTGAAGATGGCTCCCTGCCAAGTCTCCAAACATTACCACAAGAAGTACCCCCCCCACATACCTCAGGGAGAAGAGGGAAAGAAAAAAAACAACCAAGAAAACCGAAACGAGAGAGAGACAGCTAAAGCAATATATATAAATATATTTACACTTATGTTACAGTTATATACAATTGAAATATATATACAATTTCACAAGGAAAAGGGAAAGGGAAGGGGGAAGGGGAAAAAAGGAACAAAACCAAAATTTTATATATATATATATATATAAATCCCGATCAGTAGCCCGAGATCTAGCAACTAAAAGAATTAGCAAAAGACTATATTACTACTCTCCTTGGGACAACGGAGAGTCACGCTGGAACAATCGCCGGCAACCTCCAGCTCCCAAGGTCGACAAGGCCTCACCAGGCCTCGCTCCACAACACAACAGACTCAACAGCAGGGAACCTGCACCTCCAAGCCTCTGGACAGAAAGAGAGTGAAGGCCTTTCCTCCTTTCTTCTCATAGCCTAGCTTACGTAAAACTCGTAGGGAATACTGGGTAAATCTGGGCACTTCCTTGGCTACAAACTGGTCATCAAGGAAGGCCCAGATCAAACTACCACAGTTCCTTATAAATATAGGCATAAATTCAGACCTGCTGGTTGTACAGATTTCTCTGTCTATTGTTGTCAGACTTCTGCATGTGTCTCCAGGGAAAAGGCAGCAGCCCTGAATACTAAGTTACTCCTTTTCCTACAGATTATTTGCCCTTTCCTTTTATTCTTCCTCACAATAACTGGGAGCTTCTAATCTTTATTACTGTGTGTAACAAGGAATTTTTTCTCCCCCTGAATGTAAGGACATCGTGTTTTGACTTCAACTTCATCTCTCAGCATAAGGTTAAGAACCCTGGTGAAGTGAGGGCAAAGGGTTACACATGACTACCAAGCATCAAGCAGCTAATGCCTACTACCTTTGCATCTCCTTGATCTTTTGTTCCCTCTTTCTCCCTTCATCTTCCATCTAACTGCATATAAAGTTCTCATATATGTGATCTTCACAAGCTTGTGAGAAGAAAAAAGAAAGATCATCTGCAGTACGTACTGCAAATCAGAAAAGTTGTTGAAAGATTAAAAGATAAAGATACAAATGGACCTCTGGACTGCTAATGAGTAAGTATTATGGGCTGTGAAGAGGAATTGAGAGCCAGTATTCTTTGATTGTAATGAAGACAAACTGTACCATGATCAGGGAAGGAAAAGAGGAAAATGTGCAGATAAAAACTCAGTTATTTATGCAGAAATCATATAAGGGAAGCAAGGAGATTAGGAGTCTCAGATTGAATTCATGCAGGACTAAAACAGATGTTTAATAACTTGAGAGAGTATAGAATTAGATGGTGTTTCTTCTTGGAAAAAAAGCCCTACAAACAATCAAAAATTAGCATGTCTTATATATTTTTTCAGTGAAATTTTAACTTGTGAGCACCTAGCTATCACCTAATAGAATACTAAATAAGCCCTTGTGGCAACTATTTCTGAGCTCATTAATCTACTTCTAGGGAACCTTCATGTACAAAAAGCCACTTGGTTACCAAGAGATCTGAATGGGGTTTTGATTCATCTAGGGGTAAGTGCAGAATAAGCACACGTATGCCTAATGAATAAAGGTAAAATTTTAGCACTTTGAAACTGTTGCTTATTGCCAGTAAGCTTGGACATTTCTTTCCACCAAAGGCATGTCACTGTTTTTAACTGACACTGAGTCAGTCTGGAGATGCACGTAGGAAAAAAAGGGCCTTTTTTTCTTTAATGATTGCAGCTGTGTGACTTAGTATGTATGTGACTTCATTACTTCTTTAACTTTGAACACTTTAGAGTCTTAGAAATGGCCAAAGTACAAGCAGTAAGAGCAACTCCTTGAATGGCAAAATCAATTGATTTACTGTTGTATGTCTTACATCTCTTTCCTTTTTGCTTTCCACTTGAAAACTTCTCCAATCTGGCAGCTCTTACCAAAGCTGTTCCCATTCAAAGTAATACATTTTAATTTGTTACCAAGCAGGGTTTCCATGAGGTGTTTAGTTTTGTGCCACTTACAGAGTTGTCCACTTTAATATCTAAGAAACCAAGTGAAAAAGGAACACAGAGAAGTTGTAATGGAAGAGATTTGAAGTTCTCCCATGAGAACTCACACAATTAGGGAATAAAACTTCCCATCTTATTCCTAATACAGAGTGGACCGTATTTGCTTCTTACCTTAAACTAAAGTATAAACAACGTTTTATAGTAGTCAAGCCATGATTGATATGTCACTCCACTAAACTGGCAGAAAGCAACAAAGACCTGAAAGTGCTGCTGCTGCTTCTCACTTGTTTATGCCAACCAAATAATACGAAGTCATTTAATTACTCTCCCTCCCCAAGTTTTTTACTAGAAACTGCTATTCTTTTGGTTATTTTTTACTTTTTGAATCAGAAGTATATTTTCATGATTTATTTATATAGCACATTAAGCTTTAAATAAACATGCATCCAAATTCAAAGTTCTGTGTCTAACGTGCCAGTTATGTGACTAATTCATTAGGTTTGTCACTGACTGATGAATTATACGAATGACTTTTAAGCTATGCAGCTGATTTGGATCCATAGTTCATATTTGGAATGTAAATATCAGTTTTATTAATAGCTATTTATGTAGAAGGAGCTTAGCAGTTAATGTACTATTGAAAAAACATTTTGCCCCCAGCACATTATTGAAATAGTTACCTACAAAGATTTCTATCTATAGTCCTGTTTTAAAAAGCAGAAGTTCTTTTGCCTTACTATGATGGATTCTTCTCTTTTCCTTTTTGGAAAATGCAGGGAGACATAAATGGGGAGACAGTAATGCCTGAGATTCACACTGCTATCAAGAGAATCTATGTTGTCTATTTTTGTTATTTCTCCCCAATCTGCCTGCACAATAATGAAAGCATATCAGTCAGTATTTTGGATGTCTAAAGTTGAGATGTCATATCTTAAATATCTCCCCACTTCAACCACATGAGAATAACTAAATTGGATCAGAAATAAACCAGACCTGTAAGGATGATAGAAGCCAAGTCTCTAATGGACACAGAAGACAAAAAGTTTTTTAAATTCAAAATTTTCCACAAATGTTAGAACTAAATAAGTCTCCTTTTCAACGAGGGTGCACCTTTTGATCTCTAATGCCCACAGGCAGGATAAATCAGATGTCTTTTCATCCTCTGCCACTAGGCAGGAAAGGCACTTGGTGTAGATTAGGAAATGGTTGCTGACTGGCCAGTTCACTGCTGTCACAAAGAACATGCAATTTTAATTCACACTCTCAAAGATATATCCACATAACTCTTCCCAAATTGACATTGATGTAAATAATTTCTGATAGAAATAATTTTAATTTTGTTTCAGATTTGATTCAAGTTGCTAAATAGGACTTAAGCCTTATTAGGCAAGAGAGAGACATCCTAAGTGCATGTCACAGTGCAATACATAAGTCTGAAAATGAAACAGTCATTAAAGAGAACTAATTTTTTTTCAGGTTTTTAGGGTTTCTCTTTCTTGAAAAGGAATATCCATAATACAACAGCTTCACTAATTCTAAGAAATTTTGTATGAGCAAATGGTGATCAAATCTTCTCTCAAAGGTTATTTAAGACAAATGAGCATTTGAGCATTATATTGTGCCTGGTGATGTTAATACATGGATTTGTGTCCCTATTAAAAAACAAACAAACAAACAAACAAAAAAACCCAAACCACCTAAAAAACAACAACAGCACCTTGCTTTTAAAAACTTCAACAGGATTCCATAAAGCTGGAAGTACCCCATACTGTAGTGAGTTAATGCAAACTTATGCATTTGTTAAACCAAGTAAGTCAAACCAAGTGTAAATCCCAGACCCTTGGTGAAGGTAGCGTAGAAGTACATATTCCTGAAGAATGATAATGATATTTTGATATTTGTCCAAGACCTTTATGACTGCCTCTCTAAAAAAGTTATCCTGCTGTCCAATACTAGGTGTTGCTTTTATGTGATGTGGTGCCTTTTTCAGCAAATTACTGTGAAATATAACAGACTATTACATCAGAATATTCCCTACCCATGGCAGGGGGTTTGGCATTTAATGATCTGTAAGGTCACACACACCCAAATCATTCTATGATTCTGTAATAAAGTTAACAAAATCAAGTTTCAAGACATTTGATTATAATACTTTTATTCATCATCCAGCTGAGCTATATTGATCCAGGCAGGACAAGGTTGCCCTTTAGTCTCTTTCTTTTCCTTTATGTCACCCACATTTGAAAAGCCACAGACAATAATAGGATGAAAATGAACACCAGACAACACAACTGTATTAACCTCAGTTTATTAAGAGGACCAAGTGAGGGACAGGCTGCCTGAGTGAAAGCTTTGCACAGACAGGTGGACACACATTCAACATGCAGGCACACACATACACATAAAAACTTACGGTTAATTGCCTTCAGGTGAGTTGATGTAAGAGCAGGATCGGGGGTTCAGTGAAAGTGTTCAACTTGCTCCTACAAGTTGACACAGTTGAGACCATAGTTTTACTGTTCTTTACTATTTGGAAAATGTTGTAATCTCAATGAGTCAAATAATGTTTGTGACTGAGTCTCTGTGCACCATCTGGCCTCTTATTCAGTGTTATTCCTGATTTATACTGCTGTGGAAGGCTCTATGAATTCAGCTGAACCTTTTAACCCAGAACAACCTTTGTCCTAGTGACTGAGACCCATTTTCAATACCTAGGCAGCAGAGTAGGTCGTTTAGTATAAGTTAAAGGACATCTGAGTCGTACTCTATCAATGATTTAGAGAGATATAAAATTTGTGTAGCCTTTTCCTGCTAGTGTTTTTCCCAAAGAGCTACCATTTCCATTATTAAACATACAAGAGATGCCATAAAAACTATTTGCTTGAATATTAGATTCTAGCCTTTTAAAGCTTTTAAGTCATTCAGCCAGAAGTGATTTCCTTCTGCATGCATGAAGCTTTTCTCACTAGAATTATTTTTCTGGAGATATAAAATTCCATGACTGACTTGACCTTGAATTTTTTCTCTTTACAGCAAAATTCCTTCTGAAAGAAACTTATTAGACCAACAAGGCACAGTAGTTGATGCCCTTTTACACTGTTCCTACTTCTCTTCCTGCCATTGTTACTAACCTCAAATCCCAAAGAGGAAGGTGAACTTGAAAAATTGCATGAACTGACTGACACATACTATAGATTGCAGACCCATGGTGTCAAGGTCTCATCTCATTTATTCTTCTCATAAAAATTACTAGGTGTTGTGGTGGTGTAGTTTTGTAATGGGAGAATAGAAGGGAAAACAGAAGTGTTTTGAGAAATGATATACATAAATTATTGGGGATTTCTTATTTTAAGCCAGACTATTGAGTCAATATCATAGTATGTTGCAATTGAGCTTGATAAGTATCATAGACACAGTATCCTTTTAAGGATCAGCCCCTTAATGTGTAAGCATCTTGAAAGTCTTTGAATCAGCAGCTGGTGAGGCACACAATGACAGCAGCAAAAACTATAGTAAGTTCTAGGAGCTGATACTAGAACGAGCTGGACTGGAGGTTCCCGGAGTCAGGTAAACCCATACAAAAGCTGAAAGACCCACCAAGAACAGGCAGCTCTCATGACTGAGGGTGATATGATGCAAGGGTTGACAGGAGCAATTGTGGCAGATTGCAAGAGACCAGAGGTGAGGTGAACAGAGTGGGCAAACAGGGGGCGGTGTCTGAAAGAGCTACCCAGACCCTCAGCTGTGGAAAACTTCAGAATCTGGATGTCCCTCAGGGGTTTGAAGGCACAGGTGGGTGCCATGGATCTGAGTGTATTTGGATAGATAATCCTTTGATACATAGTATTATGCACTGATCCAGGCAGAGCAATAGTCCTGCCTTAAGTCCTTGGAAGTGGAATGTAAGTTAGCTTCACACCCTGAGCTCACAGGCTTGGTTGATTCACAAAACAAAGGAAACTGGATCTTGTCTCTGCTCAGAGCAGAAAGAAGAGTCTTCTCTTTGCTGCCGGTGTGTCCCCGCACAACACGTGTGATGCTCTGGGGCTGGAAGGAGAAGAATCCATGATAAGCAATCAAGACCAAGAGCAAGGCAATGACCTAAAGCTGGTACAATCAACCACCCATATTAGAACTAGTGTCACAAAAGGTCTTAGTTATTGGGGACTCCTCACTGAGAAGCACAGAAGCACCCATTTGCCATTGGGATGTCTTCTCTAGAGAGGTCTGCTGCCTGTTGGGGACCTGTAGTCATGATGTGACAAAGAGGCTACCAAGCCTGGTAAAACCAGAGTATTATCATCTCCTCCTACTCTTTCATATCGGATCAAATAAGGCTGGAATGATGAGATGGTAAAATTTCAAAAGGGACTTCATGTCTCAGAAAGATGCTGAATGATTGGGAGCACAGGTAATGCTTTCCTCTGCCCTCCTAGTTGGAGAGTGGGACCCAGGAAGAAGGAGGCAAATGGAACATGTGAATGACTGGCCTTGTGATATTGCCACACTCAGAGTTTTAGGTTCTACAATCTCAGATGCACCTTTAAGAAGCCCAGTATGTTGACACAGTATGTGGTACACCTGACCAAGTTGGGTAAGAGTGTTCTGGGAAGCAAGCTGACTGGACTCATTAGCAGTGTTTTAAACTAGATTCAGTGCAGGAAGGGGAAGTACTTCTGAGTGACAGAGAGGAACCAGGAAACCCAAACAGTTTAAAAAGCAGCAGGGAAATGCCTGTAAATTGTCTCAAAGGAATTAAGGAGGACTCATATCAAAAGATAAAGAGGTCAATAACCCATCTCAAGTGGTTCTACACCAGAGAGAGCAGCATGGGTAACAAGCAAAAGGAACTGGAAACTATGGTGCAATTATAAAACTACGACCTTACTGGTATCAGAGAAACTGGGTGGGATGAATCACACAATGGGATCACTGCATCAATGTGTACAAGGTTCTCAGAAGAGAGAGGCTGGGAAGGGTGGGTGTAAATATCCTGGATAGATGCGAGGTAGCCCATTTTTATAGAAGTCTTTGACTCAGAAGAATTTCCTTAAATGTTAGCTGTTAGTTAGTCACTTAAAAGTTAGCTGTTACTATATGAGTGACCCCACTGTAGCAAATTAAATGCTTACTTTTCTTAGAGGTCTGCAGGAATATAAACCAGATTGTTTGAGTTCTATCATTACTCCAAATTTCTATCTGATTGGGATGCTGTTTTAGATATACTTTCTTATATTTTTTAGGAATGTATTGACAATATGTTAATTATAACAACTTTTGATTTATTTTTCTCTACAGATTAATAATAATTTTTTTTTCACACTAGTAAGGCCACAGTAACAAAAGTTTTATCAACTTGAATGAGAACAGAATCTGATTCCTCATGGAATGGCATCTGTAAGAATCCTTTGTTTCTTAAGGAAAAAAGACTAGCTTTTAACTCACAATTTGCCGTATTTTCCTACATAATTAGATTACATATGTTTTAGAGCAGGACTCACTAAAATACTTGATTAGTGTGTGAAGAAATTCTGAGGTATGAATTTAATAGCTCCCATGATAGTGAATAATAGTATCTGTGCTATTTATTAATGCTAAATTCACTGAAAAATAGAAGTTTATTTTATCTATGTAGAAATTATGGGATAATTTGGAAAATATAACACTTGAAAACATTTAATAGTATTTAATATTTATGAGCATTTTCTCATCTCTCTTCTCAGCCAAGGTGGTACTAACACTGAGAATGAGAAAGATGTGTACTGGAAGTGTGCTGTTGAATGCAATAATTTTAATAATTCTCAGCACCATGTTGTTAGGTATCCAACATTTACGACAAAATATTCCACAAATCTCTGATGAGACATTTGGTAAATGGACTTCTTTTTATATATAGGCTGTTTCATTAATCAGAGGTGTATCTGCAGAGCGATTGAAATAACATCTCACAGAAAACTTGTGTGTCACACTGAAGCATCCCTCCTGTGGTGGTAGTGGTGATGGGGGACCCAGCATCTGCAGAACTAATAATTTAGCACAGCAAATTACTATACCTGACTGTGAAAAAAAATACAGGTAAAATGTCATTCTCAGCAGCAGCTTCTTCACTATAAATAAGCAGTTTGCATCATAAAACAGAATCTCTTTACAATATAATATATTACCTTTTTTTGGTGGCCTCTTTGCCTGTTTGTTTGAGTGTGTTCTGAGTTCTGATTCTTTTTTTCTTTATCTTCATCAGAGATTTTCAGTCTCACGCTGATGACTTTACAATCATTTGGTGTAACCTGTAGAAATGAGTAGAAACACATCCCAAAGTTTTTCTAAACATTGAAAATGTGTCAGCCAATGTACCATATTTATTGTGCAATTGTGTTATGGTACCATTGGAGTGGGGTGGGGAGGGGCAGGTACAGGGAGAGCTGAGAACTGAGGATCATCTGCAGGACCAATAATTTAGTACAGTAAATTAATATACTTGACCTGAAACTCTGCATGCAGACAGCCATTTATCAGTAGTAGTGTTCTCATGACACACAAACAGTTTCCAGCAACTAGTTCCAATAAAGTTAAGCTGATAAATATTGCAACAGTAGTGAGGTCAAGCATGCATTTTTTTATTTGATAGACAGTCTGGGTTTTAAGGTAACTTGTAACAAACTTTAGAATAGATCACGAAACAGGTTTTTAAACATCCTGGTGTGAAATGGTATAATTTACCCACAAAAACCATGGATCCACCAGAGCTTTATGCCATTCTTCAAAAGAGCAATATGTATGTGTGGGCAATTTGATCATCTTTTCCTAGGATTCTGTAGGTGCTGGTTTTAGTAATGCTTTTTGAGATTTAAAAGGCCAAGAACTACTATCAATGTTATTCTGTTCCTAGAAAAAATGTTAATTAATAAAATTTTGGCCTTCAAGAAATGTTTTTCTTCTTGCCTTTTCTCCTTGCCTCTTTCTTATTTTCCTTCATTAGCTTGGAAGTAATGAGTGTCCTCAGAAAAAATGTAAAAGGCTAATAAGTCTTCAGACCACAGTCATCCTTTTCTAGGGAACTCATCTACTCTCACAGTGTGCAAGAAGCAATCTTTGTTTCTTCAGCCCTGTATACTATACAACCTCATCTCCACCAAAAAAAAAAAAAAAAAAAAAAGAGCCACCTCTTGTAAGGCCTTTAATTATTTAGAAGAGTATAAGCAGTGCTTTAAGCAGTAATTAGAGATTTGAAGGAGAAAGAAGATTGACTGCAGAAAGGAATAAAAAAATCAATGAGTAAGATGACTGATGGATTCTTTTGCTGTACCAAATGACTTTTTTTTTCCTCTGTTAATATCTTACTATCAGAACCTATCGTTATGTAAGAAGGAACTAAATAGTTTTTCTAGAATTGATGAAAGTGCTTGGATTGTATTGCCTTCGTTTTTGTCTAACCTGATGACGGGGATCAAGATTCAATGTCACTACTTTTCTCAAAGAAAAGAATAAGAAAGATAATATATAAATTTATATTAAATGCTTACTCAGGGAGTTGCACCAAGTATGGATGCACTTTTTCCTTAGCTTCATAATACTGTGGGTTGTTTTTTTTCCTGTGGTCTTGGAATTCCTTTGAAAAATAATATATTTGAAGCATATTGTTTAAAGTAGAATTTACAAAACTTTATTCATGATAGTCCAGTTATTGAAGTCTTCTCCATCTTAAGAGTATCAAAATTATTTCCTGAACTGTGAAGGAGATAGAATTATTAACTTAAATTTGACTTAAAATACATGGTTAGTATACAGTTGAAGATATTAAAAACAACAACAAAACACTAAAATAAAAAAAATAAAGTGTTGAAATATATATACAAAACTGTCCAAAAAGTTAAATTCTCTTTACAGACCAAACTAGGAATTAAGGTAAGTTATAAATGCATTATTATAAATTTATTCCTAAGTTTGCTAATTTGTTGCTTAGCACTGCAAACATCCAACAAATGTCACAGTTCTTCTTACGTGAAGAAAGTGAAAGGAAACATGTCTTTCTGTTAGAGCCAAACCTAACTCTTTCTAAAATAATCTGAAAATTCCCCGTTGGCCTAGAAACTATGACAGTTAATAGACACAAGAGCATAGAAAAATAGTGATGTAGATTTAAGTTTGGCTGGATACAAACTATACCCATCTGGCTTTTTCATAAGGGGGAACAGATGTTCAGGGTGCCTGCAGTACACCTGGCTTCCTGAAAAAAGGAACGCATGGCCTGAACTCTCAAGTGGATACATAATGTCAAGTTAAGTATTTTTTTTTTTCTCTAAGAAGCATGTTGAAGAAGGACAATGCATCCTAAGTAAACTGGTTTGCTTGACTGAAGGCACAGTGCATTATTACAGCTAAAATTAGTGTTAATATGCTTCAGTTGTACTATTGGGCTTTCAGCTTTATGGAATCACATCCTCTGGCAGATACTCCTCTTTTTAGCTGGACATTGCTACCCAACTACATTGGTGGGATGAAACAGAAAAGCCTCATGAGCCAGAGCACAAGGCGATAAAAATATATTAAACCCAGAATTTATTAAGAGAAGTAGTGTAGCTTGCAGTTTTCACAAATTAAATGTGTGCGATTATTCAGTACTAGAAGTCCTTCCTTCTGAGGCCTTTATTTTTATATGCCAGTTGTTTTTATTATTATTCCTGTTATTATTATCAGAACCGTATGTATTCAAAAACTTACTCCTGCACAGAAAATTGTACTACAGAGTTTTTTTGGTTGTAAGTGACACTGTGTAACATGTTCCTGATTGTTTAATGTACTTGTACCTGTACCCGGCAAAAATTAGCTACAGCTGAGCTGGTTGGAAAGTAAAGTCAGAAAACAGCTGACATTCAGTCTTATTCACTGGAGCACAGCCAGAGTAGAAGTGATTTAGGTGAAGTCAACTCTTCAAATATTTGGCATTAACGGGAAAACAAGCAAGCAAATAAACAAACAACTGCTTATTTGAGCAATGAGATTGTTTCAAAATCTTGCTTTCATTTAATACAGAAAGAAAAGTGACAAGCAGATACACAGAAAAAATGTCACTCACATTTTCAAAAGCTAGTGGGCTTTACCCTCCCCTTGATGCTTTCTTTTTAAGATCATAATGGTTTATAGACTTTACCTTACAATTTCTGAACCCTTGAGCTAAATCACAGTCTATACAGTATTTTGCTCCCCACTCCAGTTTAATCAATAATCCAAAGCCTAAATTAAGCTAAAACAAAGACATGCAGTTTCTAGAAGTCTTCTAAATTAATCTAATTCCTAGGAGTCTTCTAAATGGCAGTTTTTTCCTCCTTCTCTCTCTCCTAATCATAACTGACCTTCAGGAACTGCTGAACTCTTTGCAGAAACTCTAAAAGGATAGGTCATTCCTCGTGGGATACATTCCAAGGCAGGGGAGGACAGGGGCAATACTTCAGAGTAATTTAGCATCAGACTATTTGGTTTAGCACTTTCTCATGTGTGGTGGCTCTTTGATATGCTAAAATCAAGCTTACATTCTGTTTTATTTTCTAGTGTTTAAGGTGAATCACATAATTACACAGTAAGCACTCTAAATGGGATATAAAAATATTACTTCTCTTTTGATGAGGGAAGGCATGGCAATACTGAACACTGTGGTGAAAGGTAGATAAAATGTACAAAGGGAGAGCTAAACATCTCTGAAGTGTTAGTCTGTGAGTGCTATGGGAGTGTAACTTCAAGGGTACTGACAGGACTATAGTTCTGAGGCAATTAGCAATACCCACATTCTGTTTCAGGTAGCAGTTAGAAGTTAGCCAAAGTTAAATGAAATACATAATATTCTGCTTAGATGCAAAGATAACTCTTTTAAAGTAGGAAAATATGGACTAATTTTCCATTTACCTTTTAGAACATGGTTAGCACAAAGAAACAAGTTACTGGAACAGCAATTAATGCATTTGTGCTAGTTTTGGCTGGGAGAGAGTTAATTTTCTTCTTAGTAGCTGGTATGAGGCTATGTTTTGGATTTGTACTGGAAAAAATGTTGATGACACAGTGACATTTTTCTTAACTGCTGAGTAGCACTTACACAGCTCAAAGCCTTTTCTTCTCACACATTCCCACCAGCAAGTGAACTAGGGGTATATGGGAAGTTGGGAAGGGAACATAACTGGAACACATCTGACCTCGACAGACCAAAGAGATATTCCATACCGTATAACATCATGCTTACTGTATAAATCTGGAGGAAGGAAGAAGAAGAGGGGACATTTGGAGTTATAGGATTTGTCTTCTCAAGTCAGTGTCACGCATGATGGAGCCTTGCTTTCTTGGAGATAGCTGAACACCTGCCTGGCCATAGAAAGCGATGAATTAATTCCTTATTTCACTTTGCTTGAATCTGTGGCTTTTGCTTTACTGATTAAACTGCCTTTATCTCAACACATGATTTTTCTCATGTTTATTCTTCCAATTCTGTCTCTGGTCCTGCTAGAGGGAGAGTGAGAGAGCGGTTGTGGTGGTGCTTAGTTTCTGGCAGAGGGTTAAACTACAAAAGCATTACAATGGCAATGCTGTGGTTTGAAGACTGAGCACTTAGAACGAGAAAAAAGTTAAGAATGGATGGAACTGCAGTATAGGGGAACAAGTGAAAGAAAACACTGTAGTGTATTTAAAACGTCTGGAGGCATATGTTCTTTTAAGTTATTTCTTTGCTTACCCTGGTTTTTCCAATAGTGCTTGCTCTATCACACGCATGCACACACACACGGCTTTATATCTTTCACTTATTTGGTATTTCATTTTCTTACTTCACAAATCTGAGAATGTGAGGTAGGTGGGAGAAGGAAGACTGGAAGAGTGATAGCAGCATGTAAGACTGCTAAATTGCGAGTTAGGACATGTGTTTGTTTTCTATGATATGTTTTGGTGACAGCTCTCAAAAGGGCAAGTTCACTGCCTATGACCGAAATTATAGGTAGTGTTTACTTCTGGAAACCACCCAATGCTGTGTGCTGAAAACACATATTGGCTCCATGTACTTGGTTTGTCTCCAAGTCAGTCCAATGGCTGAAGGGCAGGTGCCCTGCAGAGTGTCTTGTACTATAGGTTGCTCTTGAACATATCACAGCATGCAGTCACAAAATCTGTGTCCTAATGTGCTAGAGAGACAATGGTGGAGGTTTAACAATGCAGACTTAAAAATTGGTGTAGGACATGAACCAATTTTTACAGACTTGAGCTACTTATTTTCAATGAATTGGGCTAGTATGAATATCTTGGGCAGACAAAGGTATCTCAAACCGTACGTAAAATCTGTATACATTGTATCAAAGATACTCTCTTTCTCTTTTACTTTTTCTCTCTATGAAAGGAAGAAATCCCAACAAACCAAACAAGTAAAAGTCCCAGGAATACACTGGCATGTATTAACAAGACAGTATGATCTTTTAGAGTATTTTAACTGCCACATTCCAGAACCTGAACTATAATATTTTATGTTTGTAGGTAGATTTTGATCAGGCCTGAGAAACACTTGAATTTCAGTGAACTTATAAGGGGAAAACCTGATAAAGAATTAAGCTACCTGGTTTTGGGTGTGAGAACTGAACTAATAAATGCCTTGTATGTAAAAGAACATAGTTTGAGCTGTAGTGGCAAAAATATAAATAATGGGAAAAGAAAGTTATTTCTCTCTTTCCTTTGGGTTGGATAGCAATTTTGGTAATGAATCATCTTCAAGAGTGGCATGGCAGGAAAAACATCTCAAAAGACAAACGAAAAGGAAAGGCAATCAGTGGGAAGCTGCTGCTGCTTTTTAATTAAATAGTAACTTGTGTCAGCATTAACTCTTCCAAAACTTACTTAGAAGAGTTATAAGCACTAATGTAACCAGTAGTTGCTGAAGTCTGCAGACTGAAGTTCTGATGTCAGACAAACCTTGCAGAATAAAACTGCGATTCAGCTTTCTCTGTCCAGCAAATAATGAGACTTTGAGGGGATTTCTCTAATAACCTCTTTTGACAAGATCAGATGGTTACTACATTGAAAATAATAACAAGGTTTCCTATTTAAATGAGCATGGTACCAATGAAAATTCAGACTTGACTCCAACCGTGATAAAAGCTCTAAGGAGTCCAGAGAATAATGCAAAATTAGAACTCAGCAAATAATAAAGACAGGTGAATAGTTGCAAATGCTTTAAAAAATAAAAATTAAGTTGTTGATTACAATTAATGTTAAGTAGATGTTAAGCAGAGGTATGGGGAGGTGTAAAGAAATTGACCTTATCTTAAAAACTTTGTCTGAATTTTAGGTGGGAAATAAACAAATTTTTTTTTTTTTTTTTAATTTCACCTCTCCAATGGATTTCATTGTGTATAAAGCACTAGCAGCAGCATTTTTTCATTATGTTGGGATATATGAAGGCATTCCAAAAGTGGGGCAAGAAAAGTTGCTAGATATTTAAGAACTGTCTGGACAGGGAGGTGAGAACCTCTGATGAAGTCACACTTCAGGGATGGTTATGCCTTGTGGCTGTGCCTAAGGCTATAGTGCTTGGAACAGTGTTTAAAGGGTCAGTGTGCAATTTAAACTGCAAAAAAACTTTCCCAGATTTACCTTGTCTCAGTTTTATTTTTAAACTCTGTCAAAACCCACAGTGCAGCATTTTTTACTGAGCCAAGGGTTTATTTTTCCCTTTCTCTTCTTTAGTACGGAATTTTTAGAAATCAGCCAGGCTGCAGCTAAGTTGCTGGAACAGTAAATGGTTTTATCTTAGATGAGAAAAATTTTATTGTAAATTATGTTTCTCTCTTTCCCTCTCTTTCTCTAATTTTTGTAAATACAGCAGTTTTGAATTTTACTGATGGAAGCATATTTTATTTATTTTACAATATACTTGGCCAGGGAGTTTTTTTTGCCTTTTTTTTTTTTTTTTAAATCAAACACAAACCACAAGGAAAACATATGAAAAAGGATATGATAAGCACTAAAAATGTTAAGTGAATATTTTAATTACCTTCAGTTCTGAGAGCAGAATTTTGCGAGTGTCCTACTTAGACTAAATTTAGTCTAAGCTAAATTGGTGCTACAAAGCACCAAGAAAACTCACAGGAGAGAGTTTCCAAGTTAAGGATATTCACTGCATGGCATCCTATAAAAGACAAAGTAAGGTTCCTGTTTTCAACTTCTTTCACGACCTGGTGTACACAGCACATAAAGCTACATCACTGTTCCTTTTACCTGCACACATCTTGAAGGAGATTTGAGTGCTCAAAAAGAACTTGCATATACTAAAAGAGGGTCTGTGTTTCAGTCACTGGTTTCCTCAATTATTTATCCACCACACAGAGCATAGGTCAGTGTAGTTTTTGTTGGATGGAGCACTTTTCACTTTCAAGAATGACTACTATTCAGTAAAGACACATAAGATCACTAGTATCAAAACTTTGGGAACTACCATTCACATTTATTTCCAACAAACTAAAAGCAGCAGAACGAAAGAGGGAAAAAAAAAACCAGACTAAAGTGTTGATAGCGGAAGGAGTCTCACAGATAAAATGTGAAAACTAGACTGCCTTCTGCAGCATATAAAATCAAATTTAAAACAAATAGTGCAAAAATTATATAACTCTTGCCATGGTGGATATCAGGACACTAGGTGGATAAAAAGTAGTGACATAAAAGAAAATGGAACTATAATGATAATTCCACTGGGAAAAGATGCAATAAATGGTACCATGGACATGCTAAACCCATTGCAGCTCACACTTTCAGTAGCTGGTGTGTTGTTTTTTTTTTTAATGAGGAAAATTGAAGTTGCATTTGGTACTGTATGATTGTAGGACCACCAGCTTTCTCAAACACTGGAAGAAAAATGAATGCTGATGGAGTTGGGTCCTCCTTTCCTATTTTGACTGCTCTCCAACTTCTCTACTAACTTCTCACAAGAGAGGCAGTGCTGAAGAGATTTGCACCTCAGTGTTAAAAGTTGATTTTTTAACAGATTTTTATGGTCTCAGTAGATAGGTGTATATACAGATCCTCCTGTGCGTCTGTTCTCTAGTTATCAGTTGTCATAATCTCAAGCCAGTGACCTAAGTGGCTCTTTGCAATCTTATGTGGAAAGAAAAACTATATAAAAATTTCCCATTCATTCATATCTATGAGGAACTTCAATACAGGGAAAGACGAACATAATCAGGGGGAGACAAGAAAAGCTGGATTATCTTGAAGAAAATTATATTAATTTTTCAGTAGCTCATAGGGATAGAGAACTCAATTGCTTGAGAGGGCTCAGAGCACACAAAAATTTGTTGAGCTTTTTGTATTTACAAAATATGATTTTCCTTCAAGTACTTGGGTATCTTCAGAGGTGGCCCTGTGACTCTTGAAAGCTGAAGATTTACATGAAGGTCTGAGACTCATGAAAGATCTGGTAAAAGTATGTCCAATTCTGAAAAACAGCAAAGCAATTTAAAAAACTGAGTTCCCACTGGGCTAAATATAATAAGAGGATGTTCGGAATTCTGTAATTATATCCATCTTCTTTTTTCTTCTCCTTCCCACTGAGCTCCATAATAGTACTATTTGTACGTTCACTGCCAATCTGAGCAACATGAAGAGAAAACAACCTGTTTGCTTCCAAAATAACACAATATATTATTAGTTATTCCATATGGGAGAAAGCTGCAGAGCTGCTGACACTACTGAATCTGTTTCAACTTTTACAGTGTTCTATTATATCTTGTAGTCTGTATTAGAAAAAAAAAACCACACACAAACCAGAACAATCCACTGTGGTTCTGCACATTTTAACTAGGCTTGTTTTGCTGGTTCACACTAGATTCTGGTTGTCTAAGGAATTTGTAGAGGAATGGACTGAGAAAAAAAAAGTTTTTTTTTCTTTATATACTGCTTTCCATTAGCCTATGAAGAAGAGTATGGTTGACACATCAGAAAGAAAGGGTCTCTGCATAATTCTGAGTGCTACTTTTAACATAAACCATAATCTCATGAAGTACTCATACGTTATTGCTAATCTCTTATATAACAATTAAATTAAGTAACAGCAGCTGCCTATGAAAAAAAGGAAATAAAAGTATCTATTTTGTTTTTGAGAGGCTTTTGTTGAACTGAGTTTGAATAATTGTCTGCTTTTGCATATGCCCTATGAAACTTTACTGACCAGTACAAGACAACATTATGCTAAGTACTTGACAAACTAAATGCACTTTGGTCATATTTCAGCAATAATCAGTGGGAATCCTCAGGACTCATTGGTTGTGAGAAGTAACAACATAAATTTTAAAGCAAAAATACACATATGAGGACCAATTTATTTACTCATTAAAAAGAGACATTATTTCAGTTATTTACTACTATTTCACATTTTTAGATAATTTAATTCTTGTGCATTACTTGAAAAAATTATTATATACGTGCAACAGGTTCCTATAGTGCATTCATTGCGTAAATAACTAATCGGCTAAGCTACAGGAAGAGTAATGCTTTTTAATAGATCTACCAATAGTAAATAGTTTGGCTTTCACTCAGGAAAGCCAGGTGATCTTGCACCACTGGAGTATCTTTTTGGACGATCATTACAAATGTCCAGGTTGCATCAGAAAAAGCCACTGGGTTGACAGCTCTTGAGGAGAGAATTTTTGTGCACATTGCATGGATATAAAGGATCTAATAAGAAACTGCCAACCAGGCCTAGAAAATACAAACAGAAGCTTGGCATATAATTTGAAAAGCCAACTACAACAGGCCATACATCACCCTAAAAGCTAAATCAGATTCACTAGAATAAGCAGCGTCCTTTACTGCTCCCATATGGATTATCCACATGGATTATTTTGCCTGATTATTTTCAAAGTAAGCAGGTTATTTTCTGTGCATATTTCTCAGATCAGCTATGAGTGTATAAATGCTGCTGGTATGGAACAGAGTGGTAAAGAGAAGATGGACAAACCAAGCTTGGATGCTGGATGGAGAAGACTACTTTTTTAACAAAGGACATTTAACTATTTATACACCTGTTGATAAAACTGTTGATAACTTTTTTTTTTTTTTAGTAGATACACTGTTTTAAGCTCTCTCTTCTGCTACAGCTTGCTACTGGTAACCTCATGAGAAACACAGGCCAGATGGAAAGCAAAGCTCAAACTGGGAAAAGAGAAGGAATGTGATGCTAAAATTAAAGCTTCCAGGATGTGCCATAAGAAGAGATTTTTTTGAACAAGAGTCTAGTGGTTTCTTAATTTGACTTAACCCTAGAGCTTAAATGCCACATAATTAGTTGCCCTGATAAAGGTCTGAAATATTGTCAATTTTTCAAAATTCAAATCAAGCTGAATTCACATGAATCATTATGATTTTCCTTTCAAAATTTCCCAGAAATTTCAATCAATGAAAGATATTATTATCCTCATTTATATGTTCATTTATTTATATATTTATTTATTTTTGTCTTCCTACAGGATAAAATCGAATTTCCAGTTACTCAAATAACACACAGTGATAAGATCATGCTATTAGGAATCAGTAAATTGTGTATGTAGAAGCCGTGTCTTCGAGTTATCTTATTAGAGCAAGGATACAGTATATTTTTAGAAGTTCACAGTATTACAGTAAAATTAGCACTTCTGCTATAGTGCCTCATACATTGATTTATTTTATAGATTGTAGGTTACCAACTAGAGGTCAAGTTGTATGGGAAAATAGAGATATTGTATAGTGTTAAAACTATAACAGTCATTAAATGTCCACTCTATTATCGAATTTGTAAAGTATTGACTAATTTGCAGAATAGCTAATGCTTTAGGCATGAATGAAATCACCTCTCACCCCTTGCTATTTCATTTTCAAAGTGGTTAGAGTTAGAATCTGAGTTAAACTTTAGAATAAATTAGGCATGATGAGTTGATCTGATGACATGCTATCATGTCGTCAGAAATGCATATATCAAAATAGCTGCAACGTCATTATTTCTAAGGACAAGGAACTAGATCTACTTTCTCCTTTAATTTCTGTGATCCATAATAACTTCCACTGAATCCTTAAAGGAATTGGAGCATTTACTAATTTGTTTATATGCCCAGGAATATATGTACCTCATAAAAATAAGTACTGTAAAGGATCCACAGAGATGTACCTGCTTTACCCATTGCCTCTCTCCTGTAGTACCTACCATGGTTCCTGTCTGACTGTACTGCAGGGGTGATGATAGTGAAAATCTTGTTAAAGACATTCTACCACTGAAACAAATTTGATTCAGCCAGCAGCACTTTTGGGTTCGAGGACTAAAATAAGACAGTGCTGGCGAACAGTTCTTTTCTTAAGGTGCATTGACACCTGTGATAGCAGGTTTCTTTTGGTTTTTTTTTCCTCCCCTATCAAAAGCTTTCCTTTAGGATTAAAAAGAACAAAGGGAGCTCTCAAACCGTGGTTTGTTCTGTTTTTTGGTGATGTTCCAACGGCATGCATTTTGTTCACTGAATATAGCAAAAGAAGGTAATTGTGTCTTTCAGGCAGGAACCTCTCTCCCATTTGACATATTTCAGTGTCCGAGTGTGCTGCTTACATAAAAGCAGAACACAGAGCAGAGAAACAAGAAATTTTAATCAGCGGGGTGAGTCCTTACGTTCTATTTCCAGGCTGGAGAAAGGGGATGATGTAATGTTATCGTGAAACAAAAAGGAAAAAAAAAAAAAG
>NW_020884875.1:18342386-18666946 GCF_003945725.1 Corapipo altera | reverse complement strand
GCTCCGACCCCGCGGGGCAGCGGCGAGGGCGGCACCGCCCGCACCGCCCGCGGCCGCCAGGTGGCGCTGCCGCCCCGGGAATCGCCCTGGGCGGGCCCCGCGCGCGTCACGCGGCACCTTCCGCAGCCGCGGGGGCGGCTCCGCCCGCCCGGGCCGCCCTCAGGGCGCCTCCCCCGCTCCCTCGGGGCCGCGGCCCGGCAGCCGCGTAAGTGCGAGTGGGCTGCAAATACGCGCTGGCTGTGAGTGCGCGCAGGGAACCGCAGCACTCTACAGCTGCTTGGGAAATTTTGTGCTGGCGGGCGCGTTTCACAGCAGAGCATTCCAGAAACTTTGCCTGCCTGCTAACGTGGGGCGAAAAGGAGGTCGTGGCGTCAAAATAGCCAGATGGCTACTAAGCTACCAAATGAAAGATTTTATGTTAACTCCCCTAGCTTTTAAGTGAGAGCTTCCCCTCTACTCTTCTCCCACGAGACTCCCTCTGGAGTACTGCGGCCAGGTTTGGAGTTCTCAGAATGGGAGAGAAATGAACCTGTTGGAGTGAGTCCCGAGAAGGGCAGCAGAAATGATCAGAGGGATGGAACACATCTCCTGTGAGGAAAGGCTGATGGGAGCTGGTGTTTTGCCTGAAGAAGATAAGGTTTTTGACACGTAGAAAGCGGATTATGAGAAAAAGGGGGTCAAACTCCTTAGCAGGAGAGCTTCTGTAGCCATGGGAGAAGAGGTCATGGTTTTTAACTACAAGAGGGTAGATTCAGACTAGGTATAAAGAAGGAATTTTTTATGATATGAGGTGAAACACTGATACGTGTTGCCCAGAGAAGTATTAGATACCCCATCCCTGAAAACAGTCATGCTCAGGTTGGACAGGGCTCTGAGCTACCTGATCTGGTTGAAAGATTGCAGGGAGGGGTGGGAGTAGATGACCTCTAAAGTTCCCTCCCAAACCAAACTTTTTAAGTGGTTCAGTGGTTCTGTGATTGTGCTACCACTAGACATGAACCTGAAAAATAATGGACTGTATGCCCACTCTGTATTACACGGGGCATCTAGTTTAGTGTGTCACTTTTCAGAAACTGTATCTGCCAGCTAAAGGAAGTTACTAAAAGTGGTTACAGCAGTTACTGGTATAAAACGAGTTATAGGTAACATTACTAGCTTCACCAGTTTCCAGATAATGTTATAACTGTTGGTTGTCATTTACAATTATCATGACATTATAAAGCTCATCAGAGCTTAACTTCTACAAGATCCTTCTGGTCTGTCTCTATCACAAAGGAATTACCCACTGACGTCTCTTTGCATGGACTGGCTAACCAGGTTCTACCAACGGAGCCACTGAAAAACCTGCCATATCCTTTTCTGAGTGTGTTAAACTATCATTAGAGGGTAAAGAAAAAGAAGAGAAACAGCAAAAATGCAGAATAAGCAAGAAAATATAAAGAAATCTGAGTTAATTTGCTTCCTGTAAACATGCCATTCTAGCATGTTTCACTCTCCTAAAATAACAAAGTTGTTGACAGTATATTTGGATTAGGGAGAGGAGGGACCTATTTCTATACTCTTTTAGACAAATCAAAACACCACATTTGTGCAGATATCTTTTTTGTCTGCACCCGGAAGAGTTTTCCACTGGTAATACCTGTTGCACATCCTCTACTTTGTTGTGCTAGGTATAGGTGCATAAGAATTAAGCATAGATATACCCACAATGAGCCCTCCACTCCAGGAGAGGAAAACAAACAAACAAGAAAACCCTTAATTAAAAGAAATCACAAAAGCAGAATTAAACTCCTTATTTATGAAATGAAAGTGAAAATAGGTAGTAATGATGTATAACAGGAACATGTAGTAAACATGCAAAATGTCTATAATATTAATATTATTTAAAGCTTTAGTTAGTCATACAGAGATATGAATATGTATTTAAGGGTTATGAGCTCTGTGGATATTGTTAATGGACAGCTTCAGTGGAGTGCGTGTCTTATCACAGGGTAGAGAATTCTTCAGACCTTGGACTTCTATTGCCTCTTTCCATCCTTTTGTGTTATATCGGCTCTAGTTAGAAGAGTACTGAGTGATATAACAAGTGACTAGAGGGCACTTGTTACATAAAGAATTTAATAACCTGAATGATCAATTTTCATTCATGCTTATCCTGCCTGTGACAGTAACCAAATTAAACTATATTCCTACTGCAAAACTTCCTGTGTCTTGTTTTAAGAATAATATTTACAACATTGATTCATATCTTTAATCTTCTGCTGCTCCTTGTATTTGTTTCTTGCTCATTTTTTCTTCTGGCTTCTTCCCTTTTCTCTGCAGTCTTCTCTGGTTTTTCACATTCACCCACATCATCTTCAGCTCTCTGACATTTCAGTCTGTTGATGCACACAAACATTCTGCCAAAACAGGTTAGCTAGAAATAGGGCCATGGAAATAAGGCTGTCCTTAGCGACTGCTCCATTTTCAGCACTGCATTGTACCAACTGTGATTGACAGGGGTCATGCTGTCAAGCCTAATAGTTCCTAAGTGGTGATTAATTGGATTGGTGATATCTCGATGGAAGTTGATGGACACCTAACTTTCCCCTGCACTAATGCCTCCTAGGTACAGATCCTTTACTCTTTCAGAAATGCCACACTGGATGATTTACTATGGTTTGCTAATTATTGTGATTGTTTGACTGTTCATTTTGCCTCTACTCACCTCAGTTATGAGCTGTGCTGAGTCTCACTCTGAGGAACAATAAAATGCAGGAGCTGCATGAAGGCAAGAGGAATGGAACCAAAACATCTGAAATGCATCTAAAAAACATACTTTGTCTAAAAAACATGAAATGACAACTTAAGTAATGGAGCTCTAGAAGCAAGTTCTGGACACATTTGTTTCAAGAATACATGAGGATTTTTTAAGCAATGTTACTGTCCTAGGCAATCGCTTTACATCATGCTTTTATTCTTCCTCTTTCAACCTTTGTCTGCTTCATCCTACCGTAGTCCAACTATCGAGACCATAACAATCCAAACTCTAATAATACCCTTCCTTTATTTGTCTACTTCTGTCTGCATATTCCAAAAAGTAAAAGAAAAATTTTGAGAATTTTATTAGACGCAATCTGTCGTCATAAATCCCTGTAAAACTTCCTTTAAATTTGAGTTTATTGTATTTATTTTGTCTGTTGATGCATTTGGTCCCTCAAAAAATACTAATGGTTTAAACAGAATTGGGTATTCCAGGATGACAGGTAGCATACAAAGCTGTTGCACAGCACCAGAATATCTGAACATGCTACATGGCCAGATTATGGCATAAAGGAGCATCTGGACCTGGCATATGTTCTCACTTAAAAAGAATCTAAGTAACCATTTAGAAAAATACTTTCACTGAGAAATCTCTAGAATGAAACTCAGAAGATGTGATGAAGTTTAAATTTCTTGCACTGCAACAGCCTTGTGGCACACTTTGGGTATGTTTGTGGTACCGCTTTTGTTAAGATCAGACATGTATCTTCGAAAAAGCAATTGTTATCCTGGGTTTGCATTGTCAAATGTTTGTTCTTAACCAAGTTCTTAAAAAAGTGTTTGTGCAAAAAATGAATACTCTGATTAATTTGATAGAAATTTTTCAATCAAATGGAGTTGGGCAGGCACTTCAAGAGTGCACATAAAGCAGTTCAACTTGTAGTTGGCTTCAGTCCCTGGTTCTCTGAGACATGTAGGCAACCTTAGATTTATTCAGTGCTGGTCTTCTCTTTACTAGCATCATTCCCATGAGGAGTTCACTATCCATTACCTGACCAGTGTGCAAGAATAGTTCAACATGGAGCAGGAGCAGAGCAAAGACTCTGTGATAAAGGTTGCACTAATAGGAAACTTGAGCAAGAAGTGTATTAAATGAAAATCTAGAAACATCTCCTCAGGAATACAATTTACCAGGCTCACTTCAAAGGCCATAGAATTCAATGAGTTTTGAAATTTAAATATCATGCTAGCATCACTCAAGGGCATTTTCTTCCCCTAGAAATGGTTCCAGGAATTCACTTAGTGTCAGACATTCCTCACCAGCTCTTTTCACCTACAAACCCACACCTCTCACGTTGCACTCCTTATAAATAAATGCAGACAGCCCTTAACGATTGTCATGATTCAGTTCCTCAGCTGTAAGCTAATGGTAATGGTTCTCTGATTGACTGAGTTTTGTAAGGCTGTGGTCATTGACGTTTGTGACGCGCATAACAACTAGGTAGGCAGAGCTTTTCAAAAGCTAAGTAGAATAGCCCATTATACCAGTGGCAATGATGCAGGTTTGTTGCTTTTTAAAAAGAAATGTATTCTGTTATTCTATTTTAACTGTGGATTACTGCAGTACAACGGCATACTTTATGATTTATGTGAAATCTTGAGCTTAACTGCTTAATGCTTTTTGGAAATTTGCAGTATTCATTGTTCAAGTTGTACTACCAAGAATATATACTTGAGGACTCCAAGGACTGGATTTCATCAGCAGAAATATACATAGAAAATTAAAACAATTGGCAGACAACTGTATTGTTCGTGTATAGGGCATGATTTCCAGAAAAGGCATAATCAGAAAATACTGCAAGAAAAGGAAGAGATGCCAGAGAAATAACTCTAAGATCATGCACCTATTTTCAAGTAAAGTATTTAAGGCCTTTAAAGGCAAATGCTTTTATGAATGAAATATCTAAATGTTACTTAGGTTTTGATTTCACTACATTTTGTCTGAATAGATAAACAGTTACTTTATATTCTTATTAGGTCATAGAGAATAATAGCCTTACTAGTTAAAAAATCTGTATCCTTCACATACTAAATGACATTTCAGTCTTCCAAGCTTGTTAAGAAGTGTTTGTCATGTTCTTTTTCACTTTGTGGTCTCACTATTCTTTTCAATAGAAAGGTATTTACAGCAGACCTACAATGGCTGATGTATGTCAAAGATGTGGTGCAGAAGACTGAGAGTTGAAGAATATTTTAAGTAAGTAATCCCATTCTAAATATATGTCTGTAAAACTTAATACAGTGGTGCAACTATTTCCTGAAGATAATGTGATACATGCAGTTTTATATCACTTGATATAAACACACCTCAGAAAGACAGTGTTTGTCATTTTTCCCTGTACCAAGAAGTATAAGATTCTCTTAAGGATTACACCAGTCAAACCCACAGAATAAAACTGGATCTGTATTGGGCAAAGTCATGTAGACTTATCTCATAGGAGTTTGTTGATTTGTTTCATAGACTGTTGCTTATTTTGATAGACAAATGAACTAGAAATTTTCTGTTTCTGTTGCTCCTACGGTTGCTGTTTTAAATTGTTTTAACTTGTTTTGTTAATTACTTTAAACGCCAATAAATATAAATAGAATAAAATAGAAAGCAGGCTACAAAAGCAGAAGTAGAGTTTGTAAGCAGAATGATTAACATTGCCCTACATAAACAGACAGAAATTGCAAAGCATAACATTTGTGTATGAAAATTTTTGATCTATTCTCATGTAGTTTTTAAAGAGAAACCAAATGGGGCTCTGGGTACTTTTTCAGTAGTCTTGCTACCAAGTACACTACACCTAGTGTTCTTGTCTGAACAACTGTCAATGTGTCTGACAGGCTGTGAGTTTCACCTATGAGCTGCTGGTGTTAGTTTGTGTTGTCTCAGATGTACTTCCACTTAAACAGAGATTTCTAGTTTATTTTGGTTTCAAAACATTTACTTCTGGACTATGCAGCTGAAAAATTAACTTTAGATCATGCTAATACTCTTGTTTTTCTTTTTAGATTTTCAACACTTTAGGGGAAGGATTTAGGGCATTTATTGCCTTAACAGTTTGACTGCAGTTCACATTTCATGATTTTACAATGCTGGGCTGCTAAAATGTTGTTCTGGTTCCTTAGCCACTCTGCCAGCACACAGCAAAGTATGTATGTAAACAAATAAATAAATAAATAAATAAGATCTGCCTGATAAAAGAAGACACTTTATTACACTGTTATATATGCCCTTATGTGAGTCGTATGTACATAATTTGTGTCTGACGTTTCACTTTTCTGAACAAAATCAGGAATGGAGAACTTGCAGAAATGGTGCTTCACAAAGACAAAACCAGGATTTTTTAGTAAACCCTGTCATCCAATCTGCTTAGATGGTGTAGCCAAGTGGAGGTCAGAGACAATTTTACCTTGTTCAAGTATTACCAAAATACTAAAATTACTTCCTAACTTTTCAATGAACATTAATTCATTTATTTCCCAAAGCTTCGTAGCAATGTGAAATGCTTAGGTGTAGGAAAATGTAAATCCTAACTTGTTTTTTTTTTTTAAACTAGCCCAGTAAATTTTCATGGGTATAGTGAGAGGTGTACTGCTTCAGTCAGTGCAAAACCCCTTCTTTCAAGGAAGAATCCTTCAAGGGAGGGTCAGGGGAAGGTGGAAAGAGGGGAAGAATTGAGCAGTTTTCACACAGCCATGTTTATCAGCACTGGAGATACTCAGATCATATGCCTGAAATTTTGAAGGGGCTTTAAGAAAGTTTATTTTTGAAAAACCCTGTTTTTAATTTATGAACATTATATACTGGAGATAAAATTACTGGTAAAAACTGTTATTTGCCAGCGCAAGATTTCAGGAAAAAGTATCTGGGTTTGACACTGATAAAAATGCAAGGGTTTCTTTTATCTTTGTTCAAGGCTGAAATTTTTAGTAACATTTGCAGTCTGCCATAATGTATTGTAAATAATTTGGGTTTTTGTTTGTTTATTTTGTTTTTCAAAGCTTGGAAATAATTATATTTGATAAGTCACTCTTTCTAGTAAAAACTGTATCAGATAAGCCCTCAATAAAGTCTCAAATACAATGAATTTGAAAATTTAGATTCAAGTCTTGGTACTTTCTTTTAAAATTGCTATGCAGAAATTTATGATTTTTTGTCAACTTCCTTCTTCACTGTATTGAAACTTTTTCTTTAGTATAAATCTTCTCCTGGGTCATGCCTAAGAAAATCAAATGTAACATACTCCATACTGCTACCATTGTTGCTAGCTGCTTGAAACATTATTGCTCTGGACACTAACTGTCAGCGGAAGCTATTAATAGAAAAATGGTAAAACCTAAGACACCATAATGACAGGGAAAATGCCTAGAATCAGAGAAATCTCTGACAACAGGTTCCTATGGGGTGTTATTTTGTTAAGAGTGCCCAAATATGCAAAGTTTTAAACTGAACACTGTTGTAAAGTTGGTTTTGTTAGAGGCCTGATGCTGTTATATTATCCTGTTACCCTGTAAAAAAGAATCCAATTACAGTCTGTGTTTGTAGAGCAAATAAAATTATCGTAAGTATGGTATTAAGAAAGCTGTTTTGAAACATAGTGTAATGTAATACTTAATATGCTAACTAATTTCAGAGGGGTGTGTGGTTGATTGATTGATTGTAAATGTTTCTATTACTGAGCAAGACTTTTGATCTTGCAATTCATGTTCATGATGTATATCTTCTAGGTGTGAAATTTTAAATCTTTTTTTAGTTGTAATCTTGAGATCTGTAAGGTCTATTTATTATAGATACAAAGCATAGCAAATTCCCAGAATTTTATCTGGTGCTTCAGGTATGTACCCTACCACTGAGATCATAGCAAACCTTATGTTCCAGAGAGACCACGAGAGTTAAGTCCTCCTGTACATATTCAAAAAAAAAAAAAAAAGTCCTGCCTGATAGCATTTCTCCTTAGTCACATGTCACCATTTGAGAGTCTTTCATCAACTACAGTAGAGACTTTTCACAAGCAGTGAGGATAGCTTTGAGTGTTACAGGAGGGGCAGGGGCAGAGATGAAAACAGGATAAACTGAGATCATCAATTCGGAGCAGTTGAGTTTTCCCCAGAAAATAGTGAAAAGTGGAAAAAATGTGTTTCTACATGAGGCACATTTCTGTCACTATGTAAATATAAACTAAGTAACATTCCTTGGTTTGTGTTATAGAAAGAAAAACTGCAGATTTATGGAATTTGACTTTGCCTTTGAATAAAGGATATTATATAATTCTTAAACAGTTCTATTGGGACTAACTGCCTTTAGCCTGTGCGTCATTCTGTACATTCTTGGCCTAATTCTGCTTCTGCAGTAGAAAAAGTTGCCCATGCCCAGAGTGGCTCAAAAGATAATTTATTGTATTTCAGTTTCGCCCATTACCCCTTCTCCTGTTACTGGGTATCACTGAGAAGAGATCAGTGATCCATCTCATCTATTCACCCGTTCCCCCAGGCAGGCACTTATAGATGTGAACAAGTTCCTCCTGAGTTGCCTTCTGGCTATATACTCCCGGATCTCTCAGCCTCTCCTGATACAACAGACACTCCAGTCTATAAACCACCTTTGTGGCCCTTTGCTGGAGTCACTCCATTATGTCCTGCACTGGGAAGCCCAGCCTGAAAGGAGCGCATAAGTGGCTCATGGTCAGTTTGGCCTCTACCAGGACTCACATGTCTTTTTTTGCAAAGCTACTCTCCAACCAGTCAGGTTTTAGGACATGCTAGTGCATTGAGTTATCTCCTTTCAGAGGGAGAACTTTACATTTTTTCTACTGGACTTCATGAATATTTTCCCAACCCATTTCACCAGTCTGTCCAGAGCCCTCTGAATAGCAGCACAGGCATGGAGTATCAGTCATTTCTCCCAGGTTTGTTTTATATGCAAACTTGCTAAGGATTCATTCTGTCCATAGCCCAGGTCATTTTGGATTCAATAGCCTCTGGGGTACTCCACTAGTGACTGGCCTCAAGCTGGACTTCGTGCCTCTGATCATCACCCTTTTTACCTGGCAGTTCAGTTTTAAATCCTCCTCAGTTGCCATTTATCTAGCAGATACTTCATCAGCTTGTTTATGAGGATGTTATGGAAACCAGTGTTGAAAACCTTGATAAAGTCAAGATAAACATATCCACTGCTCTCCTTCTCAGCACTCATCACCTTAGCAGATGTTCATCACTGTTTTGCCTATTGAATGCTTATATTATGAAATTTGGACATAGAACAAGATTTTGTGTGGAGGACAATACCTCTAAATTCTTTGGACTTGGCACCAAATACTTGTGCAGAGCAGATTTCCTTAATCTGATTTAAATTTAACAAATATTTAGTTGGTTTCACTTGATGGTGAACATGCTGAAAATCTTACGATAGTTGGGACTTTGCAGGATCAGGCTGTTATGTGTTAGGCACTGCCACAGAAGGAACTCTTTTTCTCAAAAGGTAAAAGAATTCCTGGTACCATGGTTTTTAATGGCATAACGCTGCAGAGTTTCAAAGAAGTGCAACATTAATCTTCCATAAGTTAATTTCAGAACTCTGGAATACCTGATGTGTGGCAAGAGCAAAATTAAAAACAAAACAAAACAAAACACCAAAACACAGAAATCTGCAGCCAGTTACAAAGCAAAGTGATGTGGTGGTGTCATCAAACTAAACTGCCACTAGGTTTTACTTTGACATTAACCTTCCTATTTTGTCAAGGTTAAAAAAATAAAGAGGAAGTGTTTATCACTGTAGGTGCTAGCTATTATTTGACAACTGAGACATAAGAGTTTAAATATATTCATACTATATTCAACAGGAATTTTGCCAGTGGTTTTAATGGAGCAAGGGGTTGGCCTTCATTTATAAAGAAAATCACAGAACCTGCAGTGCTACTGTAAGAACTGCAAGGAGGGATAATTTATAAGAGAGATTTATTAAAACATAGGACCTAATCTTGCAGACCTAGCACTAGCATAATTCTTTCAACAGTTAATAAATTAGAACAAGGAAGCCTATGGTTCATAAGTAAATAACGTATAAACTAACAAAGATGTGATGAAATGGATAAAAACTTTACACAGAAGATATAAGCACTGTTATTTTAGAATGTGGGCTGAATACATATGCATTAAAGCAAAATGAAAAACATTAGTCAAAATGAAAACCATTATAAATAGCCAAATTTGCAGGTGACTACAGTACTGAAAAAAAAAGAAGGCTACTTTTGTTTAAAATGGTAGTTTCTGGAGACACGGATGAGCATCAGAGGATGGGAAATTGAAAAATCAAATCAGCGGGTAAAGGCTTTTTGTAAATGATTTTGTCCATATAATCATTACCTGATATCTGTTAGTTTACATGTGTCTGTATTCTGACCTTGGCTGACTTACTACTACTAATTTGTTTTCCAAATTAGTGCAGGTATTATGCTATAAACTGAAGATTTTCTTATAGACTCTTCATGTAAATTTTAAGAGCTCTTCCCAATCCCAAACATCTCATAGTCTGAGAAGTGTTTAGCTATGAACCAGTGCCCAAAGAACAAGTTCATTCCTTCTTTGCTGTCTTGAAGACAATACTGGTGCTTGAGATGAAATGAAAACACCCAAAACCTTGAACAAGTAGGTAATTTGTGACAGCTCAAATGTTGTTTGGAATAATAACATAAACAATGCTGTAAAAAATGTGCAGCTCGCTAGTGTGTCACTGCTGGTATCACTCTTCTTCACAAAACAGTTACTTGGAATTTCACAGTGAGGTTAGAGTCCATCACTTTGTAAAGAACTAATATCTGCTCTATACAAATGATCAGTTCTTTTACAGTCTAGCTATTGCAGGACAGCAGTACAATACATACTATCCAAGTAATTGTGAAAAATATGAAATAAAATTTTATATAAATGCTGATAATACTGATCACTAAAAGGTATTATAAGAGTCAATTACTCACTGTCAGAGGGTGTTAAGAAATCAAGTGCCTTCAGCGTGGTTCAGAAAAATATGGACTAACAAGAACAGGTAAGAGCAAGATTGCTTTTTGTTGTTTTTGTTGCCGTCATTAGATATGATAGCAATTAAATATCTCTAATTAAATTGGCAAAAATAGGGGTGTTTGTATATGCTATTGTAGTTAGTGACATCCAGGTTAGGTACCTCTCCTTCTGCACCACCCTTAGTGCTGCTCCCACTGCAGCACACACTGGGGCTTTTCCATTCTCTGATTGTGCCTTTTGTTCCTTAAGTAGTGTAATTCTATCTGCTCCAGATTTTGGACTGTGCCGGCTAGTATGGCCTCATGCCATTCCTCATGGGAAAAGGCACACCTGTTATTCTTTCAACTTTTCAATAACAGCAGAAGACTCAAGCACTGGCATTTGCTGGTCAGACCTGGCTTGCCACTGCTTTAAACTCTCCCAGCTTATTGCTGAGAGGTCGCTTCTCAGCTGTCCCCACACACTCACCAGGTGGAGCATCCATATCACTTAGGACCTTCCAACACTGAAGGGATCCTGTTTGTGACACCAATTAATATTACACATCCCACCCTGGAGAAGGGGAGAGTGATTTAGATTCACAGGTCCATTCAGTGTGGACTGAGGTGACACAACACTTAAAGTCCTTACATAAACACCAACTATACCAGAACAAGTATTCTGTAAACTTTGATTCTCTCACTATTATATCCACTTAATTTTTGTGGTTTCATGAGAAGGTGATGTAGTCCTTGTATTACAGAGCCGGGGCAGAAGGAAGATGAGAGAGGGCATTGTGGGTGGAAGAGGGTAAAGAGGAGGGAGAGAGGGTGTCCTGGAACAGGGTTGTTGGGTGGAGCCATGTGGCTTGCACATGCCCCAAGTTTATTGACCCCAGTACTTGACTTCTGGAGCCTTCTCTCATTCCAGTTTCAGGAGTGATTGTGACACCAGTCAATCTAGGGAAGTTGACAGCAGCCCCTGTGACCCCCACTTCCCACCCACTCTCCCTGCCTTCCTCTGCTGTGATTTCTTTTGTCTTACCTCTGGAACTCTCCCTTGAGGCATTGTCTGAGCTCGCAGAATAACCACTTGAGCCTTGTCCCTTACAAATATATAATTCTAAATAAAATGTAACTAGACCTCTTAACATATCAGAAGTAATAAATGTTAAGCTAATTCCATTACAAAGAAGATTTTTCAATTATTTTTAGCTTATACATTACATAATCACAGTTAGTATATTGTATATTTATGTGTATAGAACTAGTAACACATATTTATAATCATAAGCATCCTAATATTTTGCTTGCCTTACTGACAACAATACAGAACAGGTGACTTAAGGTATATGAATTTTTGTTTCTTCAGCTTCCTATGGGTATATGTTTGTCTTTGTTTGTCATGGAGTATTCTGCACAAAGATAATGGTTTGGAGTCTAGTATTAGAGTTGCTACACTTTTCACACCTGTATGTGTCTAGAAGTAATTTGGTTTATAAAATTTTTGAGAGAACAAGATAGAGAAAGATGCATAATTACATTTTCAAATTATAAACTAAAAAAAATTATAACTAATCATTTCAATATACAGATGCTTGAGGTATCTAAAACTTCAGTTTGCATTCAAACAATTCAAATCACTAAATTGAAACTTAAAATTTCATGATTACAAGCAGAGAATTAAGAATGATGGTAAGTTATTTATAATGATTAAGAAAATTTGTTGTTTGGTAATATGATGGACTTTTTAAAATAGCATTTAGAAACAGTTTGCTTGTTTGTTGCCCTAAAGACATTGCAGGATTTGCCTGTCAATATGTTTGGATGTGAAAAAATAAGAAAAGCAAATCTTCATTTGTGCCATGGCTGACCACATAAAAATCACATTTTTCATCAAATACATCACAATGGTAGTTACATAATTACATTTTTCAGTAAGCATAGATATATTTCCATAATATTTGAGTGACTACGGTGTGGTGTGAGTTATAGGATTGATTTATAAGTAAATACTACCACGAAAATCAAGCTTTTCTTATAAGTGAGGGAAATCTAGCGATCAGGTCTATTATTGCATGGACAGTTAAGCCATTAGTTTGTTCAGTGGTCAAGGAACTCCCTAGCCAGTCATCTGCATAGATAAGGAGCAAGAAGCTGTCACTAATTAGTAATAATAAGTTGAATAATCCCCATAGGGTTGCTCTTTAACATCTTTCAAAAACTTAAAATTGGAGGATGTCTGAGATGACTGGAGGGAAACCAGTATTACGTTCCTAACCAAAAGTACCAAAATAACTATATGGGGAAGTACAAACTAGTCAATCAACTTCAATACCAGGGAAAATCATAGAGTGGATCATATTGAAGCATATTTCTGTGCCTGTGACAGAAAAGGTGTCTTGGATGAGTTTACCTTGATTTACCAAGGGTAAAACATACTTGACCCAGTGGATTTCCTTATATGGTTAAATAATCAGACTTTTGATCAGCAGGAAAAAAAAGGGTGCCATTAACTTCAGCTTTAGCAAGGCTTCTGACAGTCTTCCACAGTATGCAAGCTAGTATGATACAGTCTGTATCGGATTAAAACCAGATGGGTACAAAACTCAGTGGGCATTTAGGCTCAACAGGTGGTGGGCAGTGAGTTGTACTCTACCTGGTTGCTGGTAGCAAACAGCATAACAAAGGGACCAGCCCTGCTTAGCATCTTGATTATTAACCTGGAAGACTTTATGGAGTGCTTGCAGATATGGTATTCAGTAGATAGCAGATGAGGAGGGAACCAGTTGATATGCTTAAGGGCAAAGGCTGCTGTCCAGGGAGACCTGGCAAAGTTGAAGGAATGGATTGACTGGGAATTAATTATATTCAACAAAGATAAATGCAAACTCATACACCTGGGAAAGAATAAATCCCCTTAATAACAATATAGGCTGGAGACTGCTTGACAAGAAGCTCTTCTGTAGCAGGCTTGTAGGATGTGGCAGATAATGAGTAGGAGCCTGCAGTGTGTCCTGCAGGCTGGAGAAGAGATGGCTTTGAGGGAACCTAACATCAGCCTTTTTGCACTTGAGGCAATTGAGGCACCAATTTGATCTTCTTGATAATTAATATTACCATTGTCAGATTCAGAACAGGGTTAGGAAAGAACTATAATGAAAAACCTAGTACTTAAAAGTTGGTGTGAAAGTATAAGTATTGCAGGTTTTGGTTTTGGTTTTGGTTTTGTTTTGGAAAAAAAAAGGTTGTAGCCCTTATGAATGTGAAAACAAACTTGTCAGCCAAACAGAGAAGTCTAGATTTTCCTGTAAGTTTTGAAAGGCGTGACTCTTACAGCTGACACCTTTACAAAAGTTAGGAACATGGTGACAAAGCCCTAGTCAAAGGTAATTTGAAAAGCGTGGAGAAAACCTTCATAGTACCTTCAAAGGAGGCACTGTGAAATAGAGGGGGGAATGACACATCTATAGTTTCCAATTCCTCACTTATCTTGTCATTCCAAAACTAAGGTAAGAAGAAGGCAAATAGAAGTTCTGCTTACAACAGGGCTATAAGCAGTGGCCTTGTAGTGGAGAAATGACCTGTTCCAGCTTTTAAATATTGCAGTGAGGCAAGCAGTTTCATTGCTTTCTCCTCTCTAGGATTGTCTCCTTCCTGTAACTCCTTCTAATGCACATATGCAAATTTAAGACAAATTGCCCAGAAAGCAGATACTCTAAAATATATTAGAATCCAGTTGCTGACAATATGTACTTTAAAAAATAGAATAAAATTTAGAGTTTATGCCTAATCTAATGTCTTTTCCTACCCTCTCCATACTTTCACTTTTTTTTTTTTGGCAGGGTATTTTACACATCCTCTGACCCATTAAAAACAACCTAATTAATTTTCCATTACAAAAGGTGAAAGCATATATGTAGTCCCAGTCTGTTTTAACTGTATCTAATTTAGGTGGCTGAAACATAATCTACAAGGGATTTTTTACCTTGAAAAGCAGGCTAAATTGTGTCTGAAATCTGACACTCTCATGACACTACGGACCCCTTAAGAGTTGTGCTTTTACCTCTAGGGGAAATAACAACTCCCCAGAGTTAAAAACAAACAACTTAATGGTTTCCTAGCCGGTTTGCTTTCAGCATCTGCAGTAATGAAGTGGAAGAAGCCGCTGACAAGGTGAATGGAAACAAAGGGAGATATATAAAAGGGGTTATCATCATAAAAGTAGGGTGAAATAAGTGGAAGTTTCCCTCTGTTTCATGTGCAATCCAATTGGCCATTTGCCCTAGCACAAATAGGCATGGGGACTGTCCTAAAAGAGAAATTATTTTGGATCCTATTGCACAATAAAAATTAGTCGATGTTTTGGACATCTGTGTCTGAGCTGACTTTTCTTTTGTTTGCCTCAGAGGTTTTTGGAGGTGATGGTGAATAATAATTGAGTTCCTCCAGATTCTTCCTTTCTGCACCTCTGAGATTCTTCCTCTAGTGACTGTGACCTCTCTTATTCTTCTCTTATTGTTCTAGGGTATAACCATCTCTACATTTCTGCAGAGGATTCTCCTTCCAGACTTCAACTACTGAGGAATAAATGACAATGTGCTGTGACCTTTTATACTAACACTTCACAGTCTCATATGAATTGCAATTACATTTTCTCTTTTTGGCATGTGTGGCCTCTCAAGATTTTACATAGCTGACGATCTATGGCAAGTCTCTCCTGAGCATCAGAAACGAGATCACCCAGATGAACAACAGCTGCAAATTCAGGTACAGAATTATTTCTCATGCAAAAAGGTATAAGAATCATTCTTGTATGAAATCCTTCCTGTAAAAATTAAAAAAACAAATATCCAGAGATGAGTGAGACATTAGTTAGTAACACAAATATTGTTTTTTTGATTGAAAATCCACCCTACTCCTACTTGCCCAGTACACATTCATAACTCGTACTTATTAAAGATTTTTGGGAATGGGAAATTTGTCATTCAATGATCTAAAAAAAAACATGAGTAACAATCTATACTATGAAAGTTGTTGGGATTTATGTGTTTCTCTTGCTAAGAAGAAAAAAAATTCAAGTGAATGGACTTCTAGAATGAAAATCTGGGAGAAGATACTGAGATGTCCCATCTCAGATCTGGAGATGGGACATACTGAGCCACCTTGAGAATATCTAGAAGCTCTGTTCATGTTTGTATTCACTTATGAACATGCTTGTTAATAACCCATCCAGTCAGTTTTGTAACAAAACTTGAATGAGCATTTTGGTCTGGTGATTTTTCTTTTTATCCCTGTTTCATGGACATGATTAGCTTTGTGAAAACAAGCAAGGGGTTTGTTCTAAATGCTTTAGGAGGTCAGTGAGATTAAGAAATCTCACACATCAAAAGAAGAGTATAAAGAAAGATTACCGTTAACATTGTAAAAAATTAAAAAGCTGATTCTCTTAGAACTTTCACATTAAGACAAAATATGCTTCCCCATTGCCCCAGTTATATAGATCTTCTGTGGGTAAAAAAATTGTACCTTACCATTATTCAAGTTGTAGTGACACTGTCTTCTGATGCCCATAATCTTTTGTCATCAGACCAGACAAGTTCTCAGTATGTGTTGTAAACTGCATTTTTTAAAAATGTTCAGAAAATTTGTAAAAATTCTTGCTGAAGAAAACTAAGAAAATGCAAAAGAAATCATAGCAATATCTTTCTAAACATGTCTACTTTATAAAGATTTTTTGAAACTTGTTGCATGGTAGATCTGCAAACGTGGAAAAGCAGTAGTCTGGAATCAGTACAAAAATTTGATGAAAAATATTTGCTGAAAAAGCAGATTGCTTTACAAAATATGATTTGACATTCATTTTTGACCACCACTTTTCTAAACATGGCTCCATTAGACTATCTTCAACACTTACCTAATCTGAAGTGTCATCCTTGTGCAGAGAGAAATACATATACAAGGAGTGCTAATTTGTTTCTACAATGGAGAAAGAAATACAGATTTTGAAAGAGCCCTTCATAAAACAGTCTTATAAATTAAAACAACAGAAAAAAAATCCATAAGAAATCTATATCCTGAAAAATCCCCAGATAATACACATCTGATTTGTTTTCCTCACCAGACTCCATACTATTCAAAAACTGACAACTTCTTTAACTTTTAAGTATTTTTGTTTTGTTTTACTTGATTCACTTGACTATTAAAAAACATTGTTCAGAATCTGTAATTTGGATGGTAACAGTATCTTCATTTTCATGCAAATATTTTAGGCTGAATAGCATGAAAATACTGGGGTTTGGAAATTGAAACTTAGAGCATACATGCTAGATGTTAAATTGTTGTTAGAGAGCACAAGAATATTTTTGCTGAAAGTTACCAGAACATTCTGATCAGACAAAAACCTGTAATATGATGACTAACATGATGGATCCCCCTTGTACATGGTAGATTGGAAATTACCTGAAACTTCGACATTTTTGGACCTGCTTAGCAGCTTAAGAAAAACTAGGGGTGGGGAAAAAAGCCCCCAAAATATGACATAAGCACAAAGCTATAGCAATTCAGTGAAAACTGGCATGAAATTGGAAGATAAATCACCTTTTAATAAGGACTGTCTTTGAACTTAATACAAACTGCCAGCTGATTAGGGAAACCTATTTATGAAAAAAAATGAGAAATCCCAGAAGAAAAACAAATTAAATTACAAGAAGCCACTTCTTACCAGTTTGAACTAGTTCTTTACTTTCTGTTGAAATTATCAATTTTTTTTAATTCAAGATATCAAATTATCACCTCAGAGATTTTCCACTTCTTTGCAGCTGGTGGGTTTTTGGATGAAACTGAGGACAGAATTCAGTTCACAGTTTTTGAAGGGCTTTGGTATCTTTCAGGGTAAACAATTCAGTGTAAATGTAAGATTATTATGTAGAAGAAGTACCATGAACTTGGAAAGCAATTAAAAAAGACAATGTAGAAATTATCATTAGGTTCATGAACAGAATAATGAAGGCTAATGCATCTTTTACAGGAGCTGCAAAATGCAAATGAGTAACAATGTTTATTTATAAACTATTATCAGTGTAGTCTGTGATGTGTTTAGAGATATAGCATATTTTAAAATGAAAGACAAAGTTGCTGGAGCAGCTAAATTAAAAAAAAAAAAGAAGTGTTCTAAATCCTGAATTCCAAGGTTACCAATGGGAATCTGTAGGGTTAATGACACTCAAGGAAATAAATAATATTTGTTTGTGCAAAAGCTTTAGATTTATTTAAATATTAACATGATATATTTCTTATATGAGATTGTATTAATTTTAAGGAGAATAAAATGGAAATCAAATCACTGATATTATGTTCTCAATGCTAATGTTAATTGTTTTGAGTGAGCTGCCAGGAGAGGTTTATCTGAGGTTAGAAATGTCATTGTACCTGATTTAAAAGAATATGGCTAGATAAGAATATTAAATGAAAACTGCATCTGTAGTTTTGCAAATCTATGCATAGAAACCAATTTCTCTTTGAACTTTGTGAAACCTGATTTTACTGAATTATGTTAAAAATCAGAACAGTTTTGCACAGTCTTTCTCCTCTACACCTCGAACAAGGATATGTGTGTATGGAAGGTAAAAGAATAATTAGTTGAGGGAGGGTGGTGGTCGTGGTTTTTATATATAATTTTTTTCCCCTATATTTTAATTCTCTACAATAATTTGCATTAATTAAGTACTTAACCCTATAGCCCTATACTAACATATTTTGGGATATGAGGTCATACTAATCTCAAAATGATTTTACTCTAAATTAACAATTCTATAAGAAAATTATGCTGATTTTGGCTGAGATTGACTTACTTTTCTTCATGGTAGCAGCTTTGGGGCTCTGTTTTGGATTTGTGCTGAAGACAGTGTTGATAGTTTTTGTTACAGCTGAGTAGTGCTTACACAAGGTAGGTTGGAGGTACACAAGCAGCTGGTAGAGGACAGTTGGCCCCAACTGACCAAAGGGATATTTCATATCCTAGGGCATTATGCTCAACATATAAACTAGAGGGAGAAGAAAGAGGGGGACATTTGAAGTGATGGTGTTTGTCATCCCAAGTCACCACTACACATGATGAAGCCCTGTGTCCTGGGTTACACAAAGACTCTTGGTCTTCCTCTTCCTTTTCTTTTCTCTTTTCTCCAAATATGCCTACTCCTTTATTTAGACTGTGGGGAGAGACTTAAGCGGGTACTCTCCTAGGAGAAGAATGTATCCACCAGTGTGAAAAGAGTGGAAGGCTGATGACTTAGGGGGCATGCACACCTGCCTCAGGCTGTGAACTAAATATTGTTTCTTTGTCCTTACACAAATGACTTATCTGTGATAACTCCCCCTGGGGGGACATCAGGACAGTTCACTCACATGACCTGAAGATATTCATGTCTACTGATGGCCATGATGGATCCACCTGTGCTTAGAAGGTGTCAAAGATTCTTGAAATCCAGTATTAATCATCCTGTGAAGAACTCCTTGGCCCAGGGGAAGCACCAGAGGCGTTCTCACCTACCCTGAGCCCAATAAAAGATCACACTCAAACTTTACTTGATAGGTCAAGGGCCTCCTTCTCTCATTCCATGGGACTTGTACCACCCAGGCCTCCACCATCACCTCAGCAGATCAGGACTACAACCACCATCAGAGTTGCAGTGACCAGGTCTCATTGCTACCTGTGCCAGCACTGCAGCCTCACTTGAGCACTGACCCTCCAAACCATTCCTGCCAGGTTTTAACAGGTGGGGGAGGCCAGCCACCATCTCCTTTTGGTTTAGTGGGTGGGAGCTTATTTAGTTATTTTTTCACTTACGCACTCTCTCTCTCTCTCTCTCTTGGAGAGAACCAGGGATATTGAACTGGAGGAAGGAGACTTCCATCTGAGGTCTCTACTCCTCCAAATTGTCTCAAACTGAAACACCTGCTTTCCTGGGGACAGCTGAACACCTGCCTACCCATGGGAAGTGGTGAATGAATTAATTACTTTTCTTTGCTTGCCTGTGTGCCTTTTACTTTATGTATTAAAATGTCTTTATCTCAACCCATGAGTTTTCTCCTGTTTATTCTTTCAATTCTCTCCCCTATCCCACTGCAGGGCAGTGAATGAGAGCCTCTGTGAGGCTTAGTTGCCATCTGGTGTTAAACCATGAGAAAAACAAAAGTTGATTTTCTTGCTGAGTAAGCTGTCTGAGGTCCCTGCTAGACTGATTTTGGTCATTACTGAGAGGTTGAGAAGATGAGTTGGGAAAGGCAGTACCTTCAGTACCTGAAGGGAGCCTACGAGAAAGATGGAGAGGGACTGTTTACAAGGACATGCAGTAACAGAAAAAGGGGGAAGGTCTTTACACTGAGAGTAGGTTTAGATTAGATATTAGAAAAAAATATGTTACTATGAGGGTTATAAGGCACTGGAACAAGTTACCCAGAGAAGTTATGGATGCTCCGTATCTGAAAGTGTTCAAGGCCAGGTTCTATGAGGCTTTGAGTAATCTGGTTGTGCTGGTTTAAAAGTTAACCAGCAGGGGAAACTAATCCAACTCAAAAGAGAGATTACAAGTCAGAATAACAATTTAATAAAATAGTACAAGAAGTACGACCACACAGACAAGCAACAGGCCCTAACCCACAAAGCCCAAAGGTACAACCCAACACCCCGGAGCACAAACAAAGCGGTGCTCCCTGGCCCCCCCCCCCGAGTCCAAAACAAAGGGAGAGGGGGAAAAACCTGCTGGTGGGAGAGCTGCTGCAGTCCGACCAAAGTGGTGATTGCAGTTCAGTTGAGGGTGGTGGTCTCAGTCCGGCTGAGAGCGGTGAGCTGCAGTCTGGCTGAGAGTGGTGAGCTGCAGTCCTCCTCTGGATCCCACGAGTAAGTGGAAAGGTTCTGAAACTCCAGGTTTATATATTCTCCAGCTCAGGCAGGAATGCTTAGTCCCTCCCTCAGAGCGGGGAATTCCATAAAAGGATGCTCAGTCCTTCCCTCAGAGTAGGGAATTCCATAAAAGGGTGTAAGGGTGCTCAGTCAGGGAATTCCACAAAAGGGCATGAGGACAGGAGCATGGGGGGGCGGGGGGGCACCTTGCAGGCCTCTACTGACAACAGTTTCTGGGAAGTGGCATGGAGGGCTATAGAATACACAGTTTTGGGCTACACCCATCCAATGATGAATTGGTCCCAGCTGTTCTAACTAGGACACTGGTCTAGAGAAAGGTGTTCTTGCCCACAGCATGGGAGTTGGAACTAGGTGATCTTTGAGGTCACTTCAACCCAGACATTCTGTAATTCTAGGATTCTTTGATTCTATCATTCTGTCAGGAACACTATGGCTTGGATAGTTGGAGTACTAAATGGGTGAAAAGACTGGGTTTTTTTGAGGACAGAGGGCTGTGGTTGCTGTTATACTCTCCCTAGAGGCCATTATAGGGAATTTCTCAGGAAGCTGTCTTGAACCTATGCCATGCAATTTGTTCATCTGTTGTAGTGTCTTCAGAAAGCTTGTGGATGACACCAAACTGGAGCATGGTTGATACATATTAGAAAAAACCTACCTTTCAAATGGCCATGGACAACTTGGAGGAATGGACTAAAATGAATCTAATTAAACTAAACAAGGATAAATGTAAATGTGTGTCAGATGTGGACTAACCCATTTTAATGGTACAAAGACCAGCCCTTTGCATTGCCTAAACAGTGACTGACTGATAAAAAACTCTGTTGGAAAGGTTCTGGAGATCTGATCAGAAACAGAGCCAGTAAGGAGGTCGAGGAAGGTGCTTATTTTCCTTGACACCCATTAGATCACCTGTAGAATACTATATCCAGTTTTGCAACCCCATTCAGATTATTTCTGTCTTGAAAGAAGTTTCATTTATTTGAATTATTAAGCAGCTGACTACAAAATCCTCAAAGAAAAAGATATCTTTCTATTTTAATTAAGTAGTTAGCAGGTTTTTTTTATGTAATCCATCTCTCTGTCTATCTCCTGCTCCCTAACTTCAAGGCACCTGTGGTTTGTCCATGAGTTTTTGATTTATAACCAGCACTGGTAATGGGAAATAATAGTCACAAGGAAGAGAAGGATGAGATCTCAAACTGAACACTAAGAAAGAAAAGGAGACAAGCAGAAACAGGAAACTATGCCTAAGCAAATCTCTTAGTATAAGATCCATTTAATTCCAGGGAGCTATTTATGTCACATTTTTCTTGACCTTATTTTTCTAGTAAGTTTGTGGTGCATAGTAAGGAACAAAACAGAATTCAGGAGGAACTCAGGTTCAGACTTGTGCCATCAGTCTATTCCAATAGGGAATAGTTACCTAAGCCTAGAAGTTCAACTGAAATCAAGGATTAGCTAAAATTGATTAAAGGAAACTGTGGGAACTATTGTAGAACTGACAGGATATATCAGGAAGTGCTTAAGTACATAGAGCAGTTGCTGATATTTATTGCTATAAAAATTCCAATCACGTTGATATTTATTGCTATAAAAAATTGATAAAATCTTTATAAAAGTTGCATGTCTTCAAAAACTACTAGGAATGGTTTTTGGCTGTTTTGGTATGAAATCAAGATCAAACAAGCTTGAACTTAAGATAATACAAGCATGCTAAACTAAAATGCAAAAATGATGGAGTAAAAACATAATACAATATGAAAAAGCATATTCATAAAGAAGGGCAATGCGTAAACTTAGTATGTATTCAGAAAGCAGATAAAGCAAAATATTCTAAATCAGTCTTACCAGGAAACATCAATGCTGAAAGTTTAGGCCCTTTTTAAGTTTAAATTTTCAAAGCAATGGAGCAGTTATTTGGGCTGTTTCTGGACCAGTATATTTTCAGCATTCATATATTTCTTTACCTTAGAGGGGGTATACCTCTGGTGCAAAGACACATTGTAAAGACCTCTGAACATCTCAGTGAAAATCTAAGTGACAGAATTCATCTTAACAATGAGGTATCATAAAGGAGGCTTGTACAAATAGCTGTAAAGTTGTTGACAAGTTTTGAGAAAAAAGGGTTATCCTTTACCTGAGACTCTGAATTCAAAAGCATCATGGAAACTACAATGCTGTTTAAAATGTGAAAAGGCTATTGTCATCTTTGATGAGAATGAATAGATAGTCTTCTCACAGACAAATCAATTAAGTAAAAATAAGATTTTTTAATTGTTTTGATTTTATGTAAATAAAATGAGTTCAGTCTTGGGCAAGACTAACTGAAATAAATAGCAGGAAACTAAATTTTCTATATTTGTACAGAAAACAACAAAAATACACTGATAGGAACATCACATTTTGTACATTGCTTTTGGCTACTTATCCCCACCAAAATTTGCTGTAAAAGTCTAGATTCCATCCTTAAGAATGCTTGTCACTTGAATCTTCAGACTGAGGGCCTGACAGTTGCATAGTTTTCATGGATGAAATATTTAATAATTAATTATCTCCTGCAATTTCAATTTGAACACCCTAGTTCCTTATATTATGAAACGTAACAGAAGAAGTTCACAGGGAGTCATCCTTGTACATTAAAATTATATGCCTTCAAATGTGCTGATGTCTTGTATGTGAGGTTAGCATAACAATAACACAATTCAATTAAAAATCACAATGACTTTATCTCTGTGCTCAGATCAAAGAACAAATAGCTGTAGAGAATTCAATTAAGAATTATTGATGTAACATACTGGTAGTATCTGTTGTTTAATCTAAAGTGGTTTATCTTAATTTATATTTTGGTCTAAATTCCTCTATTTGTCTTCACAGTGTTTCTGAGTGATTAATAGCTACTGATAGTACTCAGGCTTGCCTAACCTTACTGAGAAATTCAGCTGCAGAATTAGATGCACCTGTGTTGTTGCTTCTCCCTTGATCATGCAAATACCACATCTGAAGGTGTTATCACACAGTTTCTAATGCTGCAAAAATGTTTCAATGTATTTTGATTCCCCATGAAATAACAGAGGGTGTGTTGGCTCAGACTAGCCAGTGCAATATACCAATCTTAAAATCACAGAAACACAGAGCAGTTCCGGTTGGAAGTGATCTTTAAAGGTCAGCTAGTCCAACAGCTTAACCATGGGCAGGGACAGCTTCCACTAGACCAGATTGCTCAAAGCCCCATCCAACCAGACCATGAACATTGCCAGTGATGGGGCATACACAGCTTCTCTGGGTAGTCTGTTTTTGTGTCTCACCACTATCATGGTAAAAAGTGTCTTCCTTATACCCAGTCTAAATCTACACTCTTTCAGTTTAAAACTGTTGCCCCTTGTCCTGTCACAAAGGCCTTTGTGAAAAGTCTCTCTTCATCTTTCTTATAAGACGTCTTCAAGTATTGAAAGATTGCTACAAGGTCTTCCTTAAGCCTTCTCTTCTCCAGGCTGAACAACCCCAACAATTCCAGTGCCTGAAGGGGACCTACAAGAAAGTTGTCGAGGACATGTAGTGATGGGACAGGGGTAATAGCTTCAACCAAAAGGAGTTAGATTTAGTTCTAGCAACACTTCTTTTCTGTTTGGGCTGCGTATTACTGGATTAGGAAATTATCCTCAATATGCTTCAAGAGTCTCCAGGATAGCATATATCTTGCTGTACTCCTTTTCCAGCAGATGTCAGGGTGAGTGAAGCACCCCAACTGGATCGGAGCCTGTGAGAGTGTTTCTTCCTGAAGTAAGAGTGTTACATCAACATACTGCCTTTGATTCGGCAGCCTGCAGTAAACACCAACTGCAAGATGTCCTTTATTTGTTTACCCTCAAATTTGTACCCATAAGCTCTCAATCCATTCCTTGTTACTTTTCAAAGACAGGTTTGCATAATCAATCCATTTTTTACTAACAGGGCAACTGATCCACCCCTCTTTCCTTACCTGTCCTCTCTGAACAGTATATGACCATTTTTGTTACCCATGTGTCGTGGTTTAAGTCCAGCTGGCAACTAAAGCACCATGCAACCACTCACTGACTCTCCCACCTGAGTGGAACAGGGAGGAGGATCAAAAGTAAAATTTGTTTGTTGAGATAAGAACAGTTTATTAATTGAAACAAAATTAATGATAATAATAATAGAAAAAAAAAGATAAAACCCAAGAAAAAAAATGATGCACAATACAGTTGCTCACTGCTGCTGGCTGATGCCAAACCCCTTTAGGTAACTCCTCCAGTTTAGATACTGGGCATGATGTTCTATAGTGTGGAATACCTCTTTGGACAGTTTGAGTCACCTGCCATGCTTCCTCCCAGCATTTTGTGCACTTCCTTATTTGTAGAACATGAGACACTGAAAAAGTCCTTGACTTAGGGTGAACACTGCTTAGCAACAAACAAAAAATTGGTGTGTTAGCAATGTTATTCCCATACTGAATCTGAAACACAACACTGCTCCAGCTACTGAGAAGAACTAAACTCTATACCAGCCAAAATCAGGACATCATGCTATGTACATTGGTATAGAGACAATTATTGGGCTATTGAGTGTCACTTTTTTAGAGCAATAGAGCATAATTCATTTTAGCCTATGGTGGATTAACCTTGGTTAGCCACCAGGTGCCCATCAAGTCATTCTCTCAGTCCCCCTCTTCAGCAGGACAAAGGGTGAAAATATTATGGAAAAGATCATGAGTCAAGGTAAAGACAGAGAAGTCACCTACCCATTGCTGTCACAGGCAAAACAAACTTAACTTGGGGAAAAATAAGTTAATGTATTGTCAATTAACAGTAGAATAAGATTTTGAAAATTAAAATCAAAGCTAAACCACCTTTATCTAACCCCTCCTTTCTTTCCAAACTTGGCTTCAACACGACTCTTCTGTGTCCTTCCAATCATAAACAGTGAAACACTTCATCTCAACTGCTTTTTACTCCTCACACTTTTCCCCTGCTCCAGTGTTGGATCTCTCCCACAGAATACAGTCCTTCATAAACTTCTCCAACATGGATCTTGTATTGCAGTTTTCCAGGACAAGTATGTAGTCCATCAGGAAAGGACTGACCTAGCATGGGTCCCCCATGGACCAGAGTTTCTGCCAGAAAACCTGCTTCTGTGTGGGCTTCTCCATGATCTGCAGCTCCTGGCAGGAGCTTGCTTCAGCTTGGGCTCTGCAAGCTTGGGCTGCAGCTTCCTTCAAGGCTTGCTCTAGCATGGAGTCCTGCTCAGACTGCAGGGTGAATATCTGCTGCACCATGGTCCTACACAGACTGCAGCAGAATCTCTGCTGTGGCATTGAGTCTCTCTTGAAAGCTCTCCTAAATGTGCCTTTAGGTACATTTGCCTATGATTACACTTATGAGCTATTTACCCTCAAAACAAGACAAGCTGTAAACTGGACCCTCAGAAGCATCCCCAGAGACTCCTTGTGTAAAAGTTTTATCTGCATCAGAAAAAGATCATTGGAACAGGACTTCAACAAGCAAAGTCTTCTTGAAGTCTACAGAGATTATGCAGCTGAGTAAGCATGGGCTCTGTTTTACTGGCTTTTGAGACATGACAGGGTCTATGCAAGTGCTGTTATGCTGGGTGTTTCCCAATGTATTGGTGAAGGATGAATGCCAGGATGGAAGCTTGTGACCTGGATTCTCCCACTCATTTTTAGTTCTTTTCAGACCACTTGTAGGCAACTTTTTTTTTTTTTCCAGTTGGTCTGTACATTTACCAGAGTTCTGAGATCGCGAACTTTTAGAAACTTTTCTGTGCTTTATATGAAGCATTGTGATCAAAGCCTGTGTGGCAAACTTATCTCTGTGGTTCATCTGTTTTGTGTCAGAAGCCTTATGTTGGTTCCCTCCTTCTATTTGTGGCTAAATTTTAAAAGAAAGTTTCAGACATTTGTAGAAGTGAGTCAAAGTCATTCTTCATTGCCAATTTAGCTACACCTCACTTGGTGTTTTGAACTGCTTTTGCAACTGACTGCTATTCTTTTGGAATGAACTAGAAAAGTATAAGCAGCAGGTAGAATATATTAAAAGCTACATTCACAGGGATCTTCATACTGTTAAAATGATCACAATTTTTCAAACTCACTTGAGATGTACGCAGTATGTATCCTTCCTACCATCTCTTTGATATATTTTATAAAGTGGTCTTAATTAGGGTTTGCTTCAAAATATCCATTTTCCTATTATGTAGATAAAAATCATGTTCAAAATGCAGTTTTCCTCATTGTGTGATATTCTCATTATCTGACTCTGTGGCACTGGAGCAGAATAACCTGAAACAGAGATTGAAAGACTGAGGTCCTTCACCTGGCCTGCTATTCTATATCTGCCCTGAGTAGACTCACATTTGGGTGAGTTACCCTACTCACTCGTCTGCTCTTTTTTTATCAGCACCCTCATTTCTGGAGACATATTTTACCTATAATTCTACAACCCCCCCCCCCCCAAAACCAATCAAACAAAATACCCCCAAACAGATAAAGCAAGTCTTCAGTATTTACTCAGAAATGCAGTGCTTGTGTGTTCATGTGAAAACAACGTCTGTGTATGTATATATATGGGCATAAATATGCTTATATGTGTGTGCATGTATACCAACATATATAAAATTTTTGGATTTTTATATATTATTATTATTTATAACTATATGCAGTATAAGACCTGTATTCAGAAAACGAATGTATCTCTGTTTACAGATTTTTGAAAAAAATTAAATACACTAATGTAACAGTTCGTTTGGATACATGTCCAGAATAAAGACAAGTGCCAGAAATATTCAAACACACACACTATCTTTATTACAGTGAGGATAATAATAATAGTAATAAACTTTAACAAGAGGAATCAAAAAAAACTAAAAAAAAGGAATACAAAATAACTACCTTATTGGGTGACATTAAAACAAATACTACGAACAGCTTTTAATACAGTATTAACTAGTGAAAAGAGGGAGGGCTAAAGGGATACCAAAAAAGGGATCTTAACACAATATTATGGATAACTATTAACACAATATTGGTTAGTAAAAAGGGAAAATTGAAGGGAAAAGGGGGAATTAAAGGAACACTAAAAGGATATTAAAAAAGAAAAGAAAAAGAAAGGATTTGTTCTCTCAGTTACTTCCTATCAATAAACTGTGCTTACCTACACAGACAGGCCAGGGCTGTCAGGATCTGCAGCAGCTGGTCGGTACCCATACTTAGCGGGTGTCCCCGCGGAGCAACACAGTCTCGATGGTAGGATGAGTATCGCTCAACTCAACAGTCCAGACACCCCATTTTATCAGTTCCACATTACACTACGTAGGGCCAGTACGCAGTATAAGGTGATGCCTGAATGGCAGCCAAACACCACCTAATCATTACGTAATGGCAACAGTCTGAGCATGCCCTACTTGTGGGGCAAGGGGCGAGCGACCCCTGCCCACATAATCTTCCTCCCATCATCATCTTTCTCACCCCTATGTATGACCTCTACCATTGTGTTTCAAGGGTAGATGTATCCATCTTGCAATATGTAGCAAAACTAAGGAAGAACTCAGCTCTGATAATAGGGGATATCAGACTGACTTGCTAAAAAGTACAATGGACCTTACAATTAGCCTGTGCCATGAAGTTACATTGTACCATACTCTAGCTGGTTTCACATCCTAATATGATTCCTTTCTCACGCCTCTATGTTCCATTGATCATCCAATTTAAAAGTACCCCCCTTACAACTAAATACAGGGTATCAAACTTAAAATAACAGACAAAAATAATTCCTTGTGTTCTATTTATATTGGATGATGTAAACTGAGAATGGGAGCTGAAACTACCAGAAATTAGGAGAAAGTTTGCCATATCAAGATCTAACAGGAATCTGATCAAACAGAAGAGTATCAGCACAGCATATGCAGATGTGGCACAAATGTCAGTTACTTTTGAAAGATGTATTCTGCATCATAAACCCAGTAACCAACTTTGCCTCAAGACTGACCATCATTTCATATTGGCCCTTGTATGCAGTAAGTGATAACAGTATCTCAACTCCATGCAATTAGCTGTTCTGACAGATTTCAAAATTCTCTTAAGACCATAGCATTGTGTTAGGGCTAATTCTACTTCCTATAGATTTTTATAATGAATATAGTCACCAAGATAGGAGAGTGTGGTTTCTAGCAGTACTTGCTTCTTTCTCTCCTAACTAGGACATCTTAAAAGGGGTTGCTTCAAAGTTGTTTCAGTTGTCCAGGGTAAAGAACTGAGGAGGCCAACAGTTCTGCTGGCAGGCTACAGAAGAAGCAGTTCTATACTGAAAAACAGTAATAAATGTCATATTTTAAGAGATAATAGTGATGGAAACTGTTGAAGTCAGTGGATTTATTTACAACATGCCCTAATATTTTACCTTTCTTTTCTCTAAAATTGGTTGCAATGACAGGAAAGTGATTTGCCTTTTTTTTTTTTTTACAACCTCCCCTCAAAAATGGCTGAACTACAACAAGAAATTAATACCTTACCATATTTAATTCTTCTATGTATTACTATTCTTTTGAAAATTTCAGACATCTCTTGTAGAAAACCTTATCTTGAAGTGTTTATCTTTTTCTCTTTAATAATGTATTTTATTATTTTAGAATATATTTTAAAGATATTGTCCTAGAAAAATTCCTTATGAAAGGTAGACTATATGTAAAGCAACATATCAGACTATCAATAATTTAAAAACATGTTTTATTCAACTAGTTGGTCAAATAAGTTTCAAGACCGAAAATACGTAAGGCTTTTAATTTTTCACTTGCAATATTTGATCCACAACATAAGAAGAAGACAAAAAGATGAAAAAAACATGAATAGTAACATGGGTATTTGCATGTTTGCTTTACTGATCACACAAAATGTTACTGTAAGTTATTCTCACCAGAAAACAGTATTGATCAGGCCCTATTCATACATGGGATAAAAAAATTGTGGTGTTATTTTATTTTTGGATTTTTTTTTCTGTTTTGTTTTGTTTTGCTTTTTAGGAATTTATTATTTATTTCAGAAATCTGGCTTATTTAAGTTTATTTTAATAGGAATGAAGGCAAATTTTAGCATTAGTGAATACAAAACATAAGGCATTACAGTAATAAAATCAGTAAGAATCTCTGGAAAAGGAGTGTGTGAAATTTAAGAAATCAAGATGACAACAAGATGATCAGGACCATGAGATAAATAGAATGTCCTTAGTAATTAGGGATCATAGAGATGCTGTACATTAAAACACAGACATTCTCACTGCAGATAAATCTGTCTTTGGACTACATAGATTTATTCCAATGTGCAAGAAGTACCCTACTGGATCAGATAAAAAAATCGGAACCCTAGAATTATGTCTTTAATAAATTACTTTGAGAAAGAAAAGGAAAGCATGGTGAGTTTTTAGGCAGAATATTTCCCCCCTTTTGAATTACTTGTATCTTTCACATTTGTTACCTTAAGACTGGGAGCCAACAATACTCCAGGCAAATTAGGTAGAGATTAGATAACAGATCAGTTCTTTAATGACAGCCTTCAGGCCACGGGAGTACAGAGAAAGGCACCACACCCCTGGCAGCAGTTCTACAATTGTACAGTATTGTCCATCCAGTCCCAGAACTATCCACACCCCGGTTCCTCCCCCCCAGCCTCTTTGGAATTGAGTCGGGGAGGGAGTGGGATGGGGGGAGTAGAGGGTGGTCCCAAGACCCTCATCCTTTCTCATCTTCCTCTTCTTCACGGCAAATACTGTCTTTGGAGTTTCTCCAAGGTTCTTGGCTTGAAGGTTGCTTTGACTATGATGGTATCTTGTTGTTTAGGCCTGGGTGCAAATGTTCTTAAACAGAGGTGTTTTCTACAACTCTAGCTTGAGAGGAGGTCTAAACAAGCTTAAAGAATTTAGAAAATTCAATATGAAATGGGGAAATAGGACTTAGTGAGTGTAAACTAAAGTGTGACAAACTACACAGCTACATTAAAATCTACATTTACTACACAATTACTTTTAAAATCTGCAAAAAGCTAAAAATCCAAAAAGTTCAAAGGCATCACAACCAGGATTTTTGTTGTCTTATGTGATAGCGCTCAGCATATTTTAACTCCCACTTGGATTTTTGACATATGTAATCTCTTAGTATCGTTCCAACCTGTAGATCTATAGCTTAAATAATTTCGCTAGCAATAAGGATATTGTCTAAAGCCAAATCTGGGTCAGATTTTCAAAGTTCTCAAATGCCTATTGCATTTTCACTAGGGTGTTCTGCTTGGGACTTGGAAAGTTTGTAGCATCTTCAGTTTTAAGTGACTGCCCAATTATTTTTGTCCTCTTGTGCACTTAGAGGTCATGAACTCCATGGCAAATGTTTAAATAACTTAATGCTTAAGATTATTTAAGTCTACCAGAGTTTTCCACAGCCTCCTTCAAGGTCAACTTTGAAACAGCTCTGCCAGCAGATCTGTGAGGGGAGCAAATAACTCACAGTGAAGGGTAAACCAATATGGGTAAATCTTCAGAACTTTATAGGTAATGTGGCAATGGGCATTCGCCCAAACTTCAGCACTAGCAGATCCCACCATGCTCTGGCTGTCCTGTCAAATTTCCTGGACCCAAGCAGATGTTTCAAAATCCTGGGGTCACTAGACATTGAAGTTTAGGCCTTCCCAGTGCTAATATTTTGAGGAGGTAGAAATCTTCATTAGTTCAGTAATCATAGAATTGGTGCGAAAATAATGACATAATGAGTCTGTGCTTCCTAGTAAAATCAAGCCCAAAAAACCAAAACAAAAAACTAACTTCCTCTTCCACCCTCAAAAAACCCTCATAAAACCATCAAAAAACCCCCTCAGATAAGAAACAAAATGAAACTTTCCTTTAATGAAACTTGAGTCTATAGGATCTGGCAATTAGGAGTTTGCATGCGATTGAGTCATTGGTCAGTCCCAGAGGGCATAGCTTTCCATGACTGCATCCACTGGGTCTGTCTAGTTTGGAGAACAGAGGCCTAAGGAACTGAACACTTTGCTCTATGAAGCTTCCTGAGAAGGAGAAGTGGAGAGGGAGATGCTGATCCCTCCTCCCTGGTATCCTAATAGGATGCATGAGGAGCATTCACAGATGCAGTAGGGGAGGTTTAGACCTGACAGGGAACATTTCTTTACTAAGAGTTGTCAAACACTGGAGCAGGAGTCTGAAGAGATGATTGATGCCTGTCAGTGTTTGAGAGACAGTTGGACAATGCCTTTAATACTTCACTCTAACTTTTGGTCAGACTGAAGTAGTCAAGCAGTTGAATAAGACAACTTAACTTTTCTAGTCTAGTCCAGTCTCATTCAGTTCTTCCGATCTTATAATTAGAAATTTCCAAAAGAACCTTTCTAGACAAATCTGATTTAGTGCATATCATAGGCCAATAAGTGCCTCCTCTTTAAGCCATTAATTTGAAAATCATGTCTGAGATGATATTCAAAGGCTGCTATGCCACAGACTAATTTCCCCTGGAAAAGGAAAAAGAGAGATCATAATCTTTACTGAGTAAACCATTTCAGGGGAGCAGAGTCAATTTGATTCGTATTAAGTACATCACTTTAAAAGGCTAATGACCCTAAACACTGTCTACTCCCAAAAATTTTGGAGTGGAGAGAAACAAAGATGACTTGGAGCTGCTTTCTGCACAATCCTCTTAAACTGTACTAACATATTTTGTTATTTTCTGTGGTGGTAGCAATAGCAGCAATAGTAGCAGTTTTTTTCTTCTCACACAGGGCTGCAGCTGAAGAGAAATAAAGCATATCATGTGCAGTCTTGCATGCTTGAAACTGAGCAGCTGCTACTGAAGAATAAATAGTATTATAACATTTTATTACAAATTATTTAAAATGTCATGGCTACCAAAATAGTGGCATAATAGTGTATGCAAATGTTGGATTGGGGAAGGAGATTGCACAACATTTTTGAACGCTAAACCTGGAATCCTAATGATTTTTGCAAAGTCATGGACCTAGACAGCTAAATAAAATTTGTCAGTTTTACCTTCCTTAGTTGAAATTAATGGATTTAAAATAATTTTCCTGGAGAGAAATCTTGCTTGAACGAGTTGATTAACTCAGTTGATAGACAAATTATATTTGCTGGTTTTCTCCTGTAAAGCACACAATATCTAGCCCAGGAATAGGAATTTATGCTATTTTAATTCTAATTTTGTTGTTGTTAAGGAGAAAACCCCCAAAACTCTAAATTTATTACTCAAAAAAAATTAATTGGTTCTTATTCCAGCTTGTTGTGACCTGCCTTGTGTACACAGAAATTCTGATTTAATAATTCCCTATAAGGAACTACTGTTTTGTAAAATAATCAGATAATTGCAGCTCTTAACATTTTATATTTAAATGTATTTGTTTTTTTTTCCCTTTAAGCCAAAACATGGTTAGAGTGAAACAAAACCTTTATTAAAACTTGTCAGGTGCTTTCTATTTCATATGGCAAGATACTAAGTTGTTTCCAAAGAAATCAATGTTTTGACCATTATCCAGGATTTAATCTGTGTTATACTTTTACAAGATTGTAGGATGTTCATGGTACAATTTCTCTGATGCAGTAGAAGATTGCATGCTTGCAAAAGTGCTTGGAAGTTCCTCTCATGATTTTAGTTGAATGATGAAGGTAGTCAATATTGTTTAACCTCAAATGTAGGAAGGAAGAATAAGTTTCATTGTTTATTCTAGAAATTATTTCTCTTCTTGTGTTTATGTGTGTGAACCAATGCACACAAGAAAGGATTTTTTTATCTGAATCGTGTCTTCTTGGTTGAAAGTCTTGTGTTTACAGAATTTTTGGAACTCATATAACATATAGATGAAATTGTATACTTTGAAAAAATACACACTTTCAAATATTTTAAACTTTTATTTAAAGAAAAAATAAACTGTGATTATATAATTTGATTATAATATATGTTAGCTATTGCAGTTGGGTGATACAGGATTATTTCAGTGGGAACATTGATTTTTGTCATTGACAATTAGGTTTGCAGCCTGCTAATTTATTTTTACTAGTCCTAGAAAATACACCTCTACATGACAATTTGAAATCCCAAACACTTACTTTCCTTGCAACGCGTATTTTGATGTTTCATTTGATATGGAACTGTTATCGTGCATTTTTAAAGTTTTTAGAGGTTTTAAAAAACCTTTAACTAAAGCTTAGTATTCTCATTTAATTCAATAAAATATCACTATTTGATACTGTTCAAATGTTGAATGGGAGACATAGGTCATAGCAAACACATTTCCCCAGAAAATCATGTACACCTTCTTTCCAAATGATAGTGCACTTGTAAGACTGCTTCACTGAAATGCCTACAAACATATTTAATTAGTCAGCTAAATGAAACTTTCAGAAATTTAGGAAGCATTTTTAAAGGAAATTTTAGCCTTAGGTATTTCTTAATTTCCTTTGTGTAACATCAACTGGAAAACCTCTTTATAATATACTATTTTTTCAGCATGGATGAAGGTCGCTTCACATTTACTTTTGTCTTTTTGCTGTCTGGCCATTTCACAGCTGTTTGAATTTTAATAAGGAAGAAAGTGTTTGGAGAGATCCAATAAAAAAGGAAAAAATTCACATTTAGAAGTTTCATAATAATCCTGCTTCTTCCAGAAACAAAATGAAGATTATGTTTTTGTTTCAAATTGTAGATTATGGAAATGAATGCTACAGATAAAATTAATAGATGTAAAATTGTGGTAATTATAGTGACGGTAACTGAATTTCCTTGTGCATTAGAAACTAGAGGCCTATGATACAGTACTATTGGATGGGCACAGTATCATTGACTCACAGCATATCTGCTCACAATAACCATTTTATGGAAAATATTTAAGTGGTCTATTAAAAGAGAAAAATGTTTCATAATTAGCAAATAACACCTGAAAACAAATAGAGAAAGAGGAAGTAAAAAAGTGTTAGGCAGAGATCCTGAAGTGCTATAAATACTTATTAAAATTTATGTAACCTTTCACTTAAATTGCATGGATATTGACTTGAAACCTGCAGCCCTTTCTTCGCTTATTTTGAAGCTGTATGTTGAAAGACAGAGTGATGGAACCCACTCAAATACTGTTTGGCCAATCACTTTGCAATGTCAACATAGTTTTGTTTGTGGAATGCAGGAGAAAGTGTTGAGTAACCACAGCATGGAAATCATGTTAGCTTGATTAGCACATTGAAAGGTGAAACTGATACAGAAATAGAATTATTCAGCCCTTACTTCCAGATGTACTGCAGCACTGTCCAAGACTACCTTAAGAAAAATGATTGAAAATAGTCATGTTTCCTCACATCTGTTTTCTACAAGAGATAAATGGGGAGAGAACACCAAGATTTAGTAATGGATTTGTTAAGAGAGTTTTAAAATGTACCACATTCTTAGTTCCTGCTGAGAATTTGACACCTATAGTGTTTGTGTCTTCATGAATTTACTTCTGATGGGTTCTAGATTGCTTTCATGTTCTGAATTTTCATTAGTGAACGCAGCACATCTTCTGATTTCCCTTAATACGGATGGAATTCAGTTTACCATCTAGTATCTCACTACGTATTTTGTTCCAAAGACAGGTAATGGAGATAATTCACTTCAAAACCTGCTCATAAACAGAATACTAATGCAGATTCTCTGTTTACACCTTAGATAATACAATAAAAAACAAACAGAGCAATTGCCTATTACCAGATTCAGATCAAAAACAATTAATTACTTGTTGGACAAATAATGTATGGTTTTATAATTATGTTAAGATATGTTTATTTAGACAGCATGATACAATTTTATTTCTCTATCTTCTGGAAATCAGAATAAGAAAGGCTGGTACCTATGAGTATTTGAATTTCAGATGCTTTGTGTTATTTACAGGTAGATTTAGATAAGAGTCCTCAGTTCAGTGAAGAAGGTTTGTTTGAAACATATAGTTTTAAGTATTCTATATTTTCAAATTATTTTATTGATTTTTTTATTGTACAGTATAATATAATTTCCCAGAAAATAATGTCATTCTAAACTGTGTCCTTCAAATAAAATAGCTTGTAATTTATTTTTCCACTGGGAAAATTTTAGAACAATAATCTCTTATTTATATCTGACCAAGATAGCATTACACTGATTACAAAAAGAGCAATGGCCACCTGAGGAACTTGAGTTAAGTAAATAATTGACAAATTAAACTGTCTTTCAGTGAACAGCTAACCCATAAGCAAATTGTAAGGGAAAAAATATCTCTTTGAATAATTCTAGATTTGTAGTCTTTAAGTAATTTTTTTAGCAACCATATTTTATGGGTATTACATTCAGTCTTACTATGTCCTTCTGATATGCCACATGAATTACAGGGTGCTGTTTTCTTTCACAGAGGTTTGGGTGTAATTCTAAGATTAAGTTTTCTGGAGCAGTGCTCATCTTTCTTAGATCAAATCCTGTTTAAGAATTCGTAGGATTTATTTAAAACATGTTGCTCTATGAACACTATTTTCAGTAATTTTTTGTTTTTGCAATATGCTGGAAAAATAAATATGAAAGACCTTTTTCTGACTGGTGTCAATTCTCTCCTCCTTATGTGTTCTTGGGCGGTGTTGAGGTACTTTGTAACAGTTATTTAGTATATTCTCAATTTTTATCTCAACTCTTCAAAGTTTTTTTAACATTTTCCCTGCTTTTCAAATGGAAAATTTAATTATTAAAAAATTTGGCAATAACTAGAATAACCAGTGTTCCATCCAAGTCCATATGGATGAAACAACCATCTGGGAACATCAAGTTGGATTTTATTTTTTAAGTTTATGTTCAGTTATTCTCCTACCTTTACAGAAAGACAGTCTAAATTGTGTTTTGTGGCAAAGATCCATGGAGGAGAAATCCAAGTAGCTGATGATATCACTGTCACAGTATGGAACTGTATCAAAATCTTCTAGTGACTCTGTCATCAGTTCATGTCAAACAGCAGGATTTTTTTTTAATTATTTTTATTTTATTTTTATTGTGTGAGGGGCAGGGTGGTGTATTTGAAGGACTGGTAGACAGATAAACTAAACTATATGAGTTTCTTTAAAATAGTAGTGCTGAATAGTAATGAGGATATTTGATGCAGGTAATTAATACTTGAGTTACAGAAGGCAGAACTTACAGATTTTCTACTTTAGACCCTGTGATATCTCTTTTTGATTTCAAAAGGCTCCCAAATGTCAGACAGGGAGTCTGTGTTAGTAGATGAAATTTTACTGCTAATACATCATAGCTTCCGTAAGAATTGCTGTGCAGTCTCTTGTCAGCATTTCTTTGAGATATGTTTTACCAAACAGAACACATGATAGGCTGCTCCCTTAAAATATCCTTCCAGTCATCCCATTTCCCTTCATTAAAAGTCCAAGAGGGAGGCTGAATGATTAGCTGTGATCCCAGTCAGAATCTGGGTGTTTAATGTGATTGTCCAGGACTGTCTACCTATGTGATTTTCCTTTTGGAGGTTATGTGTAGTGATGACCTGCAGAGACACATATATTCTTTTGCCAAAATATAAATAACTAACAGAGACACAAATACCTAAAGCAAAAGACCATATACATATTTCTTTCCTTACTCTTGGTATTTCCCTCAGTCCTAGCAGAGATATTCAGTATTACCTCCTGTTTTCTTGAAGTATCAGTTAGAGCTAGCTGGCTGCAGATTCCATCAGTCTCTCTGTTCCACGTCTCTCTGTGGGGCTGAGCACTCCATGGTTCTTTGTTCAATGTTGATGTGAATGAGTCTCTGTGTCTTTTTTAAACTACTCTTAAATCTCTTTATACCTGACAGGCTTCTTTAATAACATTTTTCATATCCATAATAAAAGGTGCATTGTAAGCACATAAAAGATTTTCCAACACCTGCAAAATTCACCTCCTCCTAACTATGCAGTTTAAAATTATCTTTTTAAATGACTCTCAAAATGGCAGAGCTGGAATAATTTGAAAAATTCCCAGAGGATACTCATGCTGTTTTCTTCTCCTTTTTTTTTCTACTGACTCGCTTTCACCTTGCCTGCAGCTTTTAAGCAGAATCCTCTCAGAGTGAGCTAAAATCGTCTGCAAACTGACTATTTAGGCAGATCCCTTGTTTCATTTTTGGTGTTTAGAACAGAACCTCTTCAAGAAGAGATCATCTTTTTGGTAATGCTTGTGTAATGCTTAGTTTTATGAGGTCCTTGTCTATGACTGGAAGTAATACAAGTAGTGTATAATAATAAGATTTGACTATAGACAAAAGGCAATGAACACTGAGGGAAATATTGTCAGTTAAGTGCTTGGAACAAAGACGTTACCAGGGGACAGTCAGGAACTTTATTTCTTAAAAACACTGAAGATGGACTTGTTACTTTTCTATCCATTACAACACATCTTATTTTGGCAGAGTTTGTACTAACAAGTGGGATGTGATAGCACTGAGGAGAATAGTCATATTTGTGCTGTTCACACCATTTCTGATTAAAATAGCTTCTCCCAGTGATTTGTAAAGTCAACCTGTTTCCTATGCAAAGTTGCACTTCTATAAATTTTGACCCTGAACTCTTTGACAATACTTAATCATCATTACACAGACAGGATAACTTACAAAAGTCTATGGCCTCTTAGTCACTACATTTTTCGTGATTGGTGCTCTAGAGCCCCACAGTCTTTTCAGCTTCACCTACATCTCTCTTCCCCTGCCCATTTTATGGTATAAATGTGGTCACTGCTGCTGGCATATCCATGAACTCTTACAAAGGCAAACTTCTGCAAGGGGAAAACTACTATTTCATGTTCTTTTAGAAGTGTAGACCCAAAGCACAAAGAAACTTTGTGATTTGTCCTTAGATATAAAAGAAGTCTGTAGCGATGCAGAGATCTGAGGACATCTCTCCTGTGTTGCAACCAGCTGTTAAGTTTAATACTGTATAACATTTATTTCTGTATAAAACCCTTGCTGATCTACATTGTGATAGGACCCCTGTGATCCTCAAGTTGGATCTGATCCTCCTTTTTTTTCCCCTTTTTGAAGCAAACTAATCAGAAAAAAACCTTTGTTTCTAAATTTCTGCTTTATTTGAATCATTTAATACTAAATAAAAATAGAATAACTTTGAAAGATAACAAACTCTTAACTGCTGCCTTGAAACAATCTGAACAGGGGGCTTAAGAAGTCTCATGTTCCCTCTCTACTCTGCTCTTGCAGGGCTTGTCCTCCCATCTGCTTCTGTGATGCAGTTTGGCTTCTTTTGGTGGTTTCCTGCTTGACACTCACCCAGTCCCCTCTGTTCCTGGGAAACTTCCTTTTTTTTATCTCATACCTTGTGCTTGTCAAGCAGCACAGTTCTGACTTCAAGAATGTCCTACATTTCTGTGAGACATCTGAGTGCTGCCTCTCTCCAGAGCTGTTGTTTCTGTTTATGTTCAGTTGGTGAGAGGAAAGGGATTTCTCTCCGTCCCAAAATACCAGATATTTCCTGTGTTCAGCCAGGGCAAGTCAAGCAGATGTTTGTGCTTCCTGGCCACCCTCTTTAACAGAATAAATGCGTCCTGGTAACCACACAGTAAACTTTGAGCAAACAAATCAAGCATTGCCACAATTTTGTCATATGCTAAGAGATATGTAGTCCTGAGGGTTAATGATTTGCCACCAAATCTAGATCAAGCATAAAAATTGAATCCAACTCTTTTTCTCTGATAGCATTAGGTCTGGCACCTGTCTATGGATGGACAAAATCCTTCATATGCCACTCTTCCTTAGGTTACTGGGATCCTGTAGACATTTGTTTTCATTAATAATGCTGAGAATATTAATCAAATTCAATTGCTTCAGGGCAAGACAGTATAATTTTACTGTTTGCTAAACTCTTTTTTTCCCTGATTCAACCTGAAAAATAATATTGGCATAAACAGTTTCTTAGTTAAAACATGGAACTGTTCCTATTGCTTAATATCCTCTAATGGAACTGTGAAAACACATATAAAAATAACTGCAGTTAATTTTGTTCCCTGGAGTTAGGTCCAGAAACATACTGGTTTAATTTTTTGCAAAGTTTTCAAAACATTTCTGACTAGTTGAAAACTTTTTCACGTGTCTATTGACAGGATGTTTTGAGAGTTCCGTAATGGCAAAGCTCACCTGAAAGGTCATAAAGTGTTTTTTCTTCTATTCTTGATAGATTGCTTTGAACCTATTGTTGGCAAGCCTATTAATGTACTATTGAAAGTTCCAGGTGAGAACAGAGTTCTGTCATACCATGCACTGTACAGATATATAATGACTAAGGCATAGGATTTGTCTTGAACAGATATGTTTAAGACATACCTTTGAAAAGAAAAGTCATGCTGCTGAAATCATGGAAGAACTCTACTTCTAATACATAATTAGTTCTGCATGTAAAAATAACTTTGATACTACTGGAATAATATCAGGGTAATTCTCCTCTTTTAGATGTTTATTTTTACAGAAATGTAATTTCACTGATTTCAACAAATATACACCCAATTTGCATCATGCTAAGCAAGAAAAGACTCTGACTCATGGTTTATTTTACCTACTTGCCAGTTGAGTACAGAGTGTTCGTGTTGACAGGCACCTAAATAGTTACTAAAGGAGTACAGGGTGAATTATATAATAGCTTCTCTTAATGTAAGCCAAATATCTCTAGATAGATGTGGCATTTAGCAAACATAAAGACTGTTCTAGACCACACACAAAGAATTTAACTTGATGTAGCAAATTAAAGTATAACAATGAATATTGTCTATGTCAAGAGGCAAGAAAGAATTGCAATTAAGAATTCACCCCATTATTAACCTTTAGTTATTTTTAGCATAATTTAAACAAATTACTAGGATTCCTGATCGTGAGGAAGAGAGCTTGCATCCATTTTATCATTTTTTTGTTACTTTGTGTGTTAGAAATCAACTATTACATAAGACAAAAAGACACCTTTGTTACTAACAGAATCTAAAAACTTAGATCTAAAACCAGAATAAATCGTGTGTATTGATTAATCTTATTTTTACTTTAATTATAAATAGTTTGCATATAAGGAACTAGGACAAGAGATCTGATAAAAATTTCTTTAAAATAACTGAACCAAACTGAAATTTAGCTCTGAGCCAGGACTATAAAATAGATTTAAAATCAGTCTTTAAGTGTCTTTCAGAGAAACTTTGAACAAGTTTACAAAAGATGACCATTTCTGTGAATGTGTTTATTTTTGGGAAAAAAACCCACAAAACAACAGTGTTTTAATTGAAAGAATTTTTGAAAAGTAAAGGAGAAATAGTCTGTTTCTACAGCACATGAAGATGATTTGTGAAGAGACTGCTGTCTCACTGCAGTCATGTGTCACGGTACCATTTCTATGGCATCACTATTACCTTCTGATACCAACTGTTCTGACTACTTAATACAATGTTAGGTACATTTTATGTGCTTAAAATGTCACTTTCTTTGTTTATACCAGTCCAGGTTTTGTCTTTTGGACGTGCTTTTCGTTATTTCTCCATACAATGTTAATTACTGAAATTCAATTTCTCTTCTAGATCTTAGTAGGTGCTGATATGAATGATGATAAAATCTTTAAGTTGTTTGCATAATTATCCATAAAATTTGAGGTTATGATACCTCTGTGTCTGTTCTGTGCAGCTAGCCAAGCAACTATTTTTTCTGGGGAAACCATCCCAAGTTTAGTGCAGTAGAAAGCCCCCTCATCTCTTCCCTATTCCACCCTTATGTTTGCCAGATAACAGAGGAAATTGCAAAGTAGAAATCTCACAGCTCTGAAGCACTGACATATTTTCTAGGCATGTGTTTGGAATCAACTTTTTGGTGCTTCATTTATTGTAGTCCCTTTTAATATTTTCTATACTTACTGTACAGTTTCTATATTTTCCACCTTGTTATACTTTCTTTCTGTCTCATATTGTCAGCTTCTTTTTCTGACACTTTTCAGTAGAAAGGAAAGCATGAAAATCAGTATCTCCCTCAAGGCCATTAAGCTAATCATTAGTAGAATAGCAATAAGTTGCCATAGTCTCTTTAAATTTGATTCAGTTAAGTCCAGTAGTTGCTGCTTCCTCTCTACCGCTCTCCACACCAAGCTTTATGTTTGAGAGCACAATGCAGATTCTATGGAACAATACTCACCCTGTAGTAGGATGCTCTGCCTAGAGTGGGGGTAAACTAGTGTGAACTTTACCCTATTTGCAAAAGTTATCAGTGACGAATGAATAAACGGGGTCACACTGCTTTTGGTCTTGAAGAATGCTGAAACTAGATCGACTCATCAATCCCAAAGTTAAGCATTCTAAGTAAGAAGAATATTTCCTGGCAGAAACTAACACTGGTGAGGTGTGTCAAACCTGTGAAGGAAACAAGTGATGTTAGTGATAAGTCACCTAAAGCTGCTGAGCTGACACAACAAGATTAGAAGCACATGATTTATAATCAATCAATTTATAGCATAAAAGCCTGGACCAACTATCTGACGATGGGGATTTCTAACACACACCTTCTTGGAGATCCCTCCCTTAAATGGGAATAACCCTCAAAATTACTTCTTGAGGCTGAGTGAAAGAGATGTGCCAATAGTCATTGGAATGGGTGAGTAACATCAGCTTCTACTTAATAATCATCTTGCTAGCTCTACTAGTTATATCTGCTGTGTAGTAAATAGTGCTGATTAAAGTCTTTTAGTTTAACATTATCATAATTTTAAATAAGTAATTTACTTTATTGATATAAATATATTTGGGTTGCAGTCCTTCATCCTGTGGGACAAAGTTTTGTAAAAGATCAATTACACCTGTATAATCCTTTAAACATAAACCATTGGCCAAGTCTAGGACTAGGATTGGATCCGGCTGCACCTAGACTCCTCCTTGAGAAGGAGGTTTGAAGTCATGTGGGCCCTTTCTGGACCTCTTGACTCAACATGAAAGTCTCCCTGACAAACCTTGTCTAAGGTTTCTGTTCTGCCTGCAACAGCCCCTCCACCCCCTCCAAGAAAACATTTTAAGGATGAAGCCACAGCACTTACTGTCTGCAGTGCAAACCGAACCAGAAAACAAATTGTTATGGAAAAGTCTTGCATCACCATATTAATGAACAATCTCAGAAAAATACAACCCCAAAATTATAAAATTTAGGTGTCGAAATGCTTTCCAAGGACCAATGTCCTAAAACTAGGACTCAAAATTGCTCTTTCAGTCCCATGTATGGTAGGCATTGGACAAAATTAATGCCTACCATTAATTTAATGGTTAAATTTTATTCTTTAAAGTCACATTAAATACTTTGCTTATGCTTTGCATTCATAATTTAGGATTCAGTAACAACACTTGATATTTTAAATGAGATCTTTACAACCTTATCCTCAATTATTCTCTTAAGTGTTCTTAAAAGAAAAATATCGAGAATTCTGAGTCAGGGACAATAAATAAAATTAATTTGTTCTAGTGCCAGTAATCTGCAAAAAGAACAACACAGTACATCACATCCAAATGCTAAATGACCTGAGATCTGGGAAAAATGGTGAATTCTGAATTCTGTCCTTTTATTTTCTCATCAGCATCCTGCAGATTAATCTTTTCTTTAATGAGCAGTAGCTGTCAGAAGGTGCTCAGATATTATGGTACTAAAGGTGCTGCAGCTGTGTAAGCAAAGTGGATATTCAGGTTGATTTTCTTTAGGCACTTAGTCAAAAGAGATAAAAGAAGAAGAATGGAAGAAAGTTTAAAGAAAAGTAATTAGAAGGAGCAGGTGAAGTGCCTTACAGTACTGTGAGGAAGTCATTGAAGAGAGGTGTTGAGATATGAGTAGGTGAAATATTTGAAGGCTCTTATGAAGTACCTTCAAGTCAGGTCAAATGAAAATGAAAAATGCAGTATAAAAGATAGCCTTTTGGCCTCAAGATTAAAGGTTCAGTTTGATGTGCTTAATGAGAAGTAACAGGAGTGAAGCAAAATAAGGTGGGTGAAGAAATCATTAATACAGAGCACTGGGTAAAAGAAATTTAGAAGAACTTCAGAGGCATAGAAGAAAAACTAAATATTCCAGTTGGAGTGACAATTTGTATAAGATACCAAAAGTCTAAATACACTTTAAAGTATGCAACATAAAGAAAAAAAGATTTCTTAGCATCCTTAGCACAGTGTCGGAAAGAGAGATCAGAGAATGATGTGCACAAGTCATCCGCCATTAACTTGGCAGAATTTTCTGTTATTAAACAGAACTATAGAATGAAGAATACTTTGAGAAAACAAGAACAACCCTGATGCAACTGTCCATCCACTTACAGCTGCATGTTAGAAAATCAAAAAAGAATTTAAAGAACTGCAAGAGATAAATAAGAACAAGTGTGAGAAATTTGAAAGTTTTTAATGTAGTAATGGCAATTTCTTGTTTCCAAAAGAAGTCATCCTCTAGAAAAAGAAAATACATATCTAGTAGTTGTATTGTTTTTTCACTAATTCAGTTCTCTTTCTATATTGGCCCTCCTTTCAGGCTACACCATTATGCAACAGGTAGTCATGAGGTTCAGCATTCAACACTTGTGCAATTCCTTTAACGTTTTTTTCTCTGCCTATGTTATTTGGTCATGGATATAAAGGCGACACTTTGCAGACAGACTTTGAAAATCTCTAGCTTCCCTCTTCAGTTCATACCATTAAATTTAAATATTTTGTGTTCAATCTACAGATTCTGGTCTATAATTTCACACAGCTTGTTTTACATGATGCTTATCAATAAAATAAAAATTTTCAACAGTATGTAATAAACAAATTTGCCATTTCTTCCTGCAAAAAAAGACGAAAGAACTGTCATATTTAAATCTTTTTTGAACTACTGTGTCTGTTCTTGTCATATTTACAAAAAGAGAAAATTGACCTTACACTTGGCACCACTGCAACAGTAACACCTAGAAATATCATGTTTATGCAATCATATAACTCCTTTAACATGACATTAAAGAATTTATCGTCTATTTACATCAGTAAGTTATTAAGTGGTGTGGTGGGGGGAGACAGTTTCCCCCCTGCAGTTATAAAATGGTAAAACCCCAGGGGGTGGTAACCCTTGAAGTTTTGAGGTTTTACCCAATGAGCACTTCTGCAAAATATAAGCATATCACAAGCAGAACAGAAGAGAAAGTAGTTGTAGTTGGTGGTAGAAGAGATAACCATGCTGTGAGAGCCACGAGGAGTGAGAGCAGGAGCCCCCCCCCGGGGGGGCTCTGGCCCCCCCAGCCTTGGCTGGGGGCTGCAGGGACTTGGAACAGTGTTAGACTGGGCTAAGTGTCCATAGCTGAGCCGGGAGATGTTTCTCCACTGTGAGCTGCAGCAAAAGATACTGAAAAGCGGCGGCAGAACAGCAGTGGACGGAGCGGTGGCAGAGAGCAAGGAGAGGTAAAACCAAGCAGCAACAACAGGCAGGCAGCACACAGAAAGAACTCCTGGAAGGAGAGAGAAAGAGAACGAGAACCTACAGCAGCAGAGAGAGAGAGGAAGTTGGGGTAAGAACTGAAAGAAAACCCCATACCCCTCTGAGACCTCCGAGAAAGGAGGAAGATGATGGACTCTTACTTGAAAGAGTCTTAAAGTGCTACAGCACTTACAGAGAGGAGCTGAAAAGCTCCGAGAAGAACGCGGAGGGTGACCTTGGCCCCCCCGCTGCTTGAGACAGAGCACAGAGCTCTGTAGGGAACTTGAATCCCCTGAAGATAAGGACCGTCACGAAGACCCCTGAGCTTCGTGATATGACGTAGTGAAGTGACCCTTGTCCTGGTGAACACAACCTATGGAAGAAGACCCTTGCTTAGAAACAAGTGACCGAGGGGGCTTGGATACCCCCTCGTGAGTACTGGCAGAGATCCAGCCACAGCTGATGCATGCATGAGAGGAAGAAAGCCTGCTGCCTTAGAGACTACTGCTCTGAAAGTGGAAAAAGATCTTCTTCCCTCCTGGACTTTTATTTGGAGGGGAGAAGAGATTTGACCCATTGTAAATACTTATGTCATGGTAGAGATAGCTAAGATTGTACATAATGTGTTGTAGTATTTATTTGTACAGTCATTGTAATATATTCCCTTTCCCCCACTTTGAGTCTCGTGTGGTTGTCTGGAAAACCATCTCACATTAGGTTGAGATGTGGGAGGGGGTTTAGACTAGGGAATTGAATTTTGAGCCTCTCAAACCATGACAGTAGTTACTGCAAATAGTGGGAAATCACTGCACAGCTGAAGTGCTGCAGAAGCGGAAGTACTGTGTGAACCAAGACTGGGGTTCAGATTTTGCTTAATTTCAGTTTGCACATGGTTAAGGAAGCAGCTAAAACATTTTGGATGCATATGGAAAGATAGGAAGAATATTTTTCATTTCTGAATCAGGTGGCCTGTGCTTAAAATATTTAGACCAGAAATGAAAGCTCATTAGCTAAAGGTATGTTCTTGGGGCAATTAACATCCTGAAAGAAATATCCTGTGGGATGGGATTTGTGATGAGAAAGTGATACAAAAGATAACAGCAGAGTACTTGTATGTCTCTCACATACTTTCACCAACTGCAGGAGCAAAAATTGCCCTCAAATTTGGCCTCTGCTTCTGTTCCATCACAGTGATCCTTTGTATGATGTTCTGAAGAGGTGATCTGAAATATATTGAACATTTTATTTCTTCAGGTTTCTGTCTGGGTGAAGGGAAAGTAGAAGAATATTATATGAGCTATAGCCTTACCTAGGCAGTTTTGCCATATATTAACTCTTCTTCCTAAACTCACTCAGCCACATCGCATTCTTAGTAAGTGATGAACCCTTAAAAGACAGATGTCTGGCCAAAAGGAGCAATCCCTTCAGTTTCTGTAGCCCTCTAAGCTGATTCATGTTCCTTGACAGACTGTCTCCTTTTTTCCTCAGAAAGTACAGGAAGAAAAAAATCTCTTTTTGTTCCTTTTTACTTTCCTGAGAAAGAGCAGCATCTTGACTGTGTTCAGATTGTCACACTGTATAATCCTTGGTTAAAGCAGAGCTGCTACTGAATATTCTGGTGTAAATGACATGAGAATCAAACCCTAGACACATCTGTATCTGTCAATTTCCATTAAGTCATGAAGAAAAGAGTGGGGCTGTTAAATTTGTTCTGGCAGGTTGCAAACAGTTTGACCTCTGTCAAGCTTTAATCATTCATTCGTGCGGAAAGTTATTTTTCTGATACTATTTTTTCTTTTTTCTTTTTTTTTTTTTAAATACTTCTTGCCATAAAATTGGTTCCTTACGGGTGGTAATTGTGAATGGCTTCTTGTTCTGTTCTGCAAAGGAAAGAGAGTACACTTCATGCATTTAACCATGTTCAATTATAGAATTTTTTTTTCAGTGCTTAATCTATTACGTGAAGAAATAATATAAGGGACTTTTCTGGCTTTCTAACCTGAGAGAACTTGCTGTCAGATATTTGTGGGTACTTGGCAAATACAGCTTAAAAATTAATCTTTTAAGAGAGAAACAGGGGCCCCAAATGTAGACCATGGGAAGCAAACTGACCATAAGCTAGCAGTGTATTCTATGTCAGAGAAGGCAAATAGCCTCCTGAGCTCCATTCGGAAAAATATTGACAGCAGGTTAAGGCAGGTGCTCCTGTCCTCTCCACTCAGCCCTAAGACACATCTGTGTGATATGTCCATCACTGAGCTTCCCATTCCAAAAGAGACAGGGACGTAATGAAGGGTGTTCAGCAAAGTGTCATATATGCTATTAAGGGCTTGAAGCATGACCAGAGGATGAGAGAGCTGGAAGTGCTCAAGGTGGAGTAGAGAAGACTCAGGCGCTTATCTATGTGTATAAATATTTGATAGGAGGGACTGAAGAGGGACCCACTTCTCACAGGTAGCCAGTGATAGCACAAAAAGCAATGGACACAAGCTGAAACATAGGAAATTGTAGCTGAACAGAAAAAAACATGTTTGTCTTTTTTCCTCCCAGTGGACAAGTTCTGGAACAGTTCATCCAAAGAGTCTGGGGAGTCTTAATTCTTGGAGATACATAGAATCTGACACATCACTGCAGAGAATGATGCAATCTCTGTGACCAGAGTGTTGGACTGGGGATTTCCAGAGGTCTCTTCCAGCCCCAGCAATAGCAGTGGGATAGGTTGACCCTGACTATTTGCCAGGTGCCCACAAAGTTGCTCTATCTCTTCCCCTCCTCAGTAAGATAGGGGAAGAAAATACAATGAAAAGCCTGTGGTTCAAGATAAGACAGAGAAAAAATTCAACAATTGCTGTCATAAATGAAACAGACTGGACTTGGGGTAATGAGCTTTTTGAAAATGAAACAGGGTAGAATAATGAGAAATAAGTACAGTCTGAAAACGCTCTGCCACCCCAAGTGGTACAGGAGAATGTAGAGTAGTGGGGTTGTTGTCAGGTTATAGCACATCCTCTCTGCTGCTCTGCCTCTGCTGCAGTTTGGAGCTCCACCTATGGGAAACAAGTTTTTCATGAATTTCTCCAATATGTCCTTCTCACAGGCTCCAATTCCTCAAGAACTGCTCCGGCATGGGTGACTGAAGACTGGACTGCTTTAGTGTGAGTCCTTTATGGGACCACAGGTCCTGCCAGAAAACTTGTTTCTGCATAGATTCCTCTCCATGGGATGTACTTCCTGTCAAGATATGCTCCACAGGCTACAGCTTCCTTCAAGTCATACACATCTTCTCTGCTGTGGAATCCTGCACAGACTGCAGGTGGATTTCTGCTCCACCATGAACCTGTATGGCCTTCAGGGGCACAGCTGCCTTGCCATGGTCTTCCTGACAAGCTGTAGGGGAATCTCAGCTCTGGCTCGTGGCTCCCCCTCCTTCTTCACTGACCTTGGTGACTGCAGAACTGTTGCTCTCCCTTACTCACACTCCACTCTCTTGCAGCTGCTGCTGCGCGTTTTTTTTCATGCAGTTAATAATGTTGTTACAGAGGCATTGCCAACACTGCTGATTGGTGCAGTTTTTGCCACGAATTGGTTCCAGAGTCAGCTGGAACTGGCTCTGACATGGGGGTTAGCTTCTTCTTGCAAAGTCATCCCTGCAGCCTCATATGTATACCTGCTACCAAAACCCCTGCCACAAACACCCAAACCACCTAAAATGCATACAATCTAATGCTAAGATTCTGTAAATACACAAAGAATGTCAAGGTTCAGCATATATGCATGTCCTTATCTATTTCAAAAAGCAAAATCAAACTCACAAAAAGATGCATATATTGTAAATTTTTTGAAAGGTAAAATAATCATTTTTAGAGTTCTTTAAATTAAAATTATTATTGTATGTTTTAAACTTATTTAATAAACATCCTTAACTGTAGGAAACAGCATGCTGAATAAATTAAGCATTTAACAGTGAACTTAGTTCAAAATCTAGTTTCAGACACTCAACCTGTGTGCACATTTTCACCAACCTCTGTAAAACTTCTTCTGGAAAGGAGAAACGTTGAGTGGTCATTTCAAAATTTAGTTCTTAGAGATCAATCAGCCTGATACCCTGGCCCAAACCTGAGACTCTCCAGACCTCCAGCTATTCAACTTGAAGTTTGTCAGAGAATAGACATGGACACATTTGGAGAAGATGCAGACAGTGGGACCCTTCCAAGTAGCCAGCACCAGGCAGACGTGTCTGCAGTGCCACAGCAGCTGCCAGCACTGAACCCCTCATTTACCTCACAGAGTCAGAATTGCAGAATAGTTAGGGCTGGAAGGGAACTCTGGTGATCATCTAGTCCAACCACCTTCCTACTCATGCCAGTTCCCTGAAAGCTGATTTTCAAGGGACATACAGCATTCTCACCCCAGAAGCTGCAGATTAAAGCACCATTTCCTTAGCTCTTGGTCATGTCTCCAGAGCAGTAGGTGTCTTGACAGATCGTTTAGGTATGTGAAAGATGTTAAGAGTATCCTGACACACAAAATTTTGATTTGGTACTTGTACAATGAGGGACTTTGACAAGAAAGTCTTTCAACCAGTCTCTGTTGTTAATGGAGTCTTGAAACCGTTGACACATATAAGTGTTCTCTTATAACATTTTTCTACACATTTCACCTTGTTATTCTTCTATTTGATCAGGGCAATTCCCAGACTATATAATGACATATTGCCCAAGACAATTGCTGGTTTCACTAAAATGACAATGCCTGAACTGAAGGTGAAAGAAAGAAGACACTTAAATGTTTTCTTTTGAAATAGTTTAATTGCACACAGTTCTCTTGTGTAAACACACGCAAAAATAGTGACGCATTAGCCATATACGGTACAAACAGGCCTAGAACAGTTATCATACCTAGATGACAGTCCAGGACTAGGATGCCATCAGGGCTGGCCATTCTCCATATGTCCTTATCTTTAATTCTGCCAGGAAGAATACCAGTATCAGTGGTATAGCACTGAAATGAATAGCTGTCTTCACAGATCCACATTTTCCCATGTCCTAGGTAAATTAGTCTTCCTAAGGACTCACCCTGCTCTGTGTAAATAATCAGAGATATTTATAAGGTTATTTACAGGGTTTATTGCAGGGTTATTTATCCTTTTCTTATCTTTAGGCTTAGCTTAGGCTGTCTTCAATTAGACCACACCAAACTTCTAATTTTGTTGTTGTTCTTTATTTGTTTAGGGGTTTATGTGTTTTGTTTTTTTTTCAGACCACTGAAGACTGATTTTATAAAATCTTCTGGTGCAGACTTCTTCTGGCACTGCAACTGTTCATGCATCGTTCCAGTAGTATGCATGGAACTCTGCTCTGGTTTCAGTGGTGTTTTGTCAGTTGCTGACATTGAAGACAAACTAGTCATGCCTGGAAACAGCTTTGGGCTGTTTGTGATATCTCTTTCAGTGTCAGTCTTGAAATGGATTGAGGATAATGAATGGAGTGTTGCAATGGAGAAGTAGAGTCTATTTAGGAAGGACAGAATGGGAGGATGGGGAAGGGGAGATGCACTTTATGTGAGAGAGCAGGTTGAGTGTATGGAGCTCTACTTGGGGATGGATGAGGAACCAAATGAGAGTTTATGGATTAGAATTAAAGACAGGACAGGTAGGGGTGGCATTATAGTGAGTGTCTTCTATAGATACATGGCCAAGAAGAACAGATGAATGAGGTCCTCTGTGGACATATAAGAGCAGGCTCAAGTGTACAGTCTCTGATACTCATGGGGGCCTTTAAACACTCTTGTGTCTGTTGGAGGGACAACACAGTAGGAGACAAGCAACCCAGGAAATTTGAGAATAACATCCTCTGAATGACACACGAGAAGGGATGGTCTGTTGCACCTCATGATCACCAACAGCAATGGACTCACTGGGGATGTGAGGATCAAAGGATGCCTTTGTTGCAGTGACCATGAGATGGTAGGATTCAGGATTCTTAGGGCAGTGGGAAAGGTGAAAAGCAAGTTCACATCTCTGAACTTCAGAAAATCTCATGGGATAAGGCCATGGAGAGAAGAGTGGTCCAAGAAAGCTAGTTAGTATTCAAGGATCAGTTCCCTCAAGAAGGAAGTCAAGAGACTTCTGTACCCATGAACATGAAGTTAGGTAAAAATACCAGGAGGATACAATGGATGAACAAAGGGTTCCCAGACAAACCCAGACGCAAAAAGAAAGAATCCAGGGATGGGTGCAAAGTTGGGTGAACTGGCAGGAGCACTGTCCAAGAAGCCAGGGATGAAGTTAGGAAAGCTAGTGCCTAAATAAAATTTTATCTGGCCATGTATGCCAAAGATAACAAGAATGGCTTCTACAAGGTCAAAGGCAAAGACTGGCAAAAATATGGGCCCATCACTCAGTGATAGAGGGGACTTGTTTACACAGGACATGAAAATGTCTGAGGTACTGAATGTCTTATTTTTGTCAATCTTTCCTCTCTGGAGGAAAACCTGGAGTGAGGAAGATGCACCCTTGGTGGACTCAGTTCAGGTCTGGGAATAGTTAAGCAAAATGGATATATATAATTCCATGAGTTATGGTGGGATGCACCCATGAACACTGAGGGAGTTGCCCAGAACTGAGAGGCCACTCTTGATAATCTTTAATCAGTCATGGCAACCACGGCACAAAGAGGAAGTGCCTGAAGACTGGAGGAACGCAAATGTCACTGGTGCCTTCAAAAAGTGCAAGAAGGAGGACTCAGGGAATAACACACCAATCAATTTCACCTCAGTCTGTGGGAAGGTGATGGAACAACTAAACATAAGAAAAATTTTTAGGCAGGTGAAAAACAAGATGATGACCAAAAGTAGTCGGCATGGATTTAAGGGGAAGTCGTACTTGACCAACCTGATAAACAACTAGGATTAAATGCCTGGCCTGGTAGACCAGAAGGAGAGTAGGGGATATTGCCTACCTGTGCTTTAGTAAGGCCTTTGACACATAAGACCCTCATAGATGAGCTGGTAATGTATGGGCTGGACAGTCAGTGAGGTGAGATGAAAACTTACTGAATGGTTGGGCCTGAAGAGTTCTACTCAGTGGAACAAAGTTTAGTTGGAGGTCAGTAACTCAGAGGTCAATACTAGGTCTACTGTTATTTAACAGCTTCACTAATAGTCTTCATGATGGGGCACACTGTACTCTGAGTAAGTTTCTGATGATACAAAACTGAGTGACTGATAGGGTCATGCTGACACCTAGAGGGACTTCAATGAGCCAGAGAGATGTGCTGCCAGGAACTTCAAGACACTTAATGAAGAGAAGTAGAAAGTTCAGCACCTAAGGATGGAATCTTGAAACTCAGAGGACCTTCTGGGGGCCACTGATCTGGAAAGCAGCTTAGCAGAACAGGCCCTCAGGGTCCTGGTGGACACCAAGTTGAATATGAATCAATAATGTGACTTTGACAAAAAGAAGGCTAATGACATCTTGAGATGCATTAGGGAAAGTACTGAGAGCAGATTAAGGGAGGGGATCCCCTGTTTACGCCATACCTGGAGAAATGTGATGAGTTCTGCGCTGCCCAGAACAAAAGAGGTAGAGAGCTACTGAACACGGGCCAGTGAAGGGCCAGAAATGTGTTGGACAGGAGTACCTTTACTGTGAAGGAAGGCTGAGAGAGCTAGAACTGATTAGCCTGGAGAAGAGAAGGCTTAAGTGAGATCTTGTTAACATATACAAATACCTAAAGGGAGGCTGTAAAGCCAGACTGTTTTCAGTGGTGCCCACTGACAGGGTAAGAGGCAATTGGCACAAACTGAAACACAGTGAGGGTGACTGAGCACTGACGTAGGTTGCTCAGAGAGGTTACAAAGTCTCTTACCTTGGAAATGTTCAAAAGTCATCTTGACATGGGCCTGCGCAACTGGCTTTTGGTGGCCCTATTTGAGCAGAGGTGTTAGACCAAATGACCTTCAGAGGTTAATTCCAATCTCAACCGCTCTATGATTCTGTAATAATGCCAGTAGTTTCACACAGTGGCTCATTGTGATTACTGGGAGTGGTAATCACCATTCAGCTCATGCACGTGAAATTTGTCTCCTAAAGCATGCTTCTTAATAAATAGCGGAATAATTTTTGATATTTTGTTATTGTTTTCTGGCTCCACAGAGCTAAACACCTTGTATGTGTCTTCCTCTTTTCATTTCAGTAATACTGTGCCCTTACGTAGGTTGTCAGTGAGCTCATGAGCTTGGCACAAGAATTGGTCTTTACTGGGATGTGTGATGTAGAAATCTTTTTTCGAATAATAGACTCATTGAGACTCTGGCATAATGAAGACCAGCTGTTAACCCAGCACTGTCATGTTCACTACTAAATCTTGTACCCAAATGCCATATCTACACATTTTTTTAACAACTCCAGGACAGCCTGTTGCAATACCTGGCCACTATTTCAACAAATAACTTTTTTCTGATAATCAGTCTTCATCTTCCCTGGTACAACTTAAGTCTGCTTTCTCTTGTCCTGTTTTCCAGATTCACCCTTCACTAGGAACTGTGAGGAAAAATGTTCATCTAAATGACAGATGGCAGTATTTTATAATGTTACTTCATAATTCTTCTCTGAAAAGTGTCATCTCACTGTCCACAATCCACACCTTTGAAAATGTGGAGACTTCCTCTTTGGAGAGTATTAACCTCTTTTTTTACATCTCTCGTGGTCACAAACAATTTCACCAAAATAATCAGACATAAAATGCATTTGTTCAGGCACCAAATCACTCCTGTCATATTTGGACAGCATAAAGTCCAGAATTCCTGCTGTTTGCTGTAGCATTAAACCTGCATTATATGCGAAAACTGTTGTTTAAATATGTCTTAAAATGGCTTTTGGTGGTCTCTTTGCAAACATATGCTTCTTCTTCCCAGCACCCCCCATGTTATCCATGGAGGAATGTCCTGCGTAACCCCCATGTTATCCATGCAGGAATGTCCTGGGAAGGTGTCCTGAGGTGTTTCCCATTGGCCTTTGTTATCTCCTTCCTGTGATTGGGTGTTCCTGTAAGCCCCTTGAGACTTCTAATTGGTTACTCTGTGAATCCTCCTAAACCCTATAAATGTAACATCCCCCACAATAAACTCTCTCTTGCCTCCTCTCCACGCTCAGTGTCCTGTCTCCCTGCCGGCCATGGGGCCACGTGCGGGGGGGGAGGGGGGAGCACCTCTCCCCTCCAGGCTCAGGGCCTGAAAAGACCCCTGAGAAACCCCTGGAGTTCCCTTTTCCCATCCTTCAAAGTGTCGCAATGGTTCTTCAGATGGAAACGGAACTAGAACTGGGCCGCCCCACATCGTGGGTGGGGAAAGGGATCCAGAGTTTGCAGAACCAGTCTATGATTAAGAATCACAATTCACTGAGTGAACTCAGAAATTAATGAATTGTGATCACTAGTATTACAACTGCTAGTGATTAGGCTCTAACAATCAACTGATAAAATAAATGTTTTTGGTGCCTTAAATTGTTGGTAACTAAATGGAAAGCTAGGAAAGAGGCTGACTTTCCACTCGGAATAAATAAGCACTTTTAAAATAGAAAGGTATTCTCAAAGATAAGTTCTCATATCCTTTTCTTTCCACATGTCTGATTTAAACCAAGGATATATCAGCTATCTTTGAAAATCATCAGGTGTTTTCTTTATTGAAATGTTCATGAAGATGATTCATAGTGCTCTTCTGAGGGTCTACAGAGTTCATGAATGTATTTCCGTTTAACTGAGTTTTAAAACATTTCAGTGTGGTGCAAGATTTGCAAAGGGTATAATGGGACCTATTCTTTGCTGAGATCAGTATGAGGATCAAATACAAGATCTGAGGAGTTGTAACTTTCCATGCTGTTTCCTGCAATTCACATTTAGAACAACAGCTACTTATCAGTGCAATTGAAAATTACGTATTTTTTAGAAAACTGGACATTGATAAATACATTTTTGTCATGGCTGGAGGTACTAGCATCCTAAATCAATTTGACATTAATTTCTGAGCATTTCAAAGGCAGAACTGAATTAATTGTCTTTGATATTTGTTTTTGGCATCCAAGAGGTAAACTTCACATCAATTGGCAAAACCCTGGTATTACTGTTGTCAACCCTTTCTAAGGTGTGTCCTAGTTACTGCGGCCGTCATTCGGACCAACAGGTTTCTTTCCCTTTTACTTTGCCCCCAGGGGGACCATGGGGTGCTCAGCACAGGGCCTAATGAACACTGTTCTGTTCTTGTCCCAGGGTGCTGGGTTATACATCTGTCTTTGGGGGTTAAAACTACTTTTTGTCTGTACCACTGTATTTATTGTAATATTTTTAATAAATTGTAACTCTGACTTGTAATCTCTCTTGAGTTGGGTTCATTTTTCCAGCCGGTTTGCTTTTAAGACAGCACAAGGTGAAACTTAATGCAAAACCAAAAGTGAATGAATGACAATGTTTCAAATACATGCTCATCTTAATTGCATTTTATCAAAATGAAATGATTTGAACTACATGTTGTTGATGGTCTGCACTAATCATTGGTTGCTCAAATGAACTGTTTTGGAATTTATTTCTACTACCTTAGTTCCCACATACAAATAATTTTCACAAAGAATCTAGAAGGAGTTTGAAGTTACTTTTCTTTAAAATATATTATTCTATCCAATTGAACCTAACTGTTAAACAGTGAGATAAAAAGAGGAAAACATTTTGTTTGTTTGTTTGTTTTGGAATTTTTTGTTTATTTTTATTTCGGATGCATTAACCAAGTCTTATGGATGAAAAGCATAATTGTCTGACATAATAAAAATTGCAGTTTATGCTTATTAAGTTTACTTTAAAGTTTGCTTTCTAAAGTAACAAGTACGCAGGCTTCAGGATATTTAAAATTTTACTTGTATTAACAGTTTTAGTTAAGGTAAAATCATAACATTGTAATGGTGCTATGACTGTAAGGGACCTTAAAGATCATCTCATTCCAGTCACCCTACCGTGTTGCAATGACAGCTATCACTAGGCCAGGTTGCTGAAAGTCTCATCCAGCCTTGCCCTGAATACTTCCAGGGATGGAGCCTCTACAGCTTCTCTGGCCAACCTAGCATTGAGAAGTTAGAATCAGATACTGCTATTCTCCATTGCACTGTGGTAAAATTGTCAAAGTGCAAAATAGGAAAAAATGGAAATTGGAAAATTTATTTAGTCGTGGGGTTTTTCTGTAGTAATCCATATTTTAAAAAAAATCACTTATTCATTGTTTTATTTGCATATTTATATATTTTAATTTATTTTCTGTAAAAAAGGAGTTCCTCTCAAACGTACCCATCTTTAAAGTGTAGATCCTCTTGGAAACTACCGACCTGTCAGCCTCACCTCTGTGCCTGGCAAAATCATGGAACAGGTCCTTCCAGAAGCTATGCTAAGGCACATGGAGGAAAGGGAAGTGCTGTAATTTATGTGGGCTTCTGTAAGGCATTTGACATGGTGTTCTGTGTCATCCTTCTCTCTAAACTGGAGAGATACGGATTTGATGAGTTGACTGTACAGTAGATGGGGAATTGATTGGACAGTCTCATGCAGAGGGCAGTGACCAATGGCTCAGTGTACACATAGAGACCAGTAACCAGTGGTGTCCCTCAACGGTCTGTACTGAGGCCAGTACTGTTTAATATCTTCACTGGTGGCATAGACAGTGGGATCAAGTGCACCCCCAGCAATTTTTGCAGACTCCACAAAACTGTAGTGCAGTTGACACACCTGAAGGATGGGATGCCATCCAGGGGGACTCAGACAAGCTTGAGAAGTGGATCCATGGGAACATTATAAGGTTCAACAAGGCCAAGTGGAAGGTCCTGCTCCTGGATGGGGGAAACATTTGGTATCAATACAGGCTAGGGGATGAAGGGATTGAAAGCAGACCTACCAAGAAGGACTTGGAGGGGACTGGTAAATTAAAAACTGGACATAAGCCAACAGTGTGTACTCTCATCTTGGACTGCATGAAAGGAAGCATGGCCAGCAGGTCAAGGGAGGGGATTCTCCTACTCTACTCCTCTCTGGTGAGACCTCATCTGGACTACTGCATCCAGCTCTGGGATTCTCAGTGAAAGAAAGACGTGGACCTCTTGGACCTGGTCCAGTGTAGCACTGCAAAACTGATAAGAGCGATGGAACTTCTCTCCTACAAGGAATAGCTGAGAGAATTTGGGTTGTTCAGCTGGAAGAAGAGAAAACACCGGAAGAAGAGAAAACACTGGGGACACGTTACTGTGACCTTCCAATACTTAAAGGGGGCCTCTAAGAAAGATGGGAACAAACTCCTTAGCAGGCTACAGGACAACAAGTAATGTTTTTAAAGTAAAAAAGGTTGATTTAGAATAGATATAAGGAAGAAGTTTTTACAATGAGGGTGGTAAAACACTGACACAAGTTGCCCAGAGAGGTGGTAGAAACATTCACAGTTAGGTTAGTTGAAGCTCTAAAAATCCTGATCTATTTAAAGATGTCCCTGCCCCTGGCAAGGGGTTGGACTAGATGACCTTTAAAGGTCCCTTCCAATCCAAACTATGCTATGATTCTCTGATTCCCCAATTCTATGATCTTATGATTCTATAAAAAATCAAGTTTTTCAGAAATATATCCATTGCAATATTTATTTATGACATAATTATGCCGTGCTTGACATGTCGACATCATGGCATGTCACCTTTATCATAACTAGGGAAGAAATCCAGAAAAATAGATGTGAGAACTGGAAGTAAAAATGTAAAAGACAACAAATTTATTTACAATATTATATGCAGCTTCTTCTTGTCTAGAAATAAATAACAGTAGTAGGATATTATTCAATATCATAGCACTACTACAAGCAACCAAATCTTCACCGATGCATCATAGTATGATTTTTTCTATAAGGTACAATGTAGGAAATGTCAATTTTAAAGGTAGCCTTTTCAGTAATCTCTTGTATTCTATGAAATCTCTATATTCCTAATATTTAATTATGGCTATAATTTAAAATCATATAAAAGCTGCTTTTATTAAAGGAAATCTATCTGATAATCTTTTCTTTAGAACAAAAAGGTAATATTTCCTTTATCATTCACAGATTTTATAGGTTAATTAGATTCAAGTAGTAGTATTGTTATGTGCATAAAAATATGAAGTACAGGAAAAATATCTTGTTGAAACTTTGCAATAGTCAATTAGCTTCACAAAACTGAGGTGAAAAGTAGAATACAGAAATTGTAATGAACCTGTTTTATTGTACTATGATATTATGTCCATTTAGTGATGTGTGAAATGTATAGTGATTCAGACGCCTATATTGCTGCCACTAAAATTTGAAATGTTTTTGTGGAGTGTAGTTTAAAAGCAGTAGTAATTCTGTAACTTGTTTTGAAGTAAGAAAGCTGGCTTGTTAAATCCTAATTTTTTAAATGCATGTGAAATTGAACTACTGTCACCTTACAAAATAATGGAAAGCCACCAAAATAATCTATCTCACATATTCACTGATGGAACAATTACAAGTACTTTTTTATATTAGCTAAAAAGTCAAGTATACACACTTTGTACCCATACAGTATTATCACATTTCTCCAGCAGAGTTCTTCTTATTTCGTGTTATCAAAGGGGGTTTTATTTTTATTTTATCTGAAGAGCTACATGGTGAAAATTCTAAATAAGCCAACCTGCTCAATTTCTCTGAATCGGTGGTACAGTGTTTTCTGTCAGAAGAAGGGATTTAGGGATCCTTAGAAATCAGTAGCTGAAGATGTGGTCATGGTTGACTGAGGCTGTCTGAGACAACAACAGCTGTTTTCCAAAGTGTGGGGGAAACAGCTGAAATCAGGAATGGACTTCAGAGAGGCAGAGGAGTGGTCAGATGTCATCATCAGTGTGAATACAAACCAGGAGATAAATGGAGTGCATCAGGAGAGAGGTTACTGTTGTCTTGTGAAGAACAGGAAGGAGAATAAGGAGCAGAAGGAGGTGCATGTTGGAGAGAGGGGGATTTTTAGCCAGAGGGTAGAGGTCCATGTGATGAAAACTATGTAGTTGTATATGTTGACAGAAAATATTGTGTTTCCGTGTGAATTACTGAAAACTTGCTCTTTAGGAAATCAAACTGACAGAAAAATCTCTCATAAATATTTATCATTTTGCTGTTAAATAACACATGTAGATATCTAGTTCTGAGAAATCCAGTTGCTTCAATCTATTGAAGCACTCAAGAGTTCTCACTAATTCTGGAATGGCTTAATAAATGTTTGGTTTTAGAAGATTTTAACTTATCTTTTTGCTTAATCCTTTGCAGATACTCTTACCTATGTTAAGAGGTACAGGAATATGCAAGTCCATTTAACTGAAAGAAAAAAAAGAAAAGTGAAGAGAGAGAAACCCAAGATTTTTGAGGAATTGAACCCCAAATTTCTAGAACGTTTAATCTACTTAGCTTCATAGGTTTAAATGGATTTAATTAATTTCTCAAGTGAAGTGATTATTGCTTGAGATTCTAACTCAAAATTCCTTTATCTTATACTAATGCTCTAACATTAGAGATGAGAAATCAATTTTTCATTTTTTAGTTAAAAACCCCACAATAATCCAGGAATCTATGAGAATCACGATTTTTTATTTTTTGATTCTTTAAATGGGATTTATAGCAAGATTTAGCAATTTTGACTAAAATTACCTGAATATCAGGTAGAATGCAGTACTTATATTCCATATGCATTTCTTCAAATGCTTTTGATAGAAGATAGTGTAGATCAGATTCTGCAGTGACTTTCTTGAAGTAGGGATTAAATACGCATATATTTTGGTGTTTTTTATTATATCAGAAGATTATGGTTCCTGTGAGATGGTTGATCTTCATCAATGATATGAATGTTAGGTCTTTATACCTCCACATCCCTGCAGTATCTTCACTTGATAGTGAGTACAGCAAAGGCTGTGTATTGAATGTACCCTTTTTGTTCACCCTGGGAAATTTAAATGTTCATGTCACTTTCTATAAAAAGGAAACAAAATTAAATCCTAGTTAGTCAAATACTTTCTTAAGTGCATTGTCTGAACTTTTATGTAGGAATGTCCCAAATTTTTAACTATGAGTTAAAACATTGTGAGTCTTAATGTGTAAACAGGTTCTAAGTTATGATTTTATTTGAAAAAGCATCCCAAAATGAAAAATTGCACAGTACTAAATTACTTGTGATGCTGAAATAACACTAAAGAAGAGCTGGGTGACAGGGAAAAAATATGAGCAGGAAACATCAGCCAATTGAACTGAATTATAGATACAAGTTTTCTAATGAGGGCTGTTGTCCAGTAGGAGCTGAACTCTGACCTTTTTTAGACATGGACACCAACAGTATATAAGTACAGTAAGTGTACTTATTAACATCTTTAACCATAAACAAATAGATTATTTTCAGTATCCACACTAGCAGAAGCAAGAGGTTGACACAGGGCAAATAAGCTGTAATTTCAACCCTGAAATGATTCATAAAAATATGTTCAGAGTCAGAGATGTTTTACATCATATAAAAGTGTGCAGTTTTTTTAGAATGCAGGGGGTTTTATCTAATGATGGATACTTTATCAAGTAACAAACTGAATATTTAAATTATCTCTACCGCATGAAACTCTTAAATATATATGTTCTCCCTTACTATGTAGAAGAATAAGTGAATCCTAACATACACTAATAAAGGAATATGAAAGTGATGTTTGAATGTGTGGTTCTAAAAAATCGAGTTGGAATCTATTTGTTTTACTTGAAGTTTTCTATAGTAGGATGATGAATCATCCCAATGTGTTTCAGCATTTTGGGCTCCCCTTAGAGAAGGTAATGAATCTAGGTCCAGTATTTTAACATAGTCCTCTTATATTTTACAAGATTGCCATGCAGCTGGACTAGGACAGGATATGGGTGGACAACAATCTGTCCCTGAGCTAGCAGCTTGCCCTTGTGGCCAAGAAGGCCAACGGTAATCTGGAGTCCATTAGTAAGAGCATTACCAGCAGGTTGATGGAGGTAATCCTACCCCCTTTACTCAGATATAGTGGGGCCACATCAGGGGTTCTCTGTCCAGTTCTGGGCTCCTCAGTACAAGAGAGACTTGGAGTTCCTGAAATGGGTCCAGTGGAGGGCAACAAAGATGATTAGGGAACTGGAGCACCTGTCTTACAAGGAAAGGCTGAGAGAGTTGGGCCTATTCAGACTCGAGAAGAGACAACTGAGAGGGGACTTTATCAAGGTATATACGTATACGAAGAGAGGGTACCAAGAGGATGGAGCCAGGCTCTTCTCGGTGATGCTGAGCAATAGGAGAAGAAGAAACAAGGAGAAACTAGTGCACAGGAAGTTTCTCCTGAACATGAGGAAGAACTTTACTGTGAGTGACTGTGCACTGGAACAGGTTGCCCAGAGAGACTGTGAAGTCTTCTCTACTGGAGATAGTCAAGAACCATCTGGATATGATCCTGTACAACATGCTCTAGGATAACCCTGCTTCAGCAGTGAAACTGGGCCAGATGACCCACTGTGATGTCTTTCAAGCTGACCCATTCTGTGATTCAGGGAATCACAAATTCACCTGATACACCCAAGCACCCCAATCTGGTGAGTGCGTAGAAAAGAGCAGAGAACATAACATGCCAGTTGTGGTATTTCTTCCCATGCAGTTGTCAGGCACTATAAAATCTTCTGCACCCAGAAGAGGAATTTAAAGTGCAGCCTAATGCTAGGTAAAGGTTGAAAAAATGCTTAACATGTTTGAGTGATTTTGAGATTTCTTTAGACATTTATCAGCAGTTTATTGTTGAATACCTTTTTTAGTTAGTTAAAACTTCTAATGATATTTTGTAAACCAAATTTTAAATCTACACATTTAGGATTCTATGACCCTATTTATAAAACTTAAATATCATATGGATCATAAAAAAACTTCTTTATATATTACTGTCTTGTACATACTGAAAAATGTCCTCTGGACAAAACCACTAGTTCTGTGATTCACTATTTTTTTAAATCAGATTACCATTGGAAAATTGATTCACCCCACAATAATAAAATATTTTCAAATTCTGCTTGGTAAAGTTTAAACTAGAAAGAAATAGATGCAGAAATCTTCAGATCTTACCCATTCTTGCAACACTTGTTTATAGAAGTATATTTATACTTATTTCTTACAAGCATAAAATTGGTGACACATGGTTGATATGAAATAAATTTTAATAAATTTATTTTAATCAAAACATAAAGTAACTAAACTCAACATATCACAACAATGTAATTTAAAAAACTCAATTTCATATTTTTTAATGAAGATACTTGAAAAATCAAATTAAATGGAGCATTTAGGCAATGAAGATTGGATATGCCAATTTCTCAGACTTGCACTACGTTAAACAGCAACCTTTGGGTTTTGTTTTTTTTTTTCAAAGAAAGACAGATTCTTCACGGACTGGATTTTCCAGTGAGTTAAGCATCCAACAGCCTCTGTAAATGTTCAGATTCATAAGTGTAAATTGTTCTCAGTGGGAGCTCCTAAATGTTTGTTTTTCTTGAGAATTTTATCTTTTGTAAAAGAGCTGAACACATGGAGACATGGCTGTCTGACTTCTTCCTCCATTTGTTTTTTCTTTTATAAGATTTTTCCTTGAGCAAGACAAGTATATACGTAAACAAGATCAGCAAGCACTGGTGAGGTATTATTTGAAGGAACTGTTTTGGTCTTCAGGGGGTCTAAACCTCAGTTCATACCTCTGCTCCATTTACTGATTTGAATGTGCCCTTATGACAGTGTTTCTTTACCCACCCTGCATTTTTATTCAATAGTTCATCTCACCTGCTGACACATTTGAGTCTTTCCCATCTCAAAGGCATACACATTACTCATTCAAATTATCCAGAGGGCTCAGTAACAGACTATGCCGTGGTCTATTCAAGCAGTAAGGTACCAGAGATGCACGTGTCCAAGCTAACTGCCTTTTGGAATCAAAACTGTCATATAGTATACCATATAAGTCAAATATCCAGTTATGACCTGCTGCTACCACAGTTATCAATGAGCATCCTTCCTGACACTGTGGAACTTGCACTAATGAGGTTACTTACTCCTGTTGCAATCTCTTTCAGAGTCACAACAACATAAGAACATAAGAAAGATATAAGACTCTCTGTGACAATTTTAAGGAATTTAATCATACCATTGCTCATTTCAATATGTTCTGAAAATAATTTTCTTAGGGACTTAACTTTCCCTCTGTGGTCTGCAATGAGCCTGGAAAACAGAGAAATGTGTCCTATGGGACTGGATAGGCAGCAGAGAAACGCCAATTAACGTCTGCTTTTTAGAACACTTGTGTAAACATGTATGACCAGCAGAAAAAGATGGTACCATTTTCTTGTACCTGGTAAGTTATAAGTGCAGTGACCCATGTGGAAATTCTATTCAGGCATATTTCCATTTCCACATTCTATCAAAAATCTTGCCTTCTGGTCATCTCTTGCATGGCTTCTAAATGTGGATTTTTTTCTCCCAAGCATATATGCTCTACATCCCTCTATGTACACTTAGAAAGAGAAAAAAACTCAAAAAAATGGCAGCTAAGAAGGAACTTACAATGCAAGATCTGTCTGTCAAATCTAATTTAGATTTCTCTCCTTGCATTAACCAAGCTATAACCCCTGTTTCTACTGCAACAGCTTAACAAAATGGTGTCTGTGAACTGAATTCTTTATTCATATTTGCAAGTATATTGAGCAAACTTTCCCCAATCAGGAGCATTGCATTACTGCAAATAAGGAGACTGTTATGGAGTGATTTGGGGATAGGAGTGCACTATATTGCAGCATTATGTAATGAACTTGGACTTAACTAGCTTACTTGGGTGTATTTATAATTTTAAGGCTTCTATATTCAGTAAGCTTTCTTGTCACTTCCTATTGTCCGAGCAATTCCAGTCCAAGCAGCCTCTTGTTTCTGGCTCTGCAATACACCAGCTGATGATAGCAGTTGTGTCCATATCCTAATAATTTAATTGACTGAGTAAAACTGCAGCAGGTGTATTGAGGATGCTATATCAAAAGGATTTAATGAGATGTATGAAAATGTCCTGCAGTCTCCTTTCTGTCATCTATGAAAAACAAACCAGCATTCTCTTGCCAGTGTTTTATCTGGTCAGACAACTATTGAGATCTTGCTCAATTAGTCATGTGGTTTTGCTATTTGATTCAGGGCAGGCAATGGAAACATTTGTGTCTTGAATATTTTATTTTCCTGGGTTGGATAGCTTCCAAATGCCTAGGAGGAAGCTGACAAAACATTTGTGTCGGGTGCTTGGCTTTGTTTTAAAACTCATCTTGCTTATTCAACAGGTGTTGGAAAATACAATGACAGTATTTTTAATAATTTCTATCATGCTTGCTAATCTTCTTTATTATTATCTGGTTTTGTAGATTTGTTACTTTCTACCAGTAGAATGCCTTTTTTTTTTTTTTTCCTTTCTTCTCTCTAGAATTTGCTATTTGCTTATCTGCCTATGTTTGGCATGAAAATTATTCTTTTCCCTCCTGCTGATTTTGAACACATCTTTACCTGGTTGTTCTGAAAGCTTCACTTTTTCTCCTCAGGAAAATTGGTAGCTTATTTTATTCCTAGCTGGAGTTTAGGATGTGAACAGCTCAGTTTACACATTCCTATTGAGTAACAGGAATCTCTTTAGATATGTCTCTGTTCTGAGTTAAAATAAACCTTCTCTGCACAATAGAGATAAAAGACTTGTAAAGACTTAAAAAAAGATGAATTTTGGCTCAATCCCATCATTTTAACATATTTTCCTATTAAGCTTCTTGCTAGCTTTTATGAGAGCACTGTTTTGGATACATTAAATGTATTTGACAACCCATCCACAATACCTACAATTCACTTCAATGGTGAATATGTAGAGTTTCTAGCCATTTTTCCCAGTATTTATTTATTTATTTTTCTAAATAATTAGTAATTCTCCCCTTATGGTTCTTAATAATAGAAATTTATCTCGAAATTGCTTATTCCATTCCTGGGTTTATCATGACGATGAACATCCGCATTCATCTATTCTATTTCCTTGATCACTTACTCATATTACTCTGTAACTTGAAGGACTCACACTGTAGTGCTTTTATATTTTCTTTTATTATTTTTTAATGAATATTGATTAATAGCTGTTTGTATTTTTTTTTTTTTAACACTAGCTCAACACAAGTAGTTTTCAACCTACACAGAAATTATTCAAATTTAACTCATTTGGATTTCTTGGTTTATAAAAACAAACGTTAAGGAAACTTTCTTCTTTGCCCACTCAGGAGCCACTCTGTCAATCACATTCCCACCACCAGACTTGTACTGCTGGGAATAAGACCCATTCTCAGCGGGTGGCTCCTGTGACCCAACAGTGCCCGATTTGACTTCATACAAGCACCACTCTCACACAGTCAGACCAGATCTCCTACCAGTTTGATCCCAGTTTTTGCATAGCAGAGTCCCAGATGTCCAGTTCTATAAAGCAGTTTATTCACAGCGCAGTAACATAGAAACAGCTCTAGCTGGTATCTCCTGGGCAAGATCCCCATCAAAAGAATCCCTGGGTTTTTACACCGTCACAGTTTGTGTGTGCAAATGTCTTATTCTTCCAGCTGAGTCCTCAGCTCTAGCTGTGTTTAAGTGTCCAGTCACCTGGCTGGTGCTACCAGTCCCTGTGCCCTTTGTGAGGGGAAGGTTCAGTACCAGGTAACAGCCTCCCGTCTTGGGCTCCCGTTCCCAGAGCTCAGTCTGCACCTTGCTCTGCAGCTGCACACAAAGCTATCTCAACACAAAGAAATAAATCTGGCTGCAATTAAACTTTCCTGCAGTCTGAACAGCTCAAAGGATTTTTTTTTAAATTGATTTCTTTTTGCTTGTTTTGACTTGCTTGTTTGTTTTTAAATGTAAAATTTTCCCAATAGAGAGGATGATTCATAATATGTTCTGTGGCATGCGAGTCTTTCTCCAAATGGGTGTAGGTCTACGTGAGTGTGTTAAGGTCACTTGCAGAAGTGAGGAGAATAGTAATAAATGAACAAAAATTATCTTATTAACTGTGCAATTCACAAATATGAAATTCATACTCTTTCTTGCTTTGTAATCAGTTTTTCAAGTATTCATTTCCACAGAGTGATGTGAAAAATATTAATGTTCTTACAGAAGCTCCAACAATTAATTTACTGGCAACATTTTTTATGTTCTACTTAACAGAATCTGGTTTTTCCCATCTAGTGTTACTGTAGCCACAAAATTTATTTTTTTTTTTGAAAGAAATTAGGTCTCACTTTTGCCCTTCTAATTGCCAGAATTAAGGAAACTGCAGGTTTGATCATTGTAAGAACAACATAGGGAATATAGCCCATGCAAAAATTAGGCCTAGACCTTAAATCCTAGGGAAGCAAACTTTCAGTTGTTTAAGAAAATAATGGATGGGATCACTTGAAAAACTGCCTTAAAGGGTAAACGAGGAGAGGAGACCTTGGAGACACTTAACGAAACTTTTTGTACAACATAAGAACTCTTGATTCTCATGTGCAAGAAATCAGTCATGGAAGGCAAGAGCTGTCTTTACTGGTCAAACTGAAACACAAGGGAGAAATGCATAGGCAGTGCAATTACAGACATATATCCCAGGAAGAATATAGTAATGCTGCTTGAGGGTGTTGACATAGGATCAGGAAAACCAAGATGCAGAGAGAGATATATTTGGCAAGGAACATGAAGAATAAAAAAAAAATAGTTTCTATGGGTACATTACTCAGAAAAGGAGCACAAACCAAATTATGCACCCTCTGATAAACAAGATGGGATATCTAGTGACATTGACATGAAGAAGACTGAAGTGCTAAATAATTTTTTTGCCTCAGTTTTTACTGGCAAGTAAGTTGTTCTTCTCTAGTCTATCAGTGAGTGGGGAAATGAAGGAGTAGGGTATCAGGTTTGCGACCACTTTAGAAACCAGAAGATATACAAGTAAAAGGGACGTGGTGAGATGCATCTCTGAATCCTGAGGGACCTGGCAGATATAGTCGGTAAACTGCTTTCCTTCCTATTTGAAAAATCTTGGCAGTCAGGCAAAGTCTCCAGTGACTAAAAGGTCCTTTCAAAGGTCCTTTCCAACCCAAACCATTCTAAGATTCATTCTTTGATTCTTTAATATGTTGATCCCATACAGACAGAAGCTTAAGTGCATACCAGGGAAAAGTATTTTATACTTTTCTTCTGTCAAGATTTTTTCATCCTTTTCTGTGCTCTCAATATAATTAACAAGTGAGAATCTGCCCACGCTACACCAGCAGAGAACAGAATAACACAGCTTTAAAAGAATTTCAACACCTGACTCTTCTACTAATAAAGGAGCCCAAATGACAAAATTTTGCAATCTATTCTCAAACCTCAGCCAATTAATTTACATAAATTAAATTAACAAGTCTTAAAAAAGCATATTCCTTCACAGTTCTTGGTAGGTGTCAGTCTCATAATATAATATAAAAACAGTCTTGGGTCATTAATTTCAAAAAGTGATAAATCATACTCAGGATCTGTGTCACTAATGACTGCGATTTAGTAAACTTGAAAAAAATAAAATACTTCCTCCTCTCTCCCCCCTCTCCCCCCCCTCTCTAGGGAGTGACTTTCTGTTCATAAATTTCTTCAAATAACTATGAAATACCTTGGTTTATGATGAGTTACCTGAGTTCCAAAGGGAATGTGTGACATTACAATCTCTATATTTTTTTTTGGTGGAAAAAGAAAAAGCCCCCAAATATGTTCTAACAGAAAAAAAAAGTGTTTCTTCCCAAGCACTACTTTCAGCATTCTTAACAAATGAAGAAAATGAAGTATACACTTAGAGAACAGAAAGGGGAAAAAAAAGACTTTATAGAAGTAAAATGCATATACAGAAGTTAATTGATAGTGGCAACATGCACCAATTACTATACAACCTGCCAGCTATTATCTTTTTTCTGTCTAAAAAGTTTTGCTGTAGTATATGAAGGACAAATAATACATTAAGACAATTGGAAGGCTGGATGAGACGACTGTGTTACTGTCTATATCCCACAATTTCAGGTGGCATATGCCAGGATTTTTTCCATCTCCTGGTTAGTTCAGCTGGATAATCTCTGATGTTTCTGCTCTGAAAGTACTGTACTAGTTTTTAACCTTCCCTTTCTTCTTTTAGTTAGAAAGAGTGACATGATCCAAAACCTTTATACAACTTTGGGGACAGTTATGGTACAGTTAAGCACCTTACAATGACTTAATGATACAGTGCCTGATTTTCATTTACGTAAAGTTTTCTCATTGTCAGAGATGTGTAAGGTATTATTAGTGTAAGACATAGGTTCATAGGTCTTTTCATTAATTAATGTAAATTGCAGATAAAACTGTAATTTCTGCTCTGCAATTCACAGAGTCTGAAATAATATTGGTTCCAATTCAGAAAGAATGTGACATTTTGACTTCCCTAAAGATTTAGAGTTAGATTTAGAAACTCTTTATTGGAAAACTTTATTTGCATATAGCCAACATAACATAACACCTCTGTAGTACAGTTTCCATCCTAAATTTCCTCATGTATCAAAACTGATGGCGGTCAATACACAGCTGCTGTCTGTAAGCAAATTCGAGAAGCTCCTAGCAAATTTGTGTATGAATCTGAGTAGTTAATTCCCAAATTATTTAATTTAAAAAGTAAAGCTTCTTCTATAAAACGAAAAAATGTTCTGGCAGTCTACAGGATCATAACAGTGATAGATAACCCTTCTATTATAAATTGCACTCCCTGGAGTATCACATGCAGAATCCAGGGGGGACTATCATGTGTCTGTGGTCTTCACATCACGTTATCTTAAGTGAGGACCTCTAAAGCAACACAACAAAGTAGAAAATGCAAAGGTAAAAATTTTTTTCATAAGCAAATGAATTTTTCAATGTTGTTTGATATTACATATATTGTAAAATTTTTACAATTGTATGTATAATTACCAGAAACATGGTACTTGCTCTTCCTGGAGGGCTAAAAAGATACATCTTGTTGGCACCTACTACACAGATTAACAAATGCAGTGCCCTTCTACTTTGCTATCCTTCAAGCACAAACTCAGAAAACTGACAGTTTGGGTTTGCCCACAAAAAGCTGTAAAGAAACTTACACAGACCATGAGTAGTCAGGAAGAAATTGCAGCCTAAGTTGCTGCAGAAGTTCTCTCAGAAAGAAAAACAGTGGCTACAGCCTGGTGCGTGGGATGCACACATTAGACATATGGATTCTAATCTGCCAAAGAAGAAACAGGTTGCAGAGAAGTCAGTAAACCTCACCAAGAGCTGTCTTCTGCTGCCTGCCCTTGTCATACTTCTGGTTCTGCCCAGGTCTCCTCTGATCACCACAATGAAGATGGCATTTAGCTTCCCACAGGGCATGGGATTCTCTAGAGCTTTGATTGGTTTTTTTTCTAGTAAATTTTCTAGCAGAAGATGAAGACTGTAAGAGGATGGAAGGGAAATCAGCATTCTTTGGCAGTGGATAGTAGAAAAGATAATCTTGAGCTTGGTGTATACAGTTAAGTGTATAACGGATTGTATAATCTAATAAATTTGATCTTACAAAACGGGGTAGAAATTAAACACTCTCCACCCTCACTCTTTAGCTTCATATTGTCATTAAAAAAATCTGAGGTTTACGAAGGTAAATGCCAAAAACTCTCATCAATCTAATCTGTGAGGGAGAGTTTACCAACAATCTTCTGATGTTCCTGCTTTTATCATACAAATGTACTACTACTGTTCTGTTGAGCAGCAGTTCAGTGGCTACTTATATAATGATTCATGATTTTATGCCACTTGAAACCGTGTCACTTTATTGTTAATGTCATGTTTTACAGAATGGTTCCATCTTCAAGTGTTTTAGTAAGTATGCAGTATTAACTACAATATATTTTTTTTAGCAAAATCTATGAGTACTTTACTCTGGCTTGCTACATAACTTATGGGGTTTTTTCCTCCACTATTTTGTGGTGAAACTGATGGCAGCTGTTGCATCTGCTTTTCTATTTATCACTTAGGTGATAAAAAAAGCTCCATGAGGAAAAGGACTTTGCATTCTCCTACTATGGAGTACAATGAGCTAGAGAGCTAGCTACATAATTAATATAAATACACATAGTGCTTGGTGAAAAATCTAAAAGTATTTTGTTTATCTGATATCATATGTATTGCAAAACCACAAACATTTTTTATTTAATACTTCCCCTCCCTCATTTGGAAAAACCTCATTGACAACAGTAATTTTTCTTCATTAATTTGTTTTCCTTTACCATTGTGTGACCTGCTGCTAGCTCAATTTAGATTTTTTCTGTCCAGCTTAAGTTAGTGGAAGATGCATAGTTAAACCTATTAAAATTAGTCCATGTGCTTGAGAGAGTGCTTTAAAAAAGAAAAAAACCCCTACTTTCATTGAAGTGGATTAAAAGAAGAATGAAACATTTAGAAAGCGGAAAAATTGCATACAGGAATTATGAAGTTTGTTACCTAAAAGGATTGAGAGAAGCTCCAGTGCAGTGAACTAAAAGAGACTGTATTTAATAAAAAAATCATCCGTCAGAACTTTTAATGCAAAACTAAGTTTTCAGGAAATAGAGATTTTGTATACTGTGCCTGAATTTTCCCAATAGAATTTTTTTGGAGGTTGTAATAGTGCATCTTAGTTAAGATTCAAGGTCACTGTTACTTGCTTTAGTCATCTCCTGCAAAAAAGTTTATGAGCAGTTACACAGTAAATAGTCCTAAGTGATACTGAAAGTGATCTCCTGACTTCCGAGCCTTTCTGCTGTCTAATATAGCCATACAAAGTGTAGGGAGCAGAACATATTGAAAGATGGACAAGAAAAGACCTGTCAGGTAAAAGGCAAATACATTTGAAGGTCTCCACACTTAGGTTTTGGTGAGACCTACCTTATACTCCTAAATATTCAAGTTTTAGTAGCCTTTGGTGAAGTTACTCGAAAGTGCAATAAGGCAAAAGCAATGTCTTTCCACGCTGTGCTGCATAGGTACATGAAATAATTCTGACTCCCAGAGGGAAAAGCAAGCAGTGAGTAGAAAAGGTTTCTTCCCAGATCCCTACCAGCAGGGAAATCTGCCGTATGTACTATTTAGTATCTGCAATGAGGGGAAAGGGCTGGTGCTATGGTGCTACAAAAAGCAGTCTTTCTATTGAGACTTAAAATAGTCCTTTTACGTTGTCCTACTTCTGCAACCTGATCACATAAACAACGACTGAGATTGCACTACCTTAGTCACCTCTGCATAGGGACAGATCCTTCAAAGCAGAAAAGAGAGAAAACCATACTCCCGACTGGTCTTTTCAAAAGGGTTGGAGCAAATGGTCTAAAAAGAAACAAGAGATGATAAAACAAGGCTGACTGTGAAATCAGAATCTCATCAGCCTGGAAAACATGAGTACAAAATTAAATAGTTAATATAAAATAATTCACTCAGCTGCCACTTCTGTATTCAAAGTAAATGCACCATGGTCACAGCCATGGATATGTCTGTTATTGATTTCTCAGAAAGCATAGTGGAATGGAGAAAATGGCAAGCAATCACTATATCTGTTCTTTTCAGAATGAATTTTCATCTCTATGGAGCTTCCTAATACAAGGTGGCCTTTAAAACAATTTCAGTGGCAAGTGAAGATTCTTTCTGTGTCAGTGTAAGATTTCTGTATGGCTTGATTGTGTCTTCAGTACAGATCAGCTTCTCAGGTTTTGGTAAATACCTGTTTCTGCACTTATGACTCTTACCTGTCAAAACTGCATTAAGTACCCAACACTAAGCAAATCATAAATATAGTGTTCTTGGCCTGGGTTCTCGATGAAACTCTATCAGTACGGTTAAAAGACAGCCTTGTACCTTCATATTTTAAATAGATATGAAACTGATCCACCTCAAGATCTGGACCAATATCTAAGTGAGACTTACCTGAAATTATAAATTACTTTGCCACTAGCAGTACAATACAGAGGTTTCAAGATTTGGTTGGGTCAAAGACCAACCTGTCAGTGAAGATTTGCTTAGAATCTCTTCATGTCTCAATTATATTGCTTCTGTTTTTCCAGTCTGTACTCATCCTTCTGCACCAAATTTTAAGATACAAACCATGACAACACAGAAGTGGAGCCTCATTTTATGCACATTTAACCTATTTGAGAGTATATGCATTATAATAAACCCCCTCCTTTCACATGACACTGTCATTAGCAGCCAAACATCTTTTCTTTTTTCCTCTCTTTATGATTTTTTTTTAATGATAAAAAATAAACAGCAGAATTACTTTTCCCATGGCAGAGAATAGGAGAAGTCAGCTACCTCTTATGCTGACAAAAATTGATTTTTGCCTTCATGAATTTCTCCCTGATGAGAACATCTTTGTGTCTTATCCTCAGTATTACTGACGGCATCAATACAGTGAATAATGCTCATTTTAGTGCCATTTTAAAGGAAAAAAAATGAAGGGAAAATAATGATTTGTACATCTGCTCCTCTAATTAATATTCATAAAATGACTGTAGGTGATCACCATTTTATCACCCCCTCTCTGTGTACCCATGTATGTGGCTATGCAATAATGTCTATTTTTTTTTCCTGTAAACTAAGGATACCATCAGTAACCTAGTTATATTTCCTTTTCTCTTTGAATTTGGAATGGTTTACCACCCTATATTAAGTTTTTGTTTTATTGACCTTGAACTATTACTTAGTAAATCTCAGCAGTCCAGACTGTGGTGAAATGTAGGACAATGTTTTCCCGGTGTCTTTTCATCTCTGAGCTTTTATTTTGCAGTGAGAAGAACAAGGGAAAGATGTGCCTGTGGAAAAGTGACAGGAAGAGATCAAAACTAAAAAAATGGATAGTAGGTTGAAAAGACTGAGGAACAGTAACAGAAAAGAAGCCATTATTATGAAAGGAACAGCATAGAAGAGACAGAGGAAACTGAAATGGACAGAAACTAAACTTAGAACAAAAACATAAATTATTCTGCTCTTTACATGAGCCTCACTGTAAATCTTTTTTGCTGCAATTTCTCCATCTATGGAAGACTTCCTTAAAATCAGTGAAAATGGGATAGTTACTGGCATATTTTGAATATATTATTACTGGCTTGGGATATAAATGGAAATCTATCCTTTGAAGTCCTTTTAGAAACAGGACAGATCAAATCTTCTGTTCATGCAGATTATCATGACTCCATTGACTGTGTTGATATGTACCTTTGAATATATGATATAAATTTTTCATGATGGTGTGTTTGTAAGTTTTATGAGAAATTAATTTTATTTATCTTTCATTCATCTTTTGTCTCAGATGAGACTACATGTAATTATATACTAGATAACTTTTTAAATTTAAAAATAAAATTTAAATATCTTCACATATATCAAGGAAATCACTTATTTCCAGGCTGATTAATTTTACAGGCAAAAATAGTGTGGTGAGGTAAGAGATTTTACATAAATGTTCTGGAAATACTCTTCCTTGCATGCATAAGATAGGTATTAAAATATTTTGTATGTGCAACGGTCTATTGTGTCCATTGTTACAGTAAAAACTCACAATTGTTCATATATTTTTACACAAATCAAAAATATCCATTTCCTATTTATTTTGACTATGGTTTTCATAGCTAATGTATCACTCTAATTGAATCACAGGAGTCTGCTATAATTTGCCTTGAGCACTCTTGACCCAGTTGCTCCTAAAAATTAGTATCACTGTGCTTCTGGCACAAAAACCAGGAGTGGTTTTTGTACCAGTAGTGCAAAATTAACAATTTCTGCAGGACAGGTAAGGGGAAGTTTACTAAATGGTTGATATCTTATGGAAGGTTTGATTTGGTTTTGATTTTGAAAAAAATCACTCCATAATGCCTCATCTAGAGGGTTCTTCACTGTTCCATGCAGAATAGAAATGAATGTTGTCCTGGTAAATTGATCTCTTTATTTTCAAGGAGCAAGAATGACGTCAACAACCCTATTTCTTACTGTTTGTTCTGAAAGTGTAAGCAAATAATTTCTGTCTTTTCCTTAATCAGACAGACAATCCAGTGTTATTAGATTTCTTCTACATCTGAAAAACAAAAATGAAGTGTTTTATAAGTATATGATGTGAATACAAGCTAAAAATTTTAATATGGTTGAAGTCACAAAACCACCATGATTAGCATTCAGGTTTGATTAATTTCTATCCTATGGAATTAAGGTTTGGTAGTGTTAGGTATATTTGGTTTAGGAAAGCTGTTCTATAAAGAAAGTAATAGTCACAAAAACAGCTTTTAACTAGTGTTTTTGGAAATAATCAAAATGACCGTATAAATACTCAGCCATTTGATGTCTTATTACTTACAGAGCTGGACACTTACAATGGATTTATATTTCCTTTAAATGCAATCTAAGGCAGGGCTAGCTTGTACTTCCAACATCTGTGCTTACAGAAGGCAATTGAATAGAAATGTGTCCTGAGTCTGCACTCCACGTTGCTTTGGACCATTTTAGACTTGCTTATAAATGTAATTTAAAAAAAAAAAAAAAAGAGAAGTGTGATACACATCTTATAAATTATATTAATAAGCAAAACAGAGGCTAAGCTGGTAATATCAGTTGGGAAGGGTTCTTTCTGAATCATTTTTGCTTCTTAATAATAGATAACTTTATTTACAGTAATTTACTTCCTGGTAATTGGATTTGTATCGTAGTGTCCTATTCCAAAGAAGTTCAAAAACTTGTATTTTAAAATGACACTGATTTTAAATTAAAATACATTTTAAAAACAGTATACTTAAAAGTAGCTTCAGTTGGATTCTGTCAAAGCTTTGGATCATCCAGTACTCTTAACTTTGCCATTTTGCTCATAGTATATTCTCGTTGTTGAAATTGAATGAGCTGAGAAACATGCTTGGGTTGAAAAAATAACTTTGGGTAACTTGCCATGTTTTCCAAAATATTACTGTTTACTACACCACACCAGTATCTTCCTTTAAACACAAGGCATAACATAAGGCAAAATTCCTTTCTACAGGAGCTTAGGAGTTAGCCAGTAAAGTTAGTGCCATATTTTTATGATAAATATCTCAAAATCATTTAATTTAGAGAGACAATAGTTATAGTTCTACCTAAAACCACAATCAGGAAAAGAAGACATGATTTAAAATGCTTAAAAACACATTTACCTGTGAGATCAGAACAATTTAAAAACTCTTGTAATAGTGTCTACTCTATTAGCCGTGGAACATTTTAATAAAACACAAAATGAAATTAAATAGAATCATCTCCCATAATAGCTTCCTATCATAAGGTAACATACCTGCCTGCTTGCTACTGTCTAATCAGTAACTGAACCTTGTGATGTACTTTTATGGTGCTTGTCTGCTGAGTCTTTTTCCCACTTACGAGTATAAAATCATGTTAAGCTTTTTATTCTTCTCAACCAGCCTAGTTTCCTTTTCTCCAGTAGAGCTAGAAGTTGCTTTTTGCAGTATCACAGCAATATCACATCAAGCTTCTGTAGATCAAGTTCTTTTTCTCTCTTTTAGCATCCCTTCATCATTTGTTCTTAACCACTTGGTACAAGTTCTTACTCCTCCTGCACAAATTATTTGGCTACTCAAACTGTTTGAAAGAAGACATTGAGTTTGACATGGAACAAAGTACCTTCTGTACTTCAGGAGAAGTACTCTGTATCAGAGGGAAGTCCACAGCATTGGGGATGGCTTTCCCAAAGAGTTCTAGATTCCTGGTTGCATAGAAGAAAGAAAACCTTCAACTTCCAACTAAGATGTAAGTGTACAAAACTACTCCCTAAGTTTCCATGAGAATAGTCTTGCTTTTGTCACTGTAGCTATGCTCCCAAATTTAACACAGGGAAGCATTACCGTTTCATTTTAAAATACTTCCCTTTTTTCATTAAATTTTATGAACTTGAAAGAATATGCTGGAACTGTTTGATTTAATGAAATCTTACAGTATTGCAATTCAAAGGTTAATTTTTGAGTTTGTGAAAACATTGCAATAGCTTAATTTCTGTTCAATGTTTTGTGGGTACTGTTCACACATTTTCCATGTTCTACTACTTCATGTGGCTTAGTTCCACATCTGAGAAATATTCCTTTCCGTGACGATTATAAGTTCTACAAGAACTTAATTGCCTTACTATGTTTCTGTAACCAAAAGACAAGTGGTTTTAAGGCAGGTAATTTCAGCTGAGAAACCCATAATGGCTGAAGCTTCAGCAGCACTTTGAATCACAATAGGTATGGCCTCATATTTTCTTTTTCAGTACCTTTAGGGTTTTTCCTCCCAACTTGGACTTTTCCATAGCTGTAATCTTGCACAATTGTCTTCTATTTGTCAGAAGACAAGTAACTGAATAACACAAGAAATACAATTCCTTCTTGTTTTTAGAGAAACTGTAGGAGATTGCACATAAATCTTTCCTTAAAAGCTGAGCAAAAACTATTACTTTGACATTGTGAAATCTCACTTCTGTGAGAGGAGAATTTAAGGTATTCTAAAACTTGAGGTCTTAACTCATGTTTCAATCTACTACTATAAGCCTAGAACAGGGTTTGATCAGTCTTTTTTCCGTCAGAAGAGTAATCCTGATCAATATCAACAATGTCTCAGCAAAATTAAAAAATGAAAACTGCAAATCGACTTTTTGAGGGTTATTTCTATTTTTGATAATTAATTCCTACTATTTTCAAAGTATAGCTGTTGCAAATGAGAAATATTTGTGTTTAATATCAGCAAGAAACAAAACCCTCTTAGTTGATGTTGCAAGAAAGAATATTATGTTAAAGAAATTTCAACAAAAAGGTCAGGCAGAAATTATCTTTGTTAGCAAACTGACTGTGTAAGTTTCTTCATCTATTAATAGTGAAATGTAAAAATGTGAAAAATAATCTGTATATGAAAAGAGACCGCTTACAGGCATAAATTTTAAGTTAAGCAACAATAAATTTTGTCCATATACACCTACTGTACCTACTCCCACTTCAGTGAATGGTAAATCTTCCTTTTATTGTCATATTAACAGAGTATAGCATTGAAGTCTCACGTCTCAATTGCAGATGTAATAGTCAGGCATTTCCTAAGGCACCAGGAGAAATAGAAGGAAGAGTTCTCTTGGCAGAAAGATGTTGCTCAACTGGTAACTTCCCTTGACACAAAACAGATTTTGCTGAATAGAAAGCAAGTTCCCATTTTCAGCACAGTAAGATGAAACTCAAGCATTCAGAGGAAAGATAAAAGAGAAAGGAAAAAGGGAACATTCTGACTGTTTAGCATGAAAATGTATGGTCCAGGTTAGAATCCTCAGTTTAGGAAAGAATGGCAGATCACTGCTCTTGTTGAAGGTAAGAATGGTTTAATTAAATCACCTGCAATTTGGTTACAGCTGATTTTTTTTTTTTTTTGCAAGTTCTTGGCTCATCTTTCAGTCCACAAGTATGGAATAGAAGAAAATGTTTCCATTTAGATTAGTATAGAAAGATATCTATGCTTTCACTTTTACCGATATAAAATGGTTGTCTCAGTGCTAGAAATAAATATCCAGAGGGAATAGCCCCAACAAAAGTTGCCTTGATTCTAGAGAAAAGCAAGTTTGAAAAGCAGCAATGGAGACTTATTTAAAGATGTTTTTTTAAACTCTCTTTTCTGAGCTTTTTTATTTAAGGAGTTATCCTGAGTAAAGCTGTATGTACCTATACAAGTTCATGCATACTGTTCCCATACATGTCCATGCATACGTATATGCATACTTATGTGTTCACTTGGATCGTCATGATGTCTCTTCATAGAGCTGACTCTGAAGAATAGATCCAATAAGCATTGACCAGTTGAAGTTCCTGTCGTAACCAGCTTATATAAGAAATGATCAAATGCTCATACAACCACATGCAACAGATGTCAAAATTACGCGAAAGAAAATTTTGTGAAATAAAATGCAGAGTCTACTTAATTTTGCATTGACTAGCATTCATTGCTCTCTGCAGCTTCCTGAGGAGGAGAAATAGAGAGGGAGGTGTTGATCTCTTCTCTGTGGGATACAGTGATAGGGTACATGGAACTGTTCAAAGACACATCGAGGTAGGTTTGGTACAGGTATCCAGGATTAATTATGAAATCATTCATGGGTATGGAACAAAAGCATCTTGCTTGAGTCTGTTGCAACTACTCAAAGTGTAAAATCTCTGAGGAAAAATCCTTTACCAGAATGAGTTCCCAGATGCCTTTACAAAATTAACAAGTTACTGCCTAGAAGTTCATGTAACACCTTATGGGATGGAGGGAAGAACCCTTCGAATTGCTCAAGGTTTATTATGGCATATGTAGGGACAGGAGCAGAGGTGGAGACATGAAGGTGTGAGGGTAGTTTGGGGATGAAAAACCATGGGAAAGTAGAGACTAAGAGAACGAAAGGGCTTGGAGGTGTGTGAACAGAGGCTGGGCAGTGTGCTTGTGGGGCCGTGCCCTATACCTCCTCAGCATGGTCTGTCCTGTCTTACTGATCTGGTCTGTCCTTTTTTGACTCTGTGCGTGTGTGTTTGCGTTCGTGTATTTATAAGTATCTATCCGGTATACAGCTTTAAACATTCTGAGTATTTCCTGCTTAAAGGAGGTATGTCCATGAGTATGCTTTTGCAGAGGCTCAGTACCAACCAGGGGTGTGGAACTACAGGTCATGATGGTGTATGCCAGGATGCCAGCAACTGGAGAGACTGTGGTGTCTGCAGGTCATCCTGGTGCATATATCTGTGTGGGCAATTTTACAGAATCCCAGAACATTCTGAGTTAGAAGGGACACATTAGGATCATCAAGTCCAATTCTTAAGTGCTGGGGTGGAACCCACAACCCTGGCATTATTAGTACCAGGCTCTAGCCAACTGAGCTCTTATCTCTCCATTGCAACACTCTAGTCACATGAGCCCATCACATGACTGTGATCTTAGCAACATCGCCACAAGTTGCAGCAAGTAGCCTTGCAACTCCACACAGATAACTAATTCCTTTGTTTATTTCCCAATATGCTGTGCATATTGGTGTACAGACACTTCAGAGAGCAGAATGGTAATTCCCCAAAAAGGGTCTGAGTGTTTTCCCTATAAATATGCCTTGTAGGTTTGTCTTTGCCTACATGCAAATTCTCAAGGTGACTGTTTAAGACCTCTTTTCTTGATTATATGATACACTTATGTTATGTCAGTCCATGCCCTTTGCTCATCATCTCTGTCTATCACTGGCTCTCCAGACTGGTTGTAACTAACTCTCTCCCTCTTCTGTCACATATACACTGCATATCCATATATATATATACGGATATGTAAATAAGGACATATGTACACACATACATACATACATACGTAAACACACATACACAGTACACATGTGCATATAGGTATGAATATATGTATTTTCTATTAACAAGTTTTCATCTTGATCAGCCAAAGAGATGACTGGGATACTAGTCTTGTTCATGTTTGTGAGTCTGTTTTCTTTCTGTGCCAAATACAATCACTGGCCAAATACTTATATTATACATATGTAGGTCTATTAAGGCATATATGTATAAAATGTAATGTGTGCGTGTGCTCATTAGGGTTACACAGTCAACTTTGCTTCTGATTGGACTTGCAAACATGCAGACCTGGAGGCTATCAGACTACTGGATTTGGCAGTATATAATAAAAACAGTTAAGAAAAATTGTAGATTTTAGACTTTTGTTATCACCTGTTAGTGAACGTCAGTCTGTTCCAGAACAATGAGGCTTGCCCTCTTGAAAAGTCATCTGTTCACGTATTAGGGCAGTGTCTGGTCAGAAATACTCAGAACTTCCAGCAATATTCAGCTGTGATTCATAATTGTGCTTCCAGGCTCAAAATAACAAATTTGTGGTCATGTATTAGTCTGGAATTCACTGTATTTTACTTTAAAGGACCTAAACTTTGGGTCATTCAGGTCTCAGTACATAGAATATTAACATTTCCAATTATTTTACCAATATAATTGTTTGTGTACCCAAGAACAGAAGCATGAGTTTTATTGAATTTCAGTTCCAGATTATGAGTTTTTCCCTCTTTGTTCTGTAAAACTCTGTGTGCACTTAATACAGAACGCTCCTTCCTGACTATGACTTGGCTTTCTGATTAGCCATTCCCTACTATGTTACCGCAGACCACTCAGTTATCTGAGTGTCACTGAGTTATTGGTACAAGGAGGATTTAAAGAATGGAAAAACCATTCTCAAAGAAACAAAACTCAAGAGCCTGTGGCAAGCAGGAGAGACAAAACAGCTCAGGAGTCATTGTACAAAGTTCAGCAACTGAGGTAGCAATAAGCTTACAGTCCGGATAATCTATATATTAAATTTTGAGTATGAAATAGTTCTATCTTCCTAGAAGAGGGCTACCATCATCACAGGCAGACTAGCAAAGTTTGGAATACGTAGCTTCTCTGTAGAGAAACTTCATAGTTTGTTTATTTTATGGAATTATCAGTCTCATGTTGAGTTTTTGTAACTGTTTTCCACTTTTCACAAGGAGCCTTCTTAACCAGAAAATGAAAAGAAAACTATCGAAAGAAGCGTTTTTTCTAAACTCTTCTTCAAGATGTTAACCCATTAGTTTTTAAACCAATGTAAGAAGTCTTTACCTCATTTTCCTATATTTGGGGATTTTTAAAATATTATTCATCTAATTTTAAGACATCACATTAAGCTATTAGCACAGAGCAGGGAGGATTGACCATTTCTTCACCACATGACAAATGGAAAGAGTTGACAGAAGATGGCAGACTTGAGATATTCTGATCAGGTGTTTGGGTCCTCTGTAAAACTTCTTCCATTCTGTTAACTTGCATCTGTTCAGAAGGAAAATATTAATAGCCTAGGGGGAAAAAAAATCTTTTTTTTTTTGTCACGGAGAGAGAGGTCCATAGTTTTTTTCTGCATTCATCAGACGAGAATGCATCGCTATAGTCATCATCATCATGGCTAGACTTCGTGAAAGAAGATTTGGGAAGGACTCTACCCACATTTGCTACAAGAGTGCTGGTGGCTAAAGAGGCCAATGCGAGATAGACAAGTCCAGTTGCAAAAGGCACAGCAGAAAGATTCCTTGGATGGTATATTCTGCAAGGCACGATTCTTTCTGTGTTGTCTTTTCTCCTTGAGAGTGATCCTAAGTGCATTCTTGAAAGAAGTAGCAGTGTTATAGATGGTGTGTCTCCAGACCTCCTGATTGGAGGCCAGAATAGACCAGTTATGTTGATCAATATGGCCTGGGCTGAGATGTTTTTTCAGGGAGTCCTTGTATCTCCTTTTCGGGGCTCCTTTCTTGTGGCAGCTGGTGGTAAGTTCACCATAAAACAAGATCTTAGGGAGGTGGTGGTCCTTCATTCTTGAGATGTGTCCTACCCAACGCAACTGTGTTCTCAGCAACATGGCCTCAATACTTGTGACTGCTTCTTGTTCTAGAACAGAGGTGTTAGTCACATAATCTGACCAGTGGATGTTTAGGATTGTACGGAGACAGTGTTGATGGAAGTGTTCTAGGAGTCGCAGGTGGTGGCAGTAGATGACCCATGATTCGGAACCATATAAAAGAGTAGACAGCACCATGGCTCTGTAAACACTGATCTTTGTACTTTTTTTCAGGTGTTTATTTTGCCAAACTCTTTTATGGAGTTTTCCAAAAGCTCTCTATGCCTTTGCTAACCTGTTGTCTATCTCTCTGTCAATCTTACCATCGAGGAGATGAGGCTACCTAGGTAATTAAACTGCTGAACTGATTTGAATTCTGATTCACCAATGGTGATATGGGGATGATGGAAGACTTCCTGAGGTGAAGGTTGATAGAAAATTTCTGTCTTCTTTAAGCTGACTTCCAGGCCAAAAAGTTCTGCAGCGTCTGCAAAGCAGGATGTTAAATGCTGCAGAGCTGCTTCTGTGCAGGCGATGAGGGCATTGTCATTAGTGTAAAACAGCTCCCAGACAAGATGGTTTAAGGTCTTAGTATGGGCCTTCAGTTGTCCTAGGTTGAATAGGCTTCCATTGGTATGATATCACATGTAGATACCATCTTCTTCATTGAGATCCATCATGGTCCTTTGGAGCATCATGCTGAAAGAGATTGTAAATAGAGTTGGTGCAAGAACGCAGCCTTGTTTCACACCGTTGGTTATTAGAAAGGGCTCAGAAAGTGCATCTCCATATCTGACTTGGCCGTGCTGATCCTCACGGAGTGAGATGATCATTTTAAGGAACTTGGGGGGACATCCTAAATGTTCCAAAGTCTGCCACAGATCTTTTCTGCTCATGGTATCGAAAGCCTTGGTGAGATCAACAAAGGTCACATAGACACCTTTGTTCTGTTCCCTACACTTCTCTTGCAGTTGTCTGAGAACATCACTATAGTATTGTCACATTTATCTACTGTGCAAAGAAAGGATATGCTCAATGAGGAAGACTTTGAAAAACAGCTTTGAACAAAACTTTGAATAATGTATATTTTTTTTTCATAAAATTTCAAAGTAGTTCACACATTTTCCAGATTAAATCATTTGATCATTAAACTACTTTTCTTTGCATTTTCACTGAACTATCTAACATGTGGATAAAAACATAAAGACTATACAGCAACTTTAAGAAGGAAGTGGGGAATGCCATATTAATTCACTTAGTAAGCGAAATTTCAATTTGTGTTCCCTCCTGAACACTCCAACAAGACATGTCAAAGACATTGGTGATACATTACTACTATCCTTGGAGTAAACTTTATATTTTCTGAGCGCATTAAGCATTTAACTGAAGGTCTTTTTTATTAAAACTAGCTGGAGAAAAGAGAAGTAAGGCTCAAATCTCCCAGGAACATATGGTCTGGAAGACAGCATGGAACTAGACAAGTTTTTGTGTTTGAAATTCACAGTGTACACACTGGAATAGAATCATATAATATGTGAGGAAGTTTTAGAGCATCTCTGTATCGTGGAGAGAAACACGATATATTGCTATTTTTCAGTCTACAAGTCTTAGTGTGAAGATTTTTTGGTGGAGGTTACTTGTATATGGTATTATTCCTGCATGCATCATGCCTTTTTTAAAAGAGAGAGAAAGAAGAAAAGCACTAAGGAAGAAAGGGAGGAAGAAAGGTAGGGAGACAAGGAGAAGGGAGAAAGGGAGCAGAAAGGATAGGAGAGAATATGGAGAAATAATATTGTCTGCATAAAATGGGTTATCCCTTAGTCCGATAATTATGAAGAACTTACCTTTTTTGTCAATTTGTAATGCTACATCATCTTATTTGGATAACTAACTTGGCTCAGTTTTGGACCTCTCACTACAAAAAAGACATTGAGGTGCTGGAGCGAGTCCAGAGAAGAGCAACAAAGCTGATGAAGAGTTTGGAGCACAAGTCCTATGAGGAACAGCTGGGGGAGCTGGGATTGTTTAGCCTGGAGAAAAGAATTCTCAAGGGAGACCTTATCACTCTCTACAACTACTTGAAAGGAGGCTGTAGTAGTGTGGGGGCCAATCTGTTCTCCCAGGCAAGTACCATGACAAGAGAGAATGGCTCCAAGCTACAGCAGGGTAGGTTCAGGTTGGACATTAGGAGAAATTTCTTCACAGAAGGGGTGATTAGACACTGGAATGGACTGCCCAGGATGGTGGTGAAGTCACTGGGCCTGGAGGTGTTTAAAAAAAGACTGGGAGTGACACTTCGTGCCATGATCTAGTTGGTATGGTGGTTCAGTCAAAGGTTGGACTTGATGAACCTAGAAGTCTTTTTCAGCCTAATTGATTCTGCAACTCCTTACAAGTCTTCTACAAGTTTGGTAGGATTTGTGGTACAGCAGAAAGTTTATACCATTGATGCTTGGAAATCTCTTTGCTTGTTACATTGAAATGGTACTGTGACCATCAGAAAGTGGATAAATCACCCAGTGTTTGTTGCTTGCCTGCTGTTGTGGATTATATTGATATCCATTGTGGAACCTGTCTTGAAATATTCCAGTGACCTAAAAGAAAGTATTTTGCTTTTGTACACTAGAATTGCAGAGAGAATAATGTTGAGTGATTTCTGAGCCCTCAGATTCTTCTTAATTTGGAATAAGAGAATTGAAAAATTTTTGGAGAAGTACCGCTATAAAATGTAGTCTCCTAAAAAGTGCCAAAATAGTGTCAGAGATCACACTATGGTAGATTGATTAATTACTACACAAATAACTAAAGGAAACCATATTTTTAAAAAAGAAAACAGTCCCGTCTCTCTATATCCCTCTCTATGAACCTAGTTTAAGAATTTACTGTGGATTTTTTAGTCTGATCTCTACACTTTGAAGATCATTGTAAGTTCAAGAAGCTGTGTACTCTGAGCAATTGGGCATTTCTATCCAATGATGTACATCCATTAGACCATGCCCAGAGCCATTTTAGTGAAATCTCTGTGTCTGCTTGTTATATCAGTCAATGTCTTTCCACATTCAGAATTCAATGAGGAATCTGCAGCAATAGTTTATCATAACCTATGATAACCTATAGCACACAGCAAAATATTAAGCACATTTTTAGTTCAACACTTTCCTTTTCTATCAGTCTTACCTTTTATAACCTGACTGATCTAGTAGACCAGATAGAAAAAGGATAATTTTTTTCCCAGAGGATTGTCTAAAGTACTGACGACTCTCTTGCCTGTAACTATTCCACAAATATTAATAGTTGAAAAAATGTGGGGGTTTTTTTGTAGTATTTGTGCAAGATAATGATGTATATATGTAATAGACCACAGTTCAGAACCTTGAGGTCTTAGCAAGAAATTACTTGTAAAATCAGATTAACAAAACAATTAGATATGTTATAGAAATATAGAGTGGTACCTTGACCTTTATGGATTTACCGTTGTTCCTCTCTATTACTCTCTGGTGTTTGCATTCATTTACAGGAATCAAAATAATATTTCTGTGACTACTAGGGAAGAAGGAAAAGAAAATGAACTTTAAGAACAACATTTTCACTTGCCAGTCAAATGAAGCACCTCTTTTTTTCTCTCTGTGTCTGTCTGGACATTGATCAGTGGTGAGAGATGTTAATAGAGAATTAAAATTATGTGCAACCATGAAGGTAGCATATATCCAAATCCATGTATAGAGTCTTACAAAATAATTATACAAAGATTTGACTTGGTCATGAACTGAAATTCAAAATTATATGGCTTGCAGCATCTCTATGCAATTTTTGTGTTTTGCAAAACCTGTAGTTTGATGTAGTTGATTAATGTTGTTGTAAACAGCAACATACATATATGTATAATGTGTATATAGAATGTATATATGTATAATGTATATATATACATATAGATACAAATATAGATACATTGTAATTCTGATTCTATGGTAGATAGCAGCAATACACAATAAATTTGTATACAAGTGAGATGGGAGAAAAAGTAGACATTCTTCTCATGGAGAGAAAGTAAATATAAAATATATGTATGTATATATATTTACATATGAATGTTATTATGGAGCTTGTAAACTGATAAACCTCTAAACTTCTGATTCCCACTTCAGTCACTATAGAAGTTAAAATGAGATTTTTTTTATTTTTTTTTTTAAATACCAACCATAAAACACAGGTAAACTCAAAGCAAATCTAGGAAACTATTAAGAATATCAGATAAGTAAAACTGTCATCTCCAAACCATAAAATGTCAATGTTTTTTATTTGATATGACCTATCATCATATTAGTCAATGCATTCCATTATATGTTGTTGGGTTTTGTTATTCTGTTACGTTCTCATATTCAGAGTATCAAAAAGAAAAAAGAAAGAAAAAACTAAACTGTACATTATTTTATGTTTGACCATGGCAAAAGTAGTAATACACTAGATTTTTATTACTGAAAACATGTAGATATAAATGACATAGACAAGCGCACTGAGGGAAGTATTCTGGTCGTTTTTGCAACCACTAAAATTTGGTCTTGGATTTATGTATGGAGCATCAATCTTTTTTCTTACTAGATGGTTTTTCTTAAAGGCTGTTTATATTCTTTGTTGCTGTTAATACCCATAGATTCTTCCTATGGAAGTATACAATGAAGTCAAGGCAGTTAGGATGGTACTTAAACATCTTCACAGACATGAGAGGTCTCAGAACAAAAAAAAGGTGTGTTTTGCCTGATCTTCAGTCTGAAGACTTTTACACCAAAAAAAAAAAAAAAGAAAAGTAAATCCAACTTTTTCTCTTGCCCTTCTAACTTTGGAATGACTCACAAGGAGGAGAGAAGCCAAGGTCAACTTGCTAAGTGGACAGACAAAATAGCCCCGGGAGTAAGAGAAGAAGGGAATTGCAAAGACTGAACTTTGTTTCTCATCTTATGCCAGACTGTTACCAGTTGTTATGTGCACACCACATGTGATGCTGCCCACTAAGGGAAGAGGATCTTGAGAGAGATGGGGAAAGAAGATAGGGAAATACAAGAGGCATAGGTCAAGCAAATGTATAAGCCTGTAGCATCAACAGATACTGGTAGACTCTGGTAAACAGGGTAAAAAACAGACAACAGAAGGGAAGTGGAATGGGCAGAATGTGTGAAACTTTCTTCAAGCCAAGGAAAATATCATTATTGTTAGACTTGCTAGAAGCAAGATCAGAGGGAAAATCAACATTACAAAGACTTAATTGGCAGAAGGGAGACAGGTTTTCAGATTTGTACTTCCAATCTGCCTCACCCACCAGATCAGAATTTTCCCCTGTATGAAAGGTTATCTTCCTCTTATTTTCTTTCTATGATGTGTGGCTTTAGACATCTTCTGAATTTTTCAATCGTACTTGCTTATGGGAAAAAAAAAAGAATTAAAGGAAGTGCTTTATCTGAAATTTCTGGAAAACTAGAGACCCCATTCAGCATCACACAGTTGGAGAGGCAATACCTGTGATTCACCTGTGAGGTTTAACACCTGGTCTGTTTTTCCACTTTCAACAGATTCATCCTAAAAAGAGATATGCTATTAGAAAATGTGAATGAAACACTGACCCAGCTCTATGAATGACAGTATATTTCTTTCACTGTAAATGTTCTTCAATGCTCTGTTAAATTGACATCTTTTTAATTAAATTTATTATCTTTTATTAATTAGGATGTAAATTTATATATATTTTTTTTCCTCCACAAATAAGAGATAATAGGATGATACAATTTCCCCTACTGAAATACAAACCCTAAGGTACAATTTTATTAAACCATATTCTTGGTCTCATACTATCACAGTAACCAGCATTTTATTGTTCTTGTTATGTCATGCATTATTCTTTTGTTTTCTTTTAATGTAGGAAATAGTCTTGCATGCTGTGAAGACTGTGAAATTTTACCTGAAGTTATTATCTAGGTGGGCTTTTTGTTCACAGTCATAGCATCCTCGTGGAAACAAAGTTGGCTGATAATACAAAAAAGACAGGAGAGAAATCAACATGTGACATGGAAGGGAAAAAAAGAAAATGTAGGAAAAAAGATCAGTCAAGACTATGTACACAATAATATTTAATTAAAATGTACTATTGTTCTCCATCCATTTTACCCTCCTTCTTTCATTCATAGTTGGAACTTTAAATATGGAGAAAATAGAAAACTATTAAGACATCAGCAAGAATGCCCCTCAATTGTCAGATATTAAGTGCAAGGCAATCATTGTGGGTTTTGTTGGCTACAGAGAAGCTGATGAAAAAAATAGAATATGTAACATGATGTCTCTTTCATCTATAAAAATATCAGCTCAGAGGTTATGCTTCATTAGCTTCAAATTTAGTATGAATAATAAAGGAAGAAAGCACAGCATTCCTTTGATACATTGTGCAAAACCTTATCATTCCCTCTTTCAAGTGACAGTTTGTTAAATAAGGTGAATAATAGAAGATATCCAGACTATATCAAAATCGTAATCTGACACTGTCTGCCTGTTTACAGAGTAAATATAACAACTCTTCACCTCCATTTTGTGTGATTAGGACATAAATGGGACAAGAAGTATGGAGGTCCCTGCAGTGAGCTCATTTAAACATTTTCCCCTTAAAAAAATTAATTGAATCAGAAAAAAAAAAGTTTAAAAATTACATTGGCAAAAGACACAAGAAATCTTCACTTCCTTCTCATTATATACAAGGAAACATATGGAGTGTAATGAATAAATATCTACACTAGCTCGTCGGTTTCTACAAACCCTTTACAATGTCATAACATACATGCCGCTCCAGGGAGGTGGTAGTAAGCAATTTTCATGGCCTCTAGAAATTGTAATGCATTTGCCTAAATTTCAGTTCTTTAAATGTATAAAATAATGTAAAAAAACAACTACTAGTTAAGATAACTTTTGAACCATGTCCTTTCTTAAACATATCTTTCATTGGAGCTTTCTTTGACTAGGTAAGTAGAAATAGTATTTTCATCAGTTTTTCTTTAGAAACTGTGTCATGATTCTCTTCAGTAAGACATAATCATGAACATATCCAAACGATAGTTGAAAACAATTTCAAAAATCTCTTTGGATCACTGTTTGGTCATCACTATTCCTAAATGTGAGAGACTGGAAATTCCAAAATTTTTCTAATAATCAATGCTACTCTGTGGACCAAAGGCAAAAAAAAAAAAAAGGAAATAAACCCTCTGTAGTAGTTTGGACCTTGTTTTCCCCCAGAGGCTAAGAAAATGGTAAAACCCCAAGGGGTGGAAACCCCTGGAAGTTTTGAAGTCTTGTCCAATGGGCGCTCCTGCAAAATGTAAATATTCCACAAGCTGACCGGAAGAGAAGAGTTGTAGTTTTGGTAGTAGAAGAAGTGACCATGTTGTAGAGCCAGGAGGAAAGGGGCTCGGAGCCCCTTGGGACCTCTGGGGCCTCCCAGCCTCCGGCTGGGGGGACTGCAGAGACTTGGAACAGTCTTAGGCTGGGCTAAGTGTCTGTGGTTATGCTGGGAGATGTTTTCTCCATCGTGGGCAGCGGTCGGAGAAAGCAGCAGCCGGCACTGACCGGAGAAACGGTGGCAGAGAGCCAGAAGAGATAAGACGGAGCAACAGAGACACGCAGCACCAGAGAAAGAACTCCTGGAAGGAGAGCTGAGGAAAAGAGAGTCAGCAGCAGAGTTACAGAGTTCTGGGGGTAAGAACTGACCCAAACCCCCCAAACTCCCTTGGGGACCCCTCCTAGAGAGAGGAAGAGTAGATGGACTCCTATTTGAGAGGAGCCTTGGAGTACAGCAGCACTGGAGAGAGAGGAGTTGAGAAGCTCAGAGCGTCCTGGGAAGCTGGACCGGAACGGAGAGGAATGTGGAGGAGGGCTTCTTTCCCCCCCCCCCACTGCCTTGAGACAGAGCACGGAGCTCTGCAAAGGGGAATTTGAATCCCCTGAGGAAGGGACTTTCACAAAGATGCCCCTGCATTTCATGATATACCTGTGGTGAAGTGAGTCTGGTCCCTGCTGGCAGCCCACAGGTGAGGCCTTCACTTGGACCGAAGGAGAGCCAAGGGGCTTGGAGACCCCCTTGTGTGTAATGAACAGAGATCCAGCTACAACAATCCAGTTACTGCTTCATGTATGAGATGAGGAGACCTGCTGTCTTAGAAGAGACTCCTGCTTTGAGACTAGAAGGGATTTGTCCTTCTTTCCCTCCTGGACTTTTATTTGGAGGGGAGAAGAGATCTGATCCATTGTAAATACTATATGTCATGGCAGAGAGAGTTGTGATCATGTGTATAATGTATTATGATATTTATTTGTACAGTCATTATAATATATTTCCCTTTCCCCCATTCTGAGTCTGGTGTGTTTTTGTCTGGAAAACCCATCTCATATTAGGTTGAGATGGGGAAGGGGGCTAGGACTAGGGAATTAGGATTTTGGGGTATCTCAAACCATGACACCCTCTCACAACCCTCCTCAAAAGCATGAGAAATTCTCACCTTCTTTGTATAAAAATCTCCACTCCCACTACCCTGGAAAATGTGATATGAGTTTAAAATTGCAGGTAGATAACAAGGGAAGTTTTTACAAAAGAAATTAAATAATACAGTATTTTGAGTGTTTATTGAGAAGAAAAAACAGTATACAGAAAGCTTTGCATCCTGGCAAGTCAATTTTTCAATTAATAGAGAAGAATTTATGTTTAGACCAATAGAAAGTAAGTAAAAATAAGGTATCTTAGATATTTTTTCTTGAAATATTGAAAAAAAAAATCAGGAAAATGACAATTTAAACTTTCATTTTTTAGGAAACAGTATCAAAAAATCAAAAGATAACCTGTGAACCTTTATCTACGATCAGTTTGAAATGTCTAAACATGATAAAGTTTTGCTATTAATTTTCTTACTAATTTCGAAATATTTCTATACACAGACTTGAAATACAATAAAGAGGAAAACGAAAGAAAGAGAACAAAAAATTTAAAAAAAAAGCTTAAGCAAATAAACTGTGGACAGTGGTAATTTTATTTTTTTTATTGACAAAACAGGTGAAATGAAATAGAATTTTTCAAAGTTAAAGAAAATACCAAAGAAGAAAGATAAACAAGACATATTCCTAATATGAAAACTCATTGCATTTTCCAAACCTGTGAATTAGAAACAACTTCATATTTCATGTTGCAACTAGCTCATCTCTGCAGGTGTTTAAATAATTGCTAATAAAGAGAAATACGGTCCTTGAAGGCCCATATGAACAAAATTTGGCAGCTCTGTTACTGAAAATGGATTTTCTCTTTTTTTTTTTTTAGAATGATACATATAGAACACTAAGCCCATTTTGTTTCTGAAGATTTCAACAAGCAAATAATTCATATGTGAGTTAAGTAAACATAACAAAATTATGGATTATGATGTTAATGCTGTATAACTGCAACAGGAGCAAATCACCTTTGGAGGTCTGCGTAGGTGCCAGGACCATCACATACCATCACACATGGGGCTTGTTTCAGAATCAGGAATGAATCAGCATTTTATTCAGCTGGTAAAGAACACTAGCTAATGCTGACTGCAGTTGCATATTATTTGGATAGCTCTTTTCCACTAAGGCTAATTCAGAAGTTTCGTGTAAAATCACATTTAAAATCACATATACTAAAGTGCTTATTTAACATTTGAAATGTACTTCTAAAAATGTGACAATTGTCCACTAAGGAATAGATAAATTATAATAAGACTGACTTGACCAGTCATTATCAATCTACATAAATATTACTGGTTGAATAATAAATGCGTATGAATAATATTACAGATAACGGTATCTAATGAAGATATCATTAGTACTAGAGTATAGGAAAAAAAGACTTAATTTATAAATAATCCAGAGAAAAATAATGATACATGGAGAGGGAAAACTATGTGTATCTGCGAGCAGAACAAAATGCTACATATCTTAATATTCCTTTTACAAAGCTTACCTGACTTAGTAGTAGTGCTTACTGTTAATGCCTTAGACATTTCTGACTGGGATTACAGTTGTCTAAAGAGAGTTACATTGCTCAAAGACTGAAAATAACTAAATGCTTTTTAGTATGGATTTGTTTAGTTTTTCATTATCTCAGCACTTTAGGCCCAGTTGTCCTAATAGGTAAGTTTTTGATACAGGGTTATCAGATTCTGACTCACAATGTGACATTATGAAAAATCAGCTTTCTAGACTTGAAACTACATTTCATTTTCCTATATAAAATAAATAATTTCATAAATCGAAGAAAACTCTTCTACTATCATTCCATACAACCTCAGGGAAAATGTATTTGCTACTGGCAGTGACTGAAGCATCTGAACAACATAAAAATGGCATAATGAAATACTTGCAAAGCAATTTAACAAGTTCTTCTATTATTCTAAAGTTCAATTACAATAAGTATCTAATAAGAGAATATCAACAATAATTTCAATATCTCACAAATTGAAAGTATACTAGAGGTGCTTTGGATTCCATTTCATATAAATAATGGATCTTGTTGAATATTTAGGCCTCCATTTTATTTTGTGTGAGGTTGAAATAGAATGATAAGAGCTTTCAGAATGACGGAAATGGCCTGCCACCTGAAGACCAGTTGAGCTGCCTGAGTTGTATTAGCATACCAGGGAGGTATGGCTGTACTTCTATTTGTGTCTGCACAGTGTTCTGTGTAGTGATTTACGTGCATAGTGAGGAAGCACAAAAGTGTCATCAGTAACCCCACTTATATTACAACACATGTAAAATTTTATTTCTCTTTTTTTGTTCTATTTTTTCTGTTATATTTCTGATGTAAGTGTAGCAATTAATGTGATTTATTAGTGTTCTACATTGTTTTTGCAACATACCAGCAAATGGTATAAGGAAGCAGGAAATTTGGCTCACTCTTTTTGTTTCTATATGTTTGATGTTACCACATATCCATTAGCATTGATTCAAATTTACAAAAGAAGTTGTTAAATAACGGTTTACAAATACAAATTGATTTTGTCTACCATGTGAATCCATTCTATATAGACATGCAAAGTCCTTAACATGAAAAAATAATTTCTTTTTGTGGAGCTGTTGAGAATAAAGGGTAGAAGAAAGCAGAACACAAATGCTGTATTCCTTTTCCAAATGAGATCTTTCAGGGTATGGTCTGGATTTTCCCCTCAGATAACTCAGATTACTGCTACTACTACCAGTTATTACTATTATTAATTTTGTTTTGAATTAATACGATAGAAGCTCTGTCCCTTGAAAGAATATGCATTTTTTTTAGTCACCATGAACAATCACAAGTATTTGAATTATTGTGTTTTCACATTATTTTTCACACATCCGGTGAAAAGCACATCAGTACTTTGAGACTGAGCTTTAGGTCTATGAATAACAATTGCTAGAGCATTATTTATAATCAGCAGTCAGGACTGGGAAGATGAAAAATATACCATATGATTAGAATTTGCTAAGGAGGAGAAAGGTTTTGGAAAGGTTTTGTTGGTCTACTGTGTGGGGAGTGTACTCTCTGCACTTCTTGTCCCATCAAGCTTGAAATCTAGTTGGAATTCAAAGTAAAACATTCTTCTTTTTCTGGATCTACTAAACTGATAAACATAGGAAGTTTATCCTTCTGTTCCTTCAGACTTTGAGTGTAGCTGTGTTCCAAATTTCTATATTGCTGCCTTTTGTTGTGATATTCCATATTACTTTTAGTGGCCAAATAATTTTAAGAAACTATCTAAATTGGCATCTAGACTGGCTGATATTAACCAGAACTGCTAAGTCAAGTCCGAGAGAGAAGTGTAGAGTTGCATGACTGAGTTCACTTCCCTAAGGAGTGTGTCCTGCTGGGGTGAAGGAACTCTTTGTACACTCATATGCATGGTCAGTTGAAGAATCATTCTCCAGAGGCTAGGTCTTCCTTTTTCAAAGACTGAGATTCAATAATCAGTGCCCATCTGTTTATGACCTCATAAAGTTCATGGCCAGTGAATTTACAACAACTGATGAAAGCCATGTTTTAGTTCTGTCTTTACATCTCTTCATAAGTTTGCTCAGCAACATTAAACTCTCTTTAATGAGTACTAGTACAGTAGTAATGAGTACTCTTTTATTCAAGGAATCTTGAATACCTGTTCACTTTTGCAGTTCCTTTAAAGAATAAATTCAGTACATTTTTTCTATATGCTGAAGATCATACACTTATTTGAGCATAAATTTGGCATTATGGGTGAAACACATTCTTTATTTTAGTGTGTAGAAGCCTCCCATTAATTTCAAAGGTTCTAGAATGCCTTTTGATTAACATATTTGAGGGCCATGGCTACTAACAAGCACACAGAATATTTTCAATGATATATTTCCTCTAAAAAGTTCTCTTTCAAAATAGGTAACTTGATAATTGGCTGCTGAAAATGTTCTTTTTAAACTGTATAATAAGGATTCTACCCTTGGCTGCAAAAATTAATTAATGTATGGAACATGGACTTCAAATAAAAACAGCGCTCACAAATAACTTCTCATATTTAGCAAAGCAATTTTTTAATTTAAACAAGTAAAGAATAAATCAGCTTAGCTGACAGCTTGGTGCAGACTCAACTAGGGCGTAATAGTTTTAAAGTGATGATAGTATCTAAATGAGGATATCATATAGGCTTGCATATAATAGATAATAATTTTACTTTTTTTTTTGATGTTGCCTTCTATCTGGTCTGTTTTGGTGTCTTTTATCTTTAGTGTAGTCAATACATACTGAAAAGACCTGATTAACGTAAGAAGAAATTATGAGTACGGAAACAGCGTTACCCAGAGGACTTTTCTCTCATTTCAGGAAATGTTTTTTAATCAAAGAGTAATGCCCAGTTTTCAGGATGGCTAATTAAAGCCAGGAAGATTGAAAAGTGAATACATTAATGTTGTAAATGTTTCTGTTATATAGCTAAGTAATATATGAGTAGGTCTTCAAAGAGGACGCTAGGCTTTCATTAAAAGTTTTTTTTTCAGAGGGTAGGGTGGGCTGACAACAATATTTTCACACAAAAACATTAGGTTTAATGCATCACCTGATGAAACAGCTGAATTAGAATACAGAAGGGTCCAGACTGAGTCCTGATCAAGAAAATTTCCTTTATGTTTTTCACTTTATACAATGCACACACACACTCACATGCACAAACATAGTGACACACACAGAAGAGTTAGCAATTGTTTTTGTAAATAGCAGAAGGGTTTTTCAGGATGTATTTAGTACTATTTTTATCTTTACTCTCTCTTTCAAAGCACCATCATACTGTTCTGAATTTTTCCACAAAAAGTAAAACTAAAAGGGAACATCTGAACAGACGGTACATATTTACTACAAAACCTTCCACCTTTTTTGTTCATCTATAATTTTGTGTACTATTAAATTTCCTTGTTCAAGGAGTTGTGCTGACTTAGAGTTTCCTTCAATAATAACATCTATTTATAGTTTCTAAAAGGAAAAAGACGAGTGCAGGTTTTCATGATCTTTTGTCTGGGGCACCAAGTTTTCTTTGATCTACAAGTTTTTCACAGTGAAAAAGAATACCAAAGAATTTAAAACAATGTAACAATCTCAAGCTACTTGAAATTGCCTATCACAGTCTGTTAGGAAGATTGTTAAAGTGAGTGTCTTTTATTTCTGTGTGATTGCTCACAAATACATTTGAAGGAAATTAACCAGAATATATAACAACAAAACTATTTTTACATGGAATAGTGGAAATGTTTAAGTGTAAGACTGCTTTTAATCCCCTACTCATCTTGAAAATGATACTGAAATAACTAGTACTGTTGCTGTAACTTTCCTCCTGATGATTTTCTATCCATGTGCATGGAAACAGAGAAACACTGAGCAAATGAATGAAGTGTTTGTGAAGTTTTCTTTAATGCTAGTCAGGTGAAAGACTGTGTATACATACAAATGGTATCACAACAGATGATCCTCAATCTAAAGTACAGATGTAAATGCTACCTCTGTCTTAAATTAGTAGTTTTAAGGTTTTTTTCCCCAATGAGGCAACAAATTTTGTGAAACACATTCAGCTGTAATCAATATTGTCTGAAGTGATGTTTCATTAAAAAAAAGAAAAAATAAAACAAAAAAATGAAATTAAAACAAAATCAAAACCTGTGATAACTTGTGATATCACAAGTGATATTTTAATTCCAAAAAAGAGCTGCTGAAGATTCCTTGGTAGCACATTTATTTGTATTTGAAAATTTTCTACAATCTTGGAACTTTAACATGGAAAAAACAAAAGTGAACAAAGAGTGTAAAAAAAAAATCTATCTTCAGGTACCCAGTTATGTCACTCATTCAAGGTTATCAATGAACTACAAGGCTATTATCAGCCTTACAGGACCCATTTTTCATCATCCAACACTAACATCCTACAATTACAGGAAATGAGGTGTGTCAGATGTCACCATTTACAATTGAAATTACTGCCCTTGAAAATGTGGGCCAAAATGAGAAGTGATATTTTTAACTTGCTCTACCTGTTAGTCTTACAACAACTGACATCTTCCAATGAGGTAATAGAAGGGTATATTGTAAAGGTTTCTACACATAGTGAAAGTCTTCATCACCTCTGGGATTTCAACACCTGTTTAATTATTATAATATAAATATATTATTATTATTATTAATACCACCACCGCTATTACTATTATTAATCAGTTCTTATCCCAACTAGAGGTTTTACCTCTTTTGGTTCTTCTCTTTATCCCACTGGAAGTGGGGATTGAGTGACCGGCTTAATTAGTACCACCCAGACACTACCCTACTTTCTCTGTTCTCACCCAATGTTCTGTGCCTCTAATTAAATTTAAATTAATATCACAAAACAAACATAAGGAAAAGACATCAATAAACCAATTTCATGCTAGTTTAAATATAATTTCTGGCTGTGAGGTCTTACCCCACACACACCACCAAGGTGCTGGCCAGCTCTGTGCTGGGCCATCTCTCCAGTGGTGCAGACTTCGAGGTACCAGCTCTGCTGGGAGCTTGGCCTGGGTCCTCCATGCTTTAGCTCAGTAGCTGCACCTGACTGCATGGTCTGGACTGTGCTGTTGGCATGCCTGGCTTTTTTAGCCCTGACCTCCCCTGTCTGAACAGAATTCTTAACTGGACCTCTCACTTTCTCAGATTCACAGGAGGACTGTTGGCTGGACCTTGTCAAGGACCTTGCCTGTTTGACACACCAGGAGCCTTTCTTACCCTACCTTGCTACCACACTGGGGTCCTGCTCAGCTCTACTGCCCCTGGGGAGCAGCTCTGCAACCTCCTTTCTGACATGTCCTTGCTAAGCTGTCCAGTTTAATTAGGAACATCAAGATCTTCATGCTGTTGAGTGGCTCAGAACACATCAAACACGGTGACAACATCGCTCCAGAAAGGTGCATACCCACGGTGGTACGAAACAAGACAGATCCCAGAAACAAGGTAGGCAGGAATTACGAAAGACTCAGGCAAGGTGTGCTGCATTTCCACATGAAAAGAAAAAAAAATTAAACACAACTCATATGTGAAAACTGGTAATAAAGTGAAAATTAATGAGTTCATTAATGTAGTTGTCAAGGGATAAAAGTTGGAAAAAAATAACCTGGCCACCCACAAAAAATACAGATTGCTCAAACACTCTGCAAACTTTACATCAACAGGGTCATACATACTCTACAACCTTAGAAAATCCCCACCATCACTAGATTTTTAGTTTTCTTCATTCTCTAGATCTTTTCATTCCACCTATTTTTTTACATACTAGATGGACTAGAGACAGTATGTATCACAGTTGATTTGGAGCTACATATGTGCTGTTTGGCTGATTAGTAGGTGAGCTAAACGGCCAGCTGGCTGACCAAACAGCCTCTTGAATTCATATGGTGGCCTCTTACCCTCTTGAGGATATTAATATGCATCCCTGACTCTTAAGCAACTACCACACTTCTTTATATTGCTATAAAATATTGCTATTTTTTATTGTGCCTCTTCATTTTTATATAGTTGAAATTGTCCCAGATTCAAAATTATTATACTGAAGAACTAACAGTCTGATAACATGACTAAATAACCCTTATTTCGTTAAGAAATCTGTTTTTGAAATGAAAAGTGCATATTTGACACTTTCCCATGACTTATTTACATGAGTACCAAGACTACAAAGAATAGTTAACTTTGAATAACAGAAACAGAAAAAAACCTCATGAACAAAACCTAGATATTAACACATAATGAGGGGGAAAAAAAGTGACCTGATGTAGAATTGGAAAGAAAAAGCATTTTCCAGTGAAGGTTTTGACTTTTCGGGTATTGCAGCTCACCCTGAGAAATGCCAAATCAAAGAATAAGAAAGAAAACAGCTGATTTATAGGCTGCCTAACAATCTTTTTGAGCTATTGTGGCATTGTAACAGTCAGAGATCTAAGATCAAGCATTTGAAAGAATGAAAGGAATTGCAAGTAGAGCACTATATCTAAAGTCTCTCAACCTTCGGAGAAGCTCAAGCTACAATACTGCCTCAGGAGAACAGCCAGCACAGGTGAAAGACAGCAACCCATATTCATATTATGAATCATGGTAGTGCATAGAGAGGGGTATTTTCACCCTGAAAAAGAGCTGCTGGCTGTGCTACTTGCAGTGATGCAATCCCATCCGCCTTGCAGACATGAGGGGGTTGGGAAGCCTGATTTAAGCCATTCAAAGAAACTTAAAGAAATCTTTCCTCAGTACATGCTTAAGTGCTCAAGTATACTTTGTTGGGAAAAATACGCCTTTCCCACAGAGGGCTACCAGTCCACTGAATGAGAGGCGTGTAGTGGAGACAACCTCTGCTTATGACACCAAACCATCTTCATTCCAGTTTTTAGAGCAGGTCACATAAAGATTGAGGAGGAATCTAAGCTATGCCAGTAGCTGATTGCAACAGGAAATGTAAAGATGGGTAGAGATTTCACTTTACTATCTTCCACAATGAAATAGGTGCAAAAAACAAATCTAACAATCTATCAGCTTTAATACAGTGATCAATGGAGAGATGGAAAGTCACGAACGTGGTTGGGACAAGGAAAACACAGTCTAATGAGATCAAGGAAACAAATGACAGTTGTGGTGTTACAAAGGATATGGAAAATTCTTTTCACTTGGCACCATGCAGTCCTCTCCTGTTACTGTGCAGCACTACTCAAACAAATTTGAAAATGTCAGTGCTGTCCTTTTTGCAGTAATGTAGTTATACTGCACTACATTATCTTTCTACCTTGTCCAAAATATATAGTAACTTTTGTTCTAATAATGCTGCAATTACTAAAGAATGTTCCTTCAAGAATGCTGGAAAAAAAAATTTAATTGCTAATTGACTTTATGTATGGATGCATTTAATTTAAAGGAAGATACTGAATGATTTGATCTCATGCTCTCTAAATCGCATTTTCACTGGAAATTGAAGAGTCTCAGCCACAGCAACTTTGTTTCCTTAGTCAAAACTCGGAAAAAATACTCATGAGAGTGGGAAAAGGTTAAACAGCAGACAGTAGAGAACAGAAGCCTAAAGTGTTCCAAATACTTTGAAACCAGAAAGTGTGTTTATGTTGCAATATTAGCTATGAAGCCTGTGTAACTGTGAAGACATGGAATAGTGTGTTATATTTTCATGGTGAAACTGGTATGATCAGGAGAGAATATTTTGGCCACAAATAAATACATCCTATTTTGACACACTGTCTTTTGTGAGCAGTGATGTATCACGGTGCTTGTTTTCCATGGCTTAGGTCTGTAAATGCTGAATCAATTTGCAGAAAGGGTGAACAGACAGAGATGTCACAAAGACCATGTGATTGTCCTGATTTTCACCAGCTGAAGAAGTTTGTTGTCTCAGTTTCCTCTGGTGAACCTATGAGATCTTCAGAACAACAGTTATTTTGGCATGGTTTCTGTTTTTTCTGGAACTACTTGAGTTGAAAAGGTTTCGTCTCAGTATTAAACATTCTGCGACCCACATAATTCCTTCTATCTTTTTTTGGCCTTGGTACAGAAGAAGGTTGTTGGTTTTGGTTTTCCATTTTGTTTCAGAAAGATTCTTATTACATCATTCTCCTCTCATCAAAGATCTGCTCGTATTCGTTGGCATGTTCCACAGATTTTGTGCCACTCCACTGATGAGAAACCAGCATACGCATGGATGAAAGTATTAGTTATCCTGGGATTACATTGGTTGTGTGCAAATGAGCAGCAGAAAACAGGCAAAGTGAATTTAATGTTAACCTAGTTCTTGTTGTATGCTTCTTTTCATTGCCTTTCACTCTGTGAGAATCAGTAACCATGTTCTCATACTATTTGTTTTCCCCATTTTTGGAACTGTGGTTTATGACAGATACAAAATGTTTTTTATTTTATTTCCAGTTTTCACAGCAGTATCTGTTAATATCTATGTGAATTGCTTTTTCTAGAGCTCATCATACGTTCCTTGCGCTGTCTTGTTTGGGATGTCGTGTCTTCTGCAGACACTCTGTAAATTTACACTGAAAAAAGGATTTGCCTGTCTGTGATCAACATGGTTCTATTTCTCAACAAAACTTAGTCCTCTTTCATGTGCTAATTTCCTCACTATATACTTCTTCAGATTATGGATTTGTTTTCAATTTGTCCATGTTATTTTTATTGATGGTTATTGCTTCTTACTGGCACTCTTATTATGAAGGTAGAAATTTAGAGATATGAAACTTGCTGTTTTATAATAATGCCCTAATATCTGTCTGGTAACAAGTGACAAAAGTATTATTAGCTGTGCAATTACTTCCTTACAAGAAGTAAGAGTAAAGAAAGGATTGAGGTTCGAGGTGTCTAAGTATCAAGTAATATTGGTCTAAGCAATTTTCAGTCAGAATAATTGTCTTGCTTTTCCTAGAAGAGCTTTTCTTTTTAGTATATTTGAGTGCTTAATATCCATAATTGAATTATTATGAGGTAAGTAATGAATTACCTGAAGACTAATAATATTTCTTAATTTGCAAGAAATATATATCAGAGAACCCCAGAGTAGTATTTGTTTTTCAAATTTCATTTTCTTTTGTTTCATAAAAAAAGAATAACAAAAATTGGCAAGGCAGCACAGGCATCTGACTGAGAAAGCCATGTAGGAGAACCACAAATTCTTAGGATGAATCTTGTCTTAGCTCTTATTCATGCTTTGGCATAGGAAAAAAAGACACTGCACCAGGATTTGCAAGTTGCAGATTCATTACCTCATTCTAGCACGGTCAGTTGCTATGTCCCAGTTTCACTGTGAGAACCAACTCTAAAGATTTCTAGGAGAGAAAATGTGCCTATTAGATGCTGATGATGTAACTGCCAATGAACCTGACTAGCACTGATTCTTTTCTGATCAGTGAAGTGCCATTGGCTTATTCACTGGTGACCTGGTATTTATAGTTGTATATAAATGTTTAAATCCAAAAAAAAGGATTGTCATTTTGGTATAAATCCTTCTAAGACTAATTTGTTATTGCTATGAAAAACTTTTATGTTTCTTTAAGTCTTTAGTCATATCAATATGGGGGTTTACATCTTTGTTTTTCTGTTCCAGCTTCTTTACAGAGCAACAGTGCAGTTCAGAAGTACTATTCAGGGCATTATAACTAACTAAATTTCAGTGACTTTTTACCTATTTTCTAGTCTCTCTTCTCATATTTTAATTTTTTTTCCATTGTTTTTTAGTATGCTTTTTCAATGATATCTGCAAAATGATACATAAATTAGATAGGAAAAAAACCCTGGACTTCAGGCCATTTTAGATGGTTCATCAAAGTAAAACATGAATTTTCTTTTAGTACCTTTTATACTGACCAATCAAATAAATATTTTCACTCTTCTAGTATGGAAGTGGAAGAGAAGGAGGAAATCATTCCTTTTGCCATAAATCTTTATTCAAGACCTAGGCATTATAATTTCTGAACTTCCTTACTGTTACAAAAATTTAATTTAAATATTTTTTGGAAGCTCTTGTATTTTGCATGGTTTGGTTTTCACAGATGAATTGTGTTTTATTGTTGTAACAAGTTTACTAACACATCAGGTTATATTTAAGAAAGTAGTTTTTAAATTTTTTTTTCTATTATTTTTTCTTTAGTTTCAACTCTATTCTATTCAGTTAGTTCCATGCAAAGGATGCAAAATAAAGTGGAGCAATTTGTTAAGCAATGTTCCCCTATTAAGAAAAGAGAACCAACCTTCAAATATATTAAAAATTTCATTTACAGAAGGAAACAAATATAAAGATAGATAAGAACCTGAACTGAGGCCTAAGGATCCCCTTTGCAGCCAGATGCAGTTACTAAAAGCACATCAGAACAAGCCAGCAAAAGTACATGCTTCTTCATCATAAAGTGTTCACAAAGGCAGAAGTAATGGTTTGATATCCACATGAAAATGAAATATTAGCTAAAAAAACCCCCTGTATTAGATTATAATACAAAAAAGTCCCTGTTTCAGCAAAATTATGTAAGTTGCATCAAACAAAAGGAAATAAATGTAAGCATGTTATATAAGATAAGAGAACAATGGTTAGTAGGTCCCTACACATATTACAACAGCATGTTTTTAAAATATTGTTAAATAAATAATCTGTAACTATCATTAAAAATATCCGTAATTAATATCAAATAAGCCAAAAGACCTGAGCCTCTGTCCTTCTAGACAGCAGAAAGATAGTTGGAGTTAACCTTCTGTTGGGTCACTGGTACATAAAGCAAGCAGAATTTAGGAAACATGTTTATTTCTCTGTACCAATGTCTTCTATTGCCTACAAGACTGTGAATGCATGTTCAAGGGTGCCATGAGCATGGAAGCAAAACTCCATTTGTTAAAACAGTGCATCTAAAGACAGATAACTTCTTTCCTCATGGGAGCCCAAGGACACAACAAGTGACCCTGCATGGTATGGTGATTGCTAAAGCTTCCCTTGGGGCAAGAGAGTTCCATACTCACTTTGACACAGTGGGATGTTACTTGCTGGGAAAGTCTGGAAAGTCTGAAAGTCTCTCCTCCTAGAGGAAAAGAGTGACACAATATTCTCGTTCGCTGGCCTGATGAAGTCGTCTGACAACTAGTTTGATTTTGAACCTGAGCTGAATCTCGGTGAAAAGCCTGTACCAAGACACGGCAGGATGAGTACTCAAAAGCCAGAAATCAAAGGGCACAAGGCACCCTGTATGTTTTGTCACTAAATTGTCCATATACTATGGTTTGAGTAGGGGAACAAAGAGAAGTGTGTTGTAAACCAAGGTGTTGTTTTTTCTTTTCCTCTTCATGTTTCTTACTTGTGGGAATCAACATCCAGTTGTGTTGTGGGGGGACTAATCACATGGTGAATTCCACTGCAACTTGGCAAAAACATGTCAAAAATGGATTGGTTGAATGATTGGTGTTATCTTTGTGAGCCAGTGGCCCCTGGCTCACAGGTTGTATCAAATTCCAAGCTCAGCAGGAGCTCGGTGTGAAAGCAAGATCTTTCATTTTCGTGTCCATGGCTTTCCATCTCATGTCCTAATTTTTCTGCTTGAATTAATCAAGATCAGATACTTATGATATAAGACTTTGAGTACCCATCAATAGTAATTTATATTTCTTACAGTTATGAATCCAAATTTGTAAAAGTCCTTATACTATTGAAGTCCATATATTTTCCATTACAACTGATGTACAACTGATGTACAACTATGTACTTTAAATATCAAGTTCTGATAACAAGTGTATGAGATTATAGAACATTGCTTTTAAAAAAGCAAACCTATACTGAATGCAAACCTATACTGAATATTTAATGCTGATCCAAAATATATGGTGGTTTTACTTTCAGTAGCAAATTTCCTCTTGAAACTTCCCTGTGTATATTCAAAGTAAATTGAGAATTCAAGAAATACTGGACTGTTGGTGTAGGTTTTGTTTTCTCTAGGTAGGATTTTATCAAGGAAAGCACTGTTTTTTCTATGCATATTTTGTATTTCCCTGTAAAGGAAGAAAGATATTTCTTTTAAAATATAGCCTTCTCTTAAAAGAGGTCCAGAAAACTCACACAGATTGGGAGTCTACTATGAGGAATAAGAAACAAAAGACATGAAGGGCATGAAGACATTGTCTGGTAAATGTCCTTTGTACTACTCACATGTATAGAACTGTTTCTATTTTCAAATTGCAAAACTGCTTCACTGGTGATTTATAAATTACACTAAACTAAAGTACAGTGCTTTTTCAGGAACTATCTTATGTTGTACCTTTATCATATCACATCATCATGAGAACAGGATGAATGTAAATAAAATAGAATGCTGCAATTCCTGTGTAATGCACAGTCAAAACGTAGTAGGAAGGCCACTTAAAGCAATTGGGATCTTTTAAAAACAATGTACAAATTACAACTGATTAGATCTCTGCTCCTTATCCTGCATTCTCCTCAATCATCTAACAATTCTATGAGCTTCTCGTAGATGAAGCCTTGCTACATGTCACCACTGAACAGCAGGATATAAATGTGAATGATTATGTGCTGCTGCAGCATTAGAATACTCACTTGTTAGCCGAGATTGGTGTCTTTCCCATTCACAGCAGTTTTTAGCATTAATTCAAATACATCTGTCATTTCTCCCTCTAATGCAGGCAAATTGAAAAAATGTGCTTCTTACAAGCTGATTAGGTAGGAACCTCAGTAAGAATAGTCTGCATAGACAGAGCCAGACACTTGAATGACACGTACACAGCTGGGACATGTTGCACAGAGCTTGTGGAGTAAACAGCACTGAAAATTTATAACTTTTGAGGCCTGTGTCTGTTTTCTTTAGCAATTATTATTTTTTTCTTTCTAGGTTTTTCCATCCTTGACAGAATGACTAATGTGGTCACAGATTTGCTGTCACTCCTCAAATTCTTGGAAAAAGTAGGTAAATCTTCTGTGTGAAGCACAATTCTGTATAGCAGAGGATATGACTCTCTCTAGTATTGTTTTTCAAAACAATTATCTTGGTTTTCTTTAATGTATTTCCCCTTCCTCTATCTCTTTTAGTGTTTTCTTGCCATGTTGTGGAATTTAGTAGATAAAGGGTAGTACTTCATTGCTTTGCTTTAGGTAATGGAGCACAGGCTCTGCAGAGTATAGGCAACACTACTCTTCACAATCCCTGACCAAATCTAACAGCATAGGCACAAATAGATGTTAATTAAAGCCCAACTAATGAAATAATATTTAGTTTAATTTTTAACACTGCAATTGACACTATATTTTGAATTCCTGAAAGAAAGTCTGCAGCCAAGAAGCACTGACGTTAGTGTCAGGTCAAAACGCCGAGACCTTTTAGTTTTGCTTGTACAAAACTTGCACTGAAATTTGTGAACTAAAGCAAGAGCCATGAGCTTCAGACCCCACATATAAACTTCTGTTTATTAGAGAAGCTCAATTTACAAGTTACCCAGAGTCATTGCAAATTAGGGTAAATGGTTACAGTAAGACACTGTCTTGTGAAACAAAAGTTTAATCTACTCATTCACTAAAAATGTCGAAGTATAAAGAGACACGTCGAGTTTAAACAACACATCTAACCACTAATTTTGTAAAAGCTGATTTTGTGTAGTTACCAAAAGTTATGGTAAATAATTTTATCATCTTATCTGGAGGTCACAACTGTTAATAATGTGTATTTCTATATAATATATTTACCTTAATATAATTTTATCTTGTCTAGCCTTTTATACAATATCTCGTTGGAAAAGAAACTTAGAACAAAATGATACAGCTCCAAACAAGCATAATTATGTTAGATTTGCCCAAAGGTTATTAAATGTTGGTGCAATGATAGATGATTTTTTGCCTAATAATAAATATATTTACTAGGTATTATTTCATACCAATGCAATTTTTTAAAACTGATTAAATAGAAAGCTGACAATCTTGTATTCACTATACATTACAGGTGTTTTTACAATGTAGAGTATACAACAGAGATCAGTGTCCTTTTGCACCAGCCATCTGGAATGAAATAAAAGTAAACTGAATCCCACAAAAAGGTTATTGTCAGAGGATTAGAAAGGAGATGAAGGATGTTCCTCTGAACTGAATTAAACAAAGAATTTTTGTTTTATTTTTACCTTATTTCATGTTACTCTTTTAAAAAAAAAGTCTTGAGGAGACATTGCAAGTTGGCTACAATGAACAAAGGAATCTTTAGGTAGAGCCATTAAAAGAAACAATAAAGAAATAAACATATAGGCAAGACAATCTGTGAGACATTCCTACCTGGCATGTCAGCCCATTGTTGTATACTGTCCCAGATCTGACATAATGCTTGTGGCCCATGCCAGACCTGGAGTGCTGAAGAATAAGTAGCCTTCATCTTTCCAACAGAAAGCTTAATTTGCTTAAACTTATGAAGAAAGACCCACAGAGGTCAGCAAATTGTAGAGTCAAATGAGTAAGCAGTCGATTTTCTGATTTAGGTGACAGCATGCTACATCAAATGAGGAGTTCTGTGTAGAAACAAGAAATAGCCTTATAAAGCAGTTGCAAAACTAAACAAAAACAAAACAAAACTAAACCAACAAAAAGAATTTAGAGTTTTGATAATTGTGAATTGCATATTAAGACAGTGATGGAAATGGCTTTATAATAATGCCACTTTATCAATAGGACAGATATCTCATTGTCAGATTAAAAATATGAAAGATCCCTGACTACCAACTAACATGACAATGTCAGACCCATAATATCTTTCAGAAAGAAATAAGGTATACGTGTTAACATACAGATAAACAGGACTCTAGAGAGCAAGGACTATTAGAAGTAGATTATCCTTTCCTTTTATACAAGATTCCATCTTGGATGTAAAAGAGACTGTTGCTGAAAGTGGCATATGTGTTTCTGTGGAAAACCACATTTTGTGTGAACTAGCATTTTAAAATAAATTAATATGTTGCTGGTTGCATTTTGCTTAGCTCATGCCCCAAGTAACCCCTTTTTGGATCGTCATCTGTCTTGAGTGCTCACTGTAATTCAGCAACTGAACTTGTGTTTTGGTATCCATACAGAGAGTTTTCCCTAGGGCTATAGTAGTTCAATTTTTAAGACATTTTCCTTTTCCATGTTTAAACTAGTTGTTCTTGTAATTGTTAAAATTCATGTTTAAAAAAAATTTAAAAAAAAAGAAAAAAAAAGAAAATAAAAGAAAAACTAGACAGCATTAAACATGATTTAAAGGAGGTGGAAGCTTGTATACTGTCATCATGAATAATAGAAATCCAGTGTGTTTGCTCATTGCACAAATGTTCCTCCAGTAGATTTTCTAAACTACAACCATATGCTTGAAATGCAAAAATATCACAGGGAGTACTGTCCTACTTATTACAGAAAAAAACCAGTGGGTTTTAGATCTTCTTAGTTAGGCAGGAATGTAATGTAGTTAAAACAGCAAAGCATTCCCTAGATTATAAAATCTTTGTAAAATTAAATAGTTGCGTTGTTCTCTGACACCTCTGATATTCTCCCTAGTAACAGGGACCCAAAGAGGTTCCCATGGAGAATAAGGGGTTACAGATATAGTCTGAAGTAAGAGAAAAATGTGAAAATAGGTTTTCTCTTTGCTGGTTTTAAAGTGATGAAAAGAAAAATAATGAGCAAGGAATGATAGCATGATTTGAAATACATAAAATTGTGAAAACCTGGTGTTCAGAGCAAGTCAGGAGATTATCGAAGGAGGCTACAGTGACAGCTGTTTCAGTTTTATTATACAGCAGAAGTAAACCTGTTGGGTTGTGAAATGCTCCTTTTGTACTTCTAACACTAACTATCAGCAATTACAATATGGTACTAGAGCATATGGCAGTGTAATTGAAGGTGTGGCAAGAAATCAGAGTTAGACACTTAGGGCCATATGTTCCCCTCCACTTAGCAGAGTGAAGGGAAGCAGACAGGCACAAGTTAAAGTGAGGCACAAAGGGCTGGCATAGTCCACTCAGAAGACAAAGGCAGTGAAGTCACCCTTTGGTGTGTGTCAAAGTGGTGAGCCTTTAGGAATGAGTTGGAATCAATCTTTGAACAAAAGAGAGCCAGCTGAGTCAAAATGGGTAGCTGTTGCTCTACAGTGTATTTCCAAAGACTATTCTCATAGACCAGTAATGGGTAAATAAGCCAGAGAGAATACTGATGAGACAGCAAGTGGTCAGGAAAACTGTGTAACAGTTATGGGCCACAAGTCCCTCTCTCCCTACCTGACATCAGACTGCTATGAAGTGTATTTTTAACCAATTGTTCAGATTTGTGGTTTCTGTTCATTTACTTGTCTTTCATCGTCTTATCTCAGGAGACATTGCATCATTGTTTAAATTCAACCATTTTCAGGATGGTTTTGGCAGCAGTTTCTCAGTTTGGAAACTGAGATAAACCAGAGCCTGCTTGTCTTAATGATTATCTCCCCTTGCTGTCCTTTTTTCTAAAATGGTCATAAAGCCTACTTTCAAGTCAGAATGGGAGAAACTTACACCAAACTTACATTAAATTTTTGATTAAGACATAGGTGAGAGGTGTGGGAAAGTTAATTCATAATTATTTGTGTTTTGATTTCAGAGTGTTATTAAAGCACAAGTTAAAGAAAGAAAAACAAAAATTAAATCTGTTAGTGTTTTCTTACTGTATAACCTCTTTCCTCCAAAAATAGTCTTTGTTTGGTAGTACTCAATATGTGAGCAATAAGTCAGTTTTTCATCAGCAATTGGTTTTAGATCATTATCTCTATTCTGTATTGTTTGGTATCTGTGTCTTCAGAAAATCAGTAGCACAATAACTATCTTCAGTATGTGACTCACTATCATATACACTATGAATAGAATCCTACACTATGTATTATTCTGATTAACACTAGAAACAGTATACTGAATTTTTTTTTCCCCTGTAGTAAGAAGTAGCCTGCTTTGTGTGAGGAAAAGGAAAGGAATATTTTTCTTTTTTCATTGAAGAAAATACAATAAGAGCATGGTTTCAACGCTAAAATCTGAATTTCAATATTACCCTGCATTATGCAGCTACAGAAGCCAACCTATACTTTACTATCAACCAACCCTGTAATTAAGTACAAATAAGACATTTAAGGATTCACAAGCCAAAGAAAAACACAGAATTTTAAATTCATACGTACCACCGTTGAGTGGTCTGGGTTTTTTTCTCATATCAGCACTAACTTCTTTCACTTAGTGTTAAACATAAAGTACAGTGAGCTTGTTATACTTCAGCAGGGGGCAGCATAGTATGCAGTTTTCCACTCGATAGCTAGGCTTGAGGTATTATGAATGTGATTTACTAATTAGTACAGAGCTTTGCTAGTTACAGGCTGTTGTGTAAAGTCCATTCCTATCAAAACAGACAGAGAAGTGCTAGTTCCATAAATGATCTACAGAACTTGGCATAGATACAAGACATCAGTAAAGTATCGAAGAGGAAAAAAAAATTAATCATTATTCAAAAAGATTTTGGTATATGAAGATTAGGACCTCATTTTTTCATCAGTCCTCAGCCATTAGTGCACAATCACTTCAGATAATAAACATCGGATTATTACTAGTAATCTGCAGGCATCAAGTGGACACAGTGATAAAATAACACCATTCTCTGCCTGTAAAGCTATTCTTAGGTCTTTATGTTGTACAGTTTCCAGCCCAAACGATAACACTGAAATAAGTTTTGCTAAGGACTGTTGCACCATTAAGCACTGAGTCTGAATACATGGTTTCATAATAGATATTGCTGGCAATTGGGAAGATTTATATTTAGAATTGGTCCTCTGAAGGCTAAAAGTGAACATAATTAAGCCAAAAGCCTTTATTTTATAGATGTACCTGTAGGATCGATACATTTGTTACACAGCTGCACTGGGCACTTGCAGTATCCTGTATAATTGATTATACAGATGTGATCCTGATGTGATAAAGTGCTGTGATACTTGGATTGCTTTGTTGATGTTTTTTGGTTTGTTTGTTTGTTTGTTTGATTCCAGTTCATGCTTAAAAATCTGTTTTATCACACAATTTCCCTGCTATTCTACATAGACTTTTTTGATCCTTATTATGGTATAAATTAAGGACAGCAGAAGGAAAATTGATTATTAATTTCCCTTAAAGCAGAAGAGAAGATTAATGATATCACAGCTTTCTGATGAGGATGGGTAGTTTCTCAAACCAAACAGAAAAATAGCTCTGACTGTTAATCAATTACACCTGGATTAGAAGATATTACTAGCAATTAATGGTCATGTAGCATCAAAATTAATGAGGCTTGCCAAAGAAATAATGAGGCTCATAGCATTTCCACTGTGCAACTATTGTAACCTCAAATTATTGGATGGAAAAAGAAAGTCCCTTATGGAAAGTGAGGAAGTCTAATTGCATGCTGAAAAATATTAGGCTAGGATGTCCAGAAGAGACAATAGCCCAAATATTCCTGAGCTCTATGTAGCTTCTGTATAATTTTCATATTGTAAGGGGAAAGAAATATGCATTTTCCTTTTGGTTAATTAACTGTATTGAAAGTGGGTCATGTTACAATTTTGCATGATGTGAAATATGCAGATTTTCAAGATTTCAACACTAAATGAGGTGGTAGTCAGCAATTTTTCTTTGAGAGTCTGAGTTTGTTTGAACCTGAAACTCAAAGCAAAAGTGGTGGTGGGGGAGTGTTTATTACAAATCTACATGGATAAAACTGAACAAAATATTTGTTCCGTCAAGAAGCTATGTTCTTGCTCAGACATCTCAAAATCAACCAAACTTCAAGAGGTTGGAGGGCCTACTGATATTTATTTCAGTGTTAGCCACCTTTGAAAACAAAACTTCTTGTACAATAATCATCTACTTAAATATTATTTTTTTCCACAGCTGGTGTATTTGATTTGTAAATGTTATCTATCTGCTTTTCTGATAATGGGTGCTGTCAGGGAAGATTTCAGTCATAATAGTCACATGCGCCAACAAAAAATGCAACTCAAGTTTGTGAAAAATCACAAAGTAGGGGGGAAGGTGTATGTTTTTGCAGGCAGCAGCCTTGACAATGTGGTAAACTTTAAAACTATTACATTACATACAAATCAATCTCTTGGTACAGTATTTTCAGAAGATAACCCTCAGTGTACTTAATGTTACTTAAATAGTCCTTAAATAGTCCACATCACATCTAGAATAAATACTTACTGTATAACCTGGTACGTGGACACTGAGACTCGAGAAGAAACTTCATTTGGGAAAGTCCAGAAGAGGAACTAAGGCATGGTCTGATTGCATGTGGTTTATTCATCTCTACCTGTAACTTCCTGGTCGTATGACAAGAGTGCCAGGGAGGTTTAAATGTAAAGCTGGGAAGAAATTGCAAAGAAAAGGTCGAGTAAATGACTCACTGAGAGTTACAAATGCTCTGGATGAAAGCCACAGCAGACCCAGGTAGGAATCTGCAGGACTAGAATATGAGATTTTAAACACAAAATTATAGGACTCCTTTGGCCTAGTAGTTAGCTATTCCCCAATAGATGGCATCCATTTCAGAGTCTGCATACAAAAACCAGCAGTGGGTACAAACAAATGCATTGCATACACTGGCATATAAATAGGTGGAGAAATGGTACTATGATAAACTAACACTTCCTGATACGATTAAATCTTCCTGGGAAAGTAGTCAAATTCTCCATGTTCTATGGTAATAATGTTTAACACTTAAAATACTTTCAATTTTTTATCTACACACTCATAGAACATGAGATGTAAGATTTCTTTAAAATTAATTGCATTTTAAAACCCATTTTCAAGGAGAACATATGTTGTTACAGTTTACTACATACTGAGGAAAAATTAAATATTTTTTATTAGTTCTCTAGGCAGTATTTTCTTTGATCTTGCACAGCCACTGTTATATGGTACTGGTTCTATTTTTTTCAGATGTTAAGAGAAAAAAATGACAATATAGAAATCTCAGAATACTCAAGAGTTAAGTCCAACTTTTGTATAGTTACACTACGAGAGAAGCCCGTTATGTGTGAGCAGGAATAATTAAAATTTCCCATATTCATCAACACTAAGAATCTTTTTTTAAATTTTTCTGAAGTCAAAGAAACTATGAAACTCAGTTCCTAGATTCATTCTTAGCTCAGTTGCATCTCTTCTCTATTTACTAACAAACTAGTTGGATCTCAATACACTTTCAGTAACTTTTTCCAACTTGAAATAATTATTTGAGGGGAGAAGGATGTGGAAGTATGTGTACATCTGTTACCAAAGAAACTTTGTCTCCTGTAGAAGTTACGTTTTATTCTTTCTAATTCAGTGCACGTGAATGATGACACAAGTCTCATCTGGAAATTTATAGTTCTGAAAGTAGAATATGTCTGGCTACAGTACAGATACCCTGACAATCTCTACTTGGTTCATAGTAAGGAAAAGAAGAAAAGAGAAACCTTTGCAAATTTGGTCATTTATGGTTACCTTTTTTGAGTCTGAGTTTTCTCATGTTGCTCAGCAACCCCTCTTACCCTAACTTCAGGTTAGTAAGGCTCAGGATTAACATGTAATTCTTTGAAAGGTCAGCAGAAACCTTCAAGCATCCATGCAATGGTAACCTGGGCTATTAGATCCACTTTCTTTTCTTATGAGTTACTGTGTCTTAATCTTAAAAAAATAACAATTGTTTGTTCATTAAGTGAAAATTTTCCTTAGGTTTTCCCATAGCATAAAAACCAGGTGACTTTTTTTTGATAAATTTGCATACTAGCATAACATGCTAGTTTTGAGGAACAAAATTACTGCTTCTCTACCCCTATATTTTCCATGTTCATCCCCTCTACTGGCCAAATTCTTTTCCTCTAAACGTTCGCTAAAGGAAATAGGACTTTTTAAAGGAAGTTAAAATACACAAATTGTTGGATTACCTGTCAGAGGAAACACTGCAGGAGACCTTGAAGTCAGTGCAAATTTTGCTTCTTTCACAACTGCAGGACTACTTTTAAGATTTCCCTTACAAAATACACTGGAAATATATCTATGAGAGACAAAATATTCTCCAGTCTGTTACTTCTGCAAGGCAACAGAGATACAGCCTAATATGTTGTCTTCCTAGTCCCTTCTCATTATCCATTTGCATCCTATCTCATACCTGTAGAATTTTTCAGAGGTTTTGTAAGTCAGACTGCAGGATTTCTACCAGAATTTTAAAGGGCTTATTGTTAATTTTTAAAAAAAAATCTTTCATTTTCTCTGTCTATAGCTTCAAACAAAGACACATGTCCACTTTTTAACACCATGTCTTTGTTAACATTTAATTCGTGATTTGTACAAAATATTCTTAAAGGAAGCTGGGATAACCAGGGAAACACTTCAGACAGAGACTGAAGCATCCGGCACATTGTAATACACCTAGTAAGTGGCATTGCACAGTACAAAAGCATGTAATGAATTTTAGAATTGTAAAACAGCAAAATGTTTGTTGCAAAATGTTTTGTGTTTACATCTTGTAATAGACATATACATGACATTTTATCAGGTTTTCAGTCTCTTTACAGTTTTATTGTGCTATAGAATATCTTCTGAATAGACGGAAATTTTTTTCCAGAGTTTGATCTTGTGTTTAGTTTGAGATGAGTCCCTTGTGTGCTGCTTTTTCTTTCCTGTCCTTTAAAAAAAAAAAAAGAAAAACTTAACAAGGTAGCTTAAAATGTCTTTGATTTCTTATCATCTCTATTTATTTTTGTACCTGCTTTTTTCTTTCAATACTGCATAGTTCATCTGAGTTTCTTTATGTCCATTGGGAGACTTGTAGTGCACTTATCAATATTATGAGCACAAATCGAATGGTAGCAAAGGCTGTCTTATTCACATCCATCAGTTCACAACTTGACATACGAGACTGTCCTATGCAGCACTGATTTTGTTAGACAGCCCTGAGATCATTTCAGTGTACTTTGGTTTATTAAAGAACTATTCAGTTGCCCAGTCAGTTTGAAAACTGTGTTATTCCACACATGTAGGGAAAGGGATCTACATAATGGGCAAACCTTTATGCACAGACTGAGATGCCTATCTTAAATTCCCAGAATGCTTTTCTCTAGAAGAGTTGTTGATAAAATACTCGAATTGCCTCTCCACCGACTGTAAGCTGGCTGTGCAATAATCAAAATGCATCTCAATCAACACAATCTGAGGAAAACGATGTCGAAAAAGGCACCCATAACAAGCAATAGACTACTTTGCCAAAAGGGGTAAAGGTAAAAGAGTCTTCTTTCTGATCTGATGTGCATCATGTCACAATTTCTTGCATCCCTGAGCTGATTCTTTCTTTGAAGGACAACTTATGATTGAATCCATCAAGCCAAGCAAATTTACCTTCTCTTTGTTGCCGAAGACACCAGGAAGTTATGGTTCCAAGGAACCATAACCAGCATTCATCAATTATTGGTGCTATGTACACCAACGTGTACAATCAAAACATTACAGATATTAAAGGGTGAAAAATCAATTCCATTGGAAACCTCAATATGTTTCCATTCTACACTATATTCTACACTATATTCTTTGCAAAATACTTTATTGGTGGATTTCGATTCTTCAAAATTTTTGAATTTCACATGTTAAAATTGTGTTCTTCTTTCTTTGTTTTCTTTGTTTATTTTTATTTTGCCAATCTATACAGGTAGCAATGGTATCCTGAATACCGTTATTTTATTTTTTAGCCTTCCTTCTTCCCCTTTAGATCTGTAAAACTCTGAAGTTTTCCAAACATTACTTTTCAGAGACTAGAAAGCTTGAAACTTTCCAGAATGGAGAAACAATGATTGAAAAACACTCAAAGGATCAATGGGAATAGAACAGAGCCATCAATGTAGGTTTCATTCTGCTAGAGTGGTGGTAAAATAAAAATAATAGAAAAAGAAAAAAAAGAACCAAAATTGGAATTTTCAAAAGTAGTTGTTTTCATAAATTCTAAATTAAAACAAAACAAAACAAAACAAAAACCCAAAGTCTAACCAAACAGACAAACCCAAACCCCACATCAAACTAAAGAAAAAAAGTCAACACTTCCAGTGATTTTTTTTAACAGGGTAGAAATCTCATGACTTGCTGAACAGAATTCCCAATTGGTAGGTTAATTTCATTATTTGCCAGGTATACAAGTAGCTTAATACTACATTAACCACTATATTTACCACTATAGCTCCTCTCAAAGTATGTAGACATTGACAAGATAAATTTAACTGACTTTGCTTCCATCAAACTCCACTATTAGATGAAAATGGCATTTATTTCCGTATTACCAATAAGGCTAAAAACTATGTTGCTTTAGTCCAACAATTTGCATAAAATCATGAGTAATCCCTACATTGAGTTTAACAACTTTTATTTGAATAAGATCTCTTTCAGAGAAACACCCTTTCAAAGAGTTCAAGCAGTGGTGATACTATCTTTTATGGGGAGATATTCTAAAGCCTAATTATTCTCACTGTTAAAATTTGCACTTTTTTCCACTTTTCATTGCCCAAGATTCTGCTTGTTCAAGTTGTTATGCCTTTGTCTGCTAGATTAAAGGTTGCTTGGGTTCTTTGTTGTTTGTGTACTTGATGTGGGCTCCTGAGAGTGACATTCACAGCTTCACTGAAATTTCCCTGCTTTGTGATGCACACCTGCACACTGAGCAAAGTCAAAGTGATATTGAAATAAAGGGGATAAATGAAGGAAAGCCTGTAATCTCAGCTAAATGAGACTTGTTGATTTCATATGTAAGTATTCTTTTTCTCTCTTCAGTGGTCTCTCCCAGAAATTTCATTGATTCTCCTTCTTATGTTCTACTTCCTTTCTTTATTTAAAGAATAGCTGAACTCCTTTAGCATTACCTCAATCTTAAAAATTTAAAGAAACAGCAATTCAATGCCTGTCAGTGTAAGTGATGGTGTGTTCTAGTCACAAGTAAAGGAAGTTAGAGGTGAAACATATTTGATTAACAAAATAACAGCATGGCAGGCTTATGTGATGTTTTCCAAACCTTTTGACCAAGGCTTTTGTCTCTAAGAACCATGTATACTAGATCTCTTTGTCAGTGACTGCCAGAAATTATGATGGATGAAAGAAAATCAAAAGTCAGTAAAGTACAACAGATAACCTTCATTATCCTATTGTCCTAGGACACTGTTTAATAGCACTGTTTAAGAGCACTGTGGTGAAGTTTACAGTTATCCTTTCACCATCCATGATGCTAGTGTTCTTGCAAAAAATCCAGAAATACAGATATAAAAATTGTGGCTTGACTGGCCAAGATGTTTATCAACAATCCAGTGTGGTATTTTTCCCTGGCACAACTCAAGTTACAGAGAGATAACCACAGAGATAGGTCAGACAATGAAAGTGGCATAACTACTTAAATCCATCACTCTTTGTGTGCCAAGAAAAACTACTTCTTGCTTCTGTACCATGCACATGCACTCTGTGCTCGCAAATCCTCAGGCCAAGAGACTACCCTAATATGCTTGAAAACAGAAAGCTACGCTATTCTTATCTAGTATGTCATAACTTGCTAACTAGGGTTGTACCAGTGAGACAGTGAAACAGGGTAAGCCTGGGTAAACACGTATCTCACTATAAAACAATTGATATTTTTATTCAGAAGTAACTGCCTCTCGTTTGAAATACTGAGTTAAAGTTTGTTGGTTTTTTCTGTGTTTTTCTTTCCCCCTGGCATCATAGGAAACTATTTCATGGTTCTTACACAGGGTTAAATCTGAGGAGCTGATTTAAATCATCCATCAATCAACTGATTGATCAATAAGCAATGACACCTGTGAGCAGTAGAAATGTTTTCCTCTCAGTCAAAAAAACTCTGAAAAACTTATTCCATGGAAAGTGTTTGACAGAATTGCATGGTAGCGCAGAGGTAGCAGTGAAACTACTAGAAAGCTGGAATTCCTTTTTCCCCTACATAAGAACAACTAGAATCACCCATCACTGAGAAGTTTTTTGTTGGGAATTCTTTCTTATTCCAAGGGACTTCGAACTCGCATCTTATCATCTGTGTTTATTTCACCAATGCAGCTGTACATTCAAGCTTCATCTACCTCCTGAGCATGGTGAAGAATGTTTCCTTCATGTTTCTGAGGAGATTGTAAAACATATGGGTTCCTCTGAGGCCTCTTAATAATTTTCCATACCTTTTCTGAGAAACTAACATTTCTTTGGAGAGAACGTTTCCCACTAGGAAGCTTTGTCCTACTTCTTGACATAATATTACGAGTTGAAGATTTTCACGGAAGAGCTATTCTTTGAGAAGAAAAATGTGTGACATTGAGATGCTTTTGTGTACTGCAGCTCATTTCTTTATGCTAGCATGCAAATTGTGATACAGGAAGACCACTATAATCTTCTTCTAATCGTTCCTTTGTAAACTCCATCATTTGTACAACATATGTAGCAAATGAATCAACTTGCAGTGATTAAGTCAATGACATAATCTAAAATGTTACTAAATATTGGATTCAACAAAAATATGTTAACTGATAAACATAACTGTAGGTAGATTAGATAAAATATGTCTTGCCCTTAGATGAAAAACTGTACTGTGTGGTTGTGGAAGATTCGTCAGAAAATTTGTTTTTTTGAAAACTGGAAAAAGTGAACATTTATGTGATTTTTAAAAGAAAAGGGAAAAAATTTGTCGTATCAAAAAATAATGTATACAATAATCTAGAGGTATGTATGGAAGACAGAATGAGCACACTTCTGAGAACAACACGTTGTCTAGAATATAAAGCCCTTTTCTAAGAGGTAGGCATTGTCAGCCATCTCTCTTTGGGAAGAAGAGTGAACCGGCTATGAGTTTTTCATATTTTCTAAGAGAATTTATTACTGCATAAGTGAGTTGGCAGAGAAACACTTTTTCCAAATAATTTGACTAATTTTTCAAGTCTTAACCCATCATCAAGGTGAAATGCAATTTTTTGTTTTTTATTAAAACTAGCTATAGACAATTAAAACTGACAGAAGGTCCTTCTGTTTTCACAAATACAGTATTTAAATAATCATGCCTACTAAACACCTAATTAATGATTACTAATTTAAGCACAAAAAGTCTAATATAAAAGTCTATTGTCTCTGTTCTCTGATGGTGTAAAGACAGATATAAATCCTAATGCCTTCTGTTTTCCAGTTTCTGAAAGCTTTTTCCCACAGGCACTGTTTGTTAATTTTTTTATACCTGGGTTTTGAACCCTGTTAAAAGGCATGCAGGCAGGACATGCTTCTTCCCTGGTTCTGTAAATATTTTACTAGGTTTTAAATCAAACAAATGGAAAGCCAACTTTTTAAATCTCCTAAATAAAATCTTCCATGAAGACCAACTTAATTGCAATACAAGCTCTGCTGAATATTCATACAAGGATTGTGGTGTCAATAGTCATTCCTTTAAGGTTATTGTGAATATTTTCTGATGTAATTCCTCAAAACATACTGTTTACACTGAAGACTATCAACACATTATTAATTCTGTTTATTTCTGAAGGTTAGTTTAGATATAATAAAATAATTACTCCTGTCTGACTATCTTCAAGTGCAGTTACAGATATGCTTTTCTGTCATGTTGTGATTTGTTAGTACATGCTGATAATACCACCACCTAAGGAGTCTACATGCAATTTAATTAAGCTGTATTTTATGGGAGAGTATGTGCGGAGATAAATGGTTCATGATAAATGAACTCTTAGGCCACAAATTGGACCATTTATTGATTCACTGGCCATTTATCCTGGAATTTACTCCCTAGCAAAAAAAATATTGCTATACACTTAAATAAAGGTTTTGAGCATTATGCTAACCTTTCACCAGGCAGTAATAAGTGCCCTAACCAAGCTCATTCTGCTTTGCTTCCCGTTCATTTTGCTGTCATCATCAGCATTATCATCCACTACAGAGACTCAGCAAATTACAAGGGGTTTATCTGAAATACAAAGTTGTGAGATTCAACCTTCACATATTCTTTGTTTCTTCATAGTGTCTAACAAAAAAATATACAAATTTTATATTGATACATATACCTGTATCAAAATATACTTTAAATGAGGATCCTTTTTCAGTCAGAAAAGCTGCTATCTGTTGGGCTTTTAAGAGTATTAGTCAGAGCATATTATGTGATATCAGATTCAGTATTAATATTTGATGCATAGGCTGATTTAATATTAGTTCCCCATATAGCTTCTAACACATATGTGCACAGTTAATATCCAGCATTTATGCTTATAAAGTAGTTGAGATGTAAGAGATTGTTTAAGTCTATTTTTTCTTTGCCTTTGGCTAGTGTAGATGTACTTAATTATAAGGTTTAAATTCACTTGGGTTTTGTAAACCATTTAGACACAAAAAGCAGAATAGTCACAGCAAGGATTCCATTTAGATTCTGTCTTAATTGAGTATAACACCTTTTTTTTCTTTTTGTTTTCTTAAACTCCCCCCTTCTGGGCTCTTTCTAGAGTTATGAACTTAATTACCTGAGAGAAAATCTATCTTGAAAAAGAAAGTAAGTTGCAGAAATATTTATCATTACTATTTATCATAACTTTAAACAGCACATCCTTTAAAACTGATTAACATGGGACATGCATGTGAAGGTCAAATATCACGTTTCAGACACTTGGGAAAAAAAATATCTGGCTCTCTCAGCATGTTGAAATTGCAGGGAATATATGGCATCAGACAGAGAGTTGCTGGAATTGTGGTCAGTGACCAGATTCTTTCCATGGCACAGGTCATGCTAGTGAGTGTTGCTTATATTTGTTCACCTTAAACATGATTTTAGTTGTCAAGTGTATGATTTTCAAGAATGCTCTGTATGGTCCAGTATGATTTGGAAATTCGAAGGCTAGCAGGGGAGAAGGAGGAGGACAATGGGTCTCTAACAAATCTTCTGAAATGAAACAATATACATTGTTCCTAATGGCCCCAGAAAACCTGTCACTAATGGCAGAGGAGAACAAAGACAGCTAACAGATGTTAGAGGCCTAAAGCTTCCTTGAAGAATTTTAAACACCAGAAAAATTTAAAACTTGGCCTTAAAGAGGGTAGTTTTTTTTCTAGAATAATTGTCTCACGTATTCTCTGTACTAGTAACTTAGAATTGCTTTGACCTGAAACAAGGCTTCCTTCCCTGAAAGGCTTGCCTAAGGTCCCCTTCCAGAATAACAAAGAATATCAAAATCAGCTGAGCTCCAGTACTGTTTATGCTGTATAAAACAGAGAGCACACTACAGACAGAAAGCAGAGTCACTCTTGCACACCTTTTCAATTGACTATTCTTGTCCTTAGCCATTAGGTTTTGTTGTCTATTAGAATCAAGGTATAATCACTATGTAATGTTATACCAATATCTCAATCTGCGTCATTCTGGACCATCTGCAAATTCTCTCCTCAATTTAATCCACAGACTTGAATTCACTGATCTAGCCAGTGACGTCTTCTTGTACTAAGAAGTCTAAAGTAGATAGATTTGAAATTTTCTTCAGTGTTATTTGTTACAGAAAGTAGTGTGCCTTAAACACATTACTCTGAAGGACTTTCCTCTTTTGCTACTTTCCTTTAGTATTTATTTTGCTGTCATTGCTTTAAGTAGTAGAGAATTACTGTGAACTGAGAGATAAAGTGCATTTTATTCAAGAAAAATTAAGACTTAAAGAAGTGATGACATTTATTCTAAAAATGACATGTAAATCTCTCCTGTATGTTCTACTCATAAGGACTTTAAATCACCCATAGGAAGTTCAAATTAAAGATGCATAAATCGTTAATTTAAACAGGTATTCATGTTTGAGATCCCACTCCAATAAAAAAGATAAAGATTTATTTGGTTAGGGAATAATCCCTTGGTCTCTATCCCCACTATTTCCACAGAATGTTTAATGACAGAACTTTGGTCTTACTAGGAAGTGTATATATCATTCGTTGAAAAGAAAACAGTTTCATAGAACATGTTGACGAATATCTGTGTCACAGTGGTGTAAAAATGGTGATTAGAGCACGCTGGTGGGAAATGGAGGGATTTATATCCTTGCAGTTAGAACTTGTTCTGAAGGTTAAAGGGTTCAATGTTGCTTTTTCAGCTATGCTTTCAAGTAGATCAAGTGTTCTCTAGATGGTACCCAGATCAGGATCTGAAGCATGTCAAGAAGAGAAATAGATTATTTAGAATACAGAGGCTGAAGATAACCAAAGTAGAGTAGATCTGGAAAATCACTGAAAATTTTTTCAATCTTCAGAATTTTAATACAAAATATATTAGCATGTGGGGTCATCATGTTAATAAACATAAATTTGGGAACCTTCAACTGACCAAAAATTTTTAAGATTATCCTGAGCTAGCAATTAGATGCATCTGTGCTTTTAATATGCAGAATCTACAGAGGTCATAAAGAAGGATTCACACAAAATGAAAATATCAGAAGGAATATTTTACTTTGTCCAGTTGAGTGTACTTAAAAACAATACAAAATGTTAATCAAACCCATACACTAAAATAGAAACAACAAATCTTTTCTTATAAATGAAATTGCACATCTAGTCTTACCAGGGTCAATATCATACAATTTGTATATCTGGAACATAATTGCTAATGAAAAAGTGTAGCTGGTTCAATTAACTTCTGTAACTGACTTGAAACACTAGCCATATTTTGAGTTTTAATATAATTTACTCATTTTTACTAGTGAAAGGTTTTTCATATTTTTTAATTATAAAATAGCAAATACATATTCCTAAAATACATACTTAACCAATTCTTTTTTTAAAAAAAAGGTAACTCTGAGAACTTAGTAAGGTATAGAAGCAAAACTTGACTAAAAACTGAGACTAAAGTTTAAAACAACCAACCAAAACAACAACAATCAAACAAATGAACAAACAAAATGCTCTAGTTAGATAAAATCCTCACTTAACCCTTTTATTAAAATCCTGCCTCTTTAAGGTATTTCCATGGAAATTCCTTTAGGATTCTGTGTTGAATTAAGCCATCAGCAATATACTTAGAGAATGCCATATAAAACGCATGGGAAATAGTATTTAGAATAGTATCTATTGGAATTCTGAATACTTTAGAGAGACAGGAAAACCAGAGTAGTTAAAAAAGTTCATGTTTCAGAGGTAGAATGCCTCAGGAACATTGATTTAAGTAATTTCTTTGTTCAGAATAATACCTGTTTCTTCATGATGTGGTCAGGATTGTTACCTCACTACCTTCTACAGTAACAAACTTCTATCCAAATTAAATTCATGTAAGAGTGCCCTGAGATACACAGTCAAATTTCATGTGTTGCTATAATATTCTGCTATACATTAACAGAAGTTTTTTTGTCTTTGTCTTTTGACAAAAACTAAGGACCAAACTATAATTTCAACTCAAAATGATGTTTGTTGAATAAAATACCCTTGGCTAGATAATTGGAGATATCATTCTTTCTCTATATATTTTGGAGAGGCTGCTGTTTTACAATCTCTTTTCAGTCTTATGAAGATAATTAAAGACTGTAGAGATAATCAAGAAGATTAGGGAATATTTCAGCTATCTCTGTATGAATCCCATGTTCTTGGCACTTAAAAGTAGCTACTTGTGCTCTGGCAACTTCCAGAGACCATAAGCTGTATCAGGGCTCTATGACATGATGAATTTTTAAAACAGAAGAGTGTGTCCTTTCTCCAAGAATCTTACAGTGTAACTTTAGACAAGCCATGACAAATGGTTGTAACCGAAAAAAACCCCAAAAAAACCCAAAACTACGCCAAACTAAATCTACAACAAAACCAATCAAACAAAAAGAAAAACAGAGAAGAGGAGAGTGAGAACTAGAATATCAATGACAAGAACAGTTGTTGTTAACACTCTGCTACGCTTTACTTTGTAGCTTAGAAGCTACAAAAAAAAGGAGAAAACCTTTACACTGTGCTCTAATTCTTCTATCACCACCATCTATACCATAAAACCAAATCTGCCCAGATGCTTTCCAGCTGGGTAGCCAGCAGCATGTGTTGGTACATGGGGATTTTCCTTCCCAGGTTCAGGCCTTTACACTTCCCCTTGTCAAACTTCATGAGGTTCCTGGCGGTCCATTTCTCCAGCCTGTCAAGAGCCTTCTGAATTGCAGTCTAAACCTCTGACATATCAGATGTTCTTCCTAGTTATTCCTAGTTTTGTATCATCTACAAAGCTACTGAGATTACAGTCTGCTCCAGCACGCAATGCAGATCTTAGAGCTAGTATTGACCTCTGAAACATACCACTATTTGCTGGCCTCCAACTAAACTTTGTTCCACTTATCAGAGCTTTCTGGGCCTGGTCATTTGTGTTGGGTCTAGCTGAGATGGAGTTCATTTCCCCATAGTAACCACCACAGTGTTGACCTTTGCATTGGTAGCTAGAAAGGTGTTGATAACACACCAGTGTTTTGGTTACTGTTGAGCAGGGCTGACGCAGCATCAACGCTTGTAGCATCCCTCCTCACAATCAAGGGCAAGATTCTGGTAGGGGGCACAATCAAGACAGCTGACCCCAACTAACTGAAGACATGTTCCATACCATAAGAAATGAGCTCAGGAATAAAAGCTAAGGAAAGGAAGAGGAAGTGGGGGCAGCATTCGTTGTTTGCAATGTCTGTCTGCTGAGAAACAGCTGCACATACTGAAACTCTGCTTCCTGGGAAGTAGTTGGACACTTCTTTTTCATGGGAAGTAGAGAATAAACCCGAGGTTTTTTCCCTCTACTTGTGCAAACACAAACTTTCAATTTTACTTTAGTAAATTTATCTCAACCTACGAGTCATTATCCATCTTATTTTCTTTCACCCCTCCAGCTGGGAAGGAGATTGATAGGGCGGCTTGGTGGGTATCTGGTATCCAGCCAAGGTCAACCCACCACACCCAAGGTCGATCAGTTTTTAGTTCGGCTGTGTGAACAGATTTATTTTCTTTGTGATATCATTAGTCATCACAACTATCTAGAGAGTTTTTAAATTGCAAATGTACTGAAGAATGCTTCGCTGAAGATTTTTTTGTGCCATAGCACTTCTTTCCTGTACCCTTTTTGTCTCATGTAGTATTTTCCACCAATTTCCAAATGGCACACATCAACTTTAAATGAGTTATAGAGATGAGTTAATATCCAAGGGGGAATGTTACGAAGTGTGGGAAGGAAAAGAAAGTTGGGGAACTTAAAATACTAGAGCTGTTAGGATGCGTGTATGGGGAGTAAAAAAATGCTTAAGAACTTTGTATCTACCCACATTTTATCTATTGAGTTAAAAATCTGTGGCATACTGTTTTCCAAAATACCTCTCATGAGGTTAAGTACTTTTCTTGATATTCCTGGAGGGTGTATAAGATTAGTATAACATTCTTCCCAGTATTTGCCTGCCAATCTGGAGGAATGACTTAAAAGCACAAAATGTTCATTGAGGAACTATGCCATGATTTTATTTTAAGCTTTTTGACACGAATATGTTTCCCTGGCATACATTTCTGGCTTTTCCACATGGCATTCCCATAAGCAGTTGAGACTATTGCAAAGTAATGCTTTAGTCTCTAAGAATGCTCACAAAGAATTTGCCCAACTGAAAAAAAACCCCAAAACATCTAAAACCAGGGAGTTCTGTGGGAAAGTTGTTGAAAACGCTCCTGTTTGGGTGATTGTATCAAATGTTAAATTTACACTGATTTTTAATATTTTACTTTTGAAATAGCTTCAAATAATTCATCCTAATTTTTTGTTGGGTTGGGTTGATTTGGTTTAGCTTTTGGATTTATTTTTTTTTTGTCAGAGAAACAGTAGCAGATGAGGTATATTACTGCTTAATAGAAATATTAAAAACTAAAAATCCTCCTTCACATAATCGTTCCAAGTAATTATTTTATATTCTTTTTTAATGTGCAGATTTCCATAGTTTTGCATGAATGCAGTATCTAACCTGTATAAACTAGAAACAACCAATGATGATTTTTAAACACAACTCAGTTCCATTGAAATTGAGTTTATGCTCCATAAACTCTCTCCCCCAAACTTGCTGTAATATATAAGAAATCAGTAAGTAGGAATACAGTTCCACAGTCAGTTTAACTTGCAATGTCAAAATGACTAAATAGTACTTATTTTGGAAAAATATGGATAGGAAAAGAAAAATACTACTAAAATATTTATTTCTGTTCACTCTCTCTCATTGTAGGATAGATGGTTTTAAATAAAACAAAACAATTACTTGTATGTTTTCCTTTAGAATTTATCCTCTATTTTCACGTATCCAATTCTTTGGTTTTGTAAACTGGCATAAACTACTGCTATAATTTTTAGCTTAGCAAACTCTTCATCAGCTCTGCAGTTTCATTACACATGAGGTAGCTTCTGGGCTAACATTAGGATGTGGTAGTTTGGCATAGAATAAAACTGAAATACTAAATCAGTGAAGATTAATTTTGGACCATTTCCCAATGTGAGTAGAGGAAACACTATTTTTTGGTGATGCTGGCTGGGAAAAATAGTTGGGAATAATTCACAGGAAGGGAATAATCCTTGGGAAATAATCCCCTACTAGATCTCTGAAAGACCCTCTACCTCTTGCCCATGTGTATATTTTAGTCTCAATACAGTCATTATTGGAGAAGTTTTAGGGTCTCCATCCAAATCTACAGGCAGTGGGCCCTAAAATCTCATCTTCTTATTGCAATCAGAAAAATCATCTGCAGCCAAGGTGATCAAATAGTGTTCTTTCTATAAATTATTGCTTGAATTAATTTGCTTTGTCCATGTGTACCTTCTCTGGTTTACCACCATTAATGTTTAGAAAGCTGTAGTCATTAACAGAAGATAGTAGTGTCAGATTTGCCCATATTTTTTGGTTTACATTACTGTGCCTTTTCATTTTAAGTAGGTGGATGTTGATGGCAAAGACAGTGTGAAAACCAACCCTAAAACATCAAACAAGAAACAATCCTAAAACATAAACCAAGAAACAAAGCAAGGTCCTCCACTACGTTCTTTAGACTCTCCACATTTATTTGACCAGCAAGTTATCAGAACCAGCATACATCAGAAGTGATGTTGCCTTTTGCACCATCAGAAGGTGACATGTTGCTCTCCCATAAATGGAATCCTTTGCAATGGCATCAAGGGAGCTTAGCAGCAGAATTACAACAAGGGTTAAAGCAGAAATGCAGAGGAAGGACTTTCAGGATGAAACTCCAAACACACACACAAAAAAAAATAGAAGAAAGTGAAGATAATAGTGTTAAGAGCCCTGTTTTCGTTAACACCTTCACCTTAAGGTTTTTTTGTGTTTAGTTGTTTTTTTTTTTTTTTGGTAAAAAACAAACCTCTCAGACAATAAAAAAAGACCACATCTTTGTCCTTAAAGCATCATTAATGACATCTACTAAGACAGGTAAGTACTGCAGGAGAACAATTTCACAGAATCTATTTCACAGGTTTAGTTGTTGTGGTTTTGTTCTTTAGATTATTCATTTCTCATGATTTAGAGAGCTTCTGAGAATATCTCCTTTTGTAAAGAAGACTGGAAAGAGAGTCAAAAAAATGGCATCTTATTAGCTCACTGCTCTCAGAATTCATTTCCTTCCTTAAACTACGCAACAGTCCTGCTGGGCTTTAAAGTTCCATGTCCCATTTTATTGCTAAGAACAAGAAATTAAGAAATCCATATGAGTCTATCGCTTCTAGGTATACTTTTGAAAATGTGATTACCAACTGCTTCATTTTATTTTATAGTATTGAGTTTAACAAGGTTAGAAAGATGGGATTAGATATTTACTCACATGTAGCATATATAAGATGAAATGCACATCACTCTAATTATCCACTATGGGCTGAAACTAAAACGCGACTTTGCTGACTTCTTGATCTCTCTCCAATTTCACATAGTAAATCGTCTGACTGGTTATATCCAAACTGATCAGTTTGACTAAAGCCTTTTTAAAAATCAATAGCATTTTTGAGTTGCATATTGGTAGGTTCCCTCGCTCTGCATCTAGTGAAAAAAAAAAGAGCCCCAAACCAAGCAATCAAACAATAACTACAAACCTCCAGAAAACCAACACTAAACTCCACTGGGCTTGATTGTTTGTTGGCCATTTATTTCTCTTTTGGTAGGAAAAACTGGAGCTGTGATGGACAGAGCCCTAATGTACCAGAAAGGACACCCTTAGAAATGTATTTTGTCCCTGTATTGATTTGGAAGATAACACTGAGCAGGTACACATGCAGGATTAAAAAAATTAAAGTTCTCTGTCTCTGTGAGAGGTTGTGTGCCATTCTGTGTTTTCCAAGGCCCTGTAGAAAATTTCCACAGGAAAATCATCAGATCATTTCAAGAGTTAATATTTTCCACACATTTTACAGGTGTATCATTGTTTAACCTCAGTCAGAAATCAAGCCCCATGCAGCTGCTCACTCACTCCACCACTAGCAGGACAAGGAGAGAATTGGAAGGATAAAGGGTAAAAAACTCATGGGTTGAGATAAAGACAATTTGATACAGAAAGCAAAAGCCATGCACAAAAGCAAAGCAAACCAAAGAATTCATTCACCTCTTCCCATGGGCAGGCAGGTGGGTAGCCATCTCCAGGAGATCAGGGACTCATCATGTGTAATAATTACTTGGGAAGACAAACATCATAATTCTAAATGTCCCCCCCCTTCCTCCTTCTTCCCCTCCTTCTTACTCTCACTTTATATACTGAGCATGATGTCATATGGTACAGAACATCCTTTGGTCAGTTTGGGTCACCTGATCTGGTTGTATCCTCTCCAAACCTCCCATGCACTCCTAGTCTCCTTGCCAGTGTTAGCAGTAGTTTAGCTAAATGAAGTAGAATTTTTGTTCAATTTTTTCATACCATATATGGTTCTGGAAGCACGAGGGACACTCCTTCTGGGAACTGGGGTGGGGAGTGGGGGAAAGGGACTCTTTCAAGTGAAATACCTTGAGAACTCAGGGAGGAGGGGGTTAAAACCTAATAGCATTTCTGGAACTGGCTCTCTTGTTCCTGAGGCTGTGACTCAGGGGGAGTCGCCAGCCACTGCTCTGGAGGGACCTGCTCCATGCTCCAGCCAAACCAGTAGCTGTTCCTGCGTTGGGCAGTTCTTCCCATTACTGTTGCTTCTCAGTGAGGTTCCCACACTGGACGTGAGCTTTCCTTTCGCTGTTGCAGCTGTGCTGAAGGGAACCCTAGAATTGCCCTCTGTGCGTTGCATTTGGCACTTGGCCCCAGAGCTGGTCCGGCTCCATCACTGTCTCGTGAGCTCCATCGGGACTGTGTTGCTGTCTTGGTGGCAGAGGACTCCTTTGTCTTCAAACAAAATACTTTTCCAGGTTCTTTGCATTTTAGTCAAGTGAGGAGAGAGTGGCTTAGGTAATATTTTTCCTGCTGTTGTCCAGTTTTGCTTTGTTCTGTTTCGCTCTCCATTTTTCTGTAAAATTTTATATTTTTTCCTACTGCAGATGCCTCATAACTTCAAAAATTTATAATTTAGTGGGAGGGAAATAAACAAAAGAGAAGGAGAATTTTACCCCATCAGAGGTCCCACCTCCTGAAACTTGTCATTAAACCCAAACAATAAATTTTATGAAAAGGAAAAAAAAGCCTTGGTTCTGTGTAAGGTCTGCTCAGCAATTACAAAAACATCTCTGTATTATCAGCTCTGTGTTCAGTACAAATGCAAAACACACACCCCTACTGTGAAGAAATTTATCTCTGCCCCATCTAAATCCAGTACATGACGGAAGGGTCCTTTTGTCCTCTTATTTTTATAAGTTCTATACATATATATATATATGCACATACAATATATATAAATATATATTAAATTGCATGTTTTAGCACAAGAAGTAAATTTTTCATCTTAGAATTATAATTATTTCTGGTTATGTCGCAATCATTTGTTATCTTTAATCTAGGGTTGAGGAAATGTCTAATGTGTGTGCCTACAGCCAAAAGTATTACTGAAAATGAGTACTTCAACAGGCTAAGGAAATACTATCTCTGCATTTGTAACATCAGAGACCCAAGCTCTTGAGAAGCAAAGTACCTCTGCGGAAAGGAGTTGCAGCAATATTTGGGTCTTCTTGCTGAGGCCAGAGGCAATGGTCTTGGCATCTGCAGGATGTGTGCACTGGTGAAGGGGTTACACCCCCAGTTAGTGGAGCTGTGGGAGGAGATGAGCAGACTGTGCAATGTGATGCTGAAAAGATGGACCAGATCACACCCTAACCTTGAAGCTACAAGAACCCCCCCACTGCAATAAGAAGAAGCAGACAGAGCCTCTGGTGAGGTGAGGGTAGAAGATGAGAGGATAAGGGGTGGAATGGGAGGGGAAAAGGGAGAGGGAGGGAGGGAGGGGGAGAGAGAGAGAGAGTGACAGGAGAGGGAAGAGAAGAATTATCTAATGTATAAACGTCTGATGAGAAGGAATGAAGAAGAGGAAGCCAAACTGCTTTCAGAGCTCTCCAGTAACAGAACAAGAGACAACGTACACGAAACAAAATAAAGGTAATTGTATTTAAAATTAAGAAGAAAATAAAAGAAAAGAAAACTCTTTAGTGTGAGAGTTGTCAAACACTGGCATGGACTGTCCTGAGAAGTTGTAGAGTCTCCATCTTTGGAGATACTCAAACACACCTGGACACAGTCCTGAGTAACCTGCTGTTGTTAAACCCACTCTGAACAGGTGTTGAACTAATAGATCTGCAGAGGTGCTGCACCGTCTCAGCCACCCAATGATTCTGTGATTTCTGTAGCAACTTTTTTTATGATGTGCTCAACATGTATCAGCTCTTCAAGAACTTCCTCTTTGTATTATTATGTTGCCCTCCTGTTTATTTTTCTTTTTGTTTTTAATATGATGAGTTATATGACCCTCATCATATTGACTGTGAAGCTAGTGGTGAAAATCTTCCTGCTTATGTAGTTGATGATCTCATCTTGCTTATCTATCTTTGATAGTTGTCAACAAAAACATTTTAAACATTTGGGAGTAGTAGTATATTTTCTTCCGGTTTTGTTTCATGGTGATTTACCTCCTGGGATCTGTAATTTTTCTGGTTTATCACTTTCCTTTTCTGATTCTCTCACTGTTGTTCAAGTGTCATCTGAATCCTATTCACTTTATGAAGCCTCAAGTTACACAAATAGTGACAGCAGGCCCTGAATCTGTAAAAGCAAATTTCCTTTTGCTTCTATGGTACTCTTTCATTTTAATCTCAATCTTCTATGCAATATGTTCTATTTTAATACCTGTTTGACTTCATGTGGAGATAAGACAGAAAGTTGTGATAATACTCATGATGCAATTTACATTAATGATAAAACAGTATTGGTTTTCAAGATTGGACCCTCACTCGCTCATTGTCACTCAGCACCACCATACAAACATGAACTGCTATAGATGAAACAGGAAGCAAAGCTCATTTCTTTGCTCAGTTGATAACATCTAACCAGACAACAGGTAGGAATTAAGCTGAACTTTCACTTTGCAAATTGCTATTCATTTGTTGGTGCACCACCCATTTGGCAGCGGGAATAATTACTTGGTAGCATATATACCAGAAAAAAAAATCAATGCCCTTGGTGCCGAAAGAAACTGAGAAGGAATTGTGTCTCAGAAAGCGAATTACTGCAGCTTGTTGTTTTGCACAGTTGCTTCTAAAAACACTCCTAACTTATTTCTATTTTACATCTGAACTTTCTTGCAGAACACCCCTGTGAGGGACCTGACTGCTTCCCTGTAAAGCAAACAATACTACCTCAGCTCGTTGTTCCTTGCCTACTCATAATGACTCTGTTATTAACTGTTCGTGTACTTGTGCGTATTCATAATACATGAGAAGAAGTTGGTAGGCCACATTGATAATTGAACACATCAAATATTCAGTGATAGTTGTGTATGACTAAATAATTCAGGACTAAATAATTGGTATGTTCTATAGAAGTTCCAGAAGGGGTTATATGATGTCTATAATGCATCAGTTCTCCATGGCTAGCACTACATTTTTAGACCCAAGAGCCCCTCTGACTTCTTAGGTTCTCTTGAATGTGTTGGATGTGTTCTGATTTATACTGCAGCAAGATCACAGACTCACCTGCATGGACAGTTTCAGAGGCCCTCATCTGCTGGGAAATCTGTGCACATAGATGAGCTGAGACTCAACTGGCTCAGAGGCCTTGAACCCTGCACAGGGGGCATAAATGCAAACACATGGGAAGAAGCAAGATGAAATTTCACCAGCCTTCACCTGCTCCTGCACACCAACCACATGAATATATGTCTACAGCAAACAAGTTACATTAAAGTTGTTTTCATTAGGATTGTTTTTTCCATATACTTATAGTCTCCAAATTTTGCATGTGAACAGTTGCCTCTTTTTTCTGCCAGTAAATCTCCAGGAAACATTAGTTTATTAGATTAGTACTCTTAAATTAGTGTTAGTAAGGAAAACTTTGATTAATTACTTTTTTGAATGGAAAATACTTGCCAGTTAATTATGATATGTGTTATCAAACAGTCATAAGATCCCCAGTGTTTTGGTTTGGGGGAAACATAAAATTATGTCTAAAAATTACAGATTTCAAAATTCTACAAAGATCAAAATTAATATTATAAGCATAGTTTTAAAAATTAGAGTTGAAATTATTTCCTTAAATATGTTTACCATTTAAAGATTTTGTGATCTGTTTTCTTCACTTCTTTAAATTCCCCTCCCCCCTCCACCCCAGGGTAATGATAATGATGTATACTGCAAAGCAGTTCCAAGCTGAATACCAAAATTGTAATTCAGATGAGGTGCTCTACTCTCATTCATAAATCACCTGAAGGCTGCTCTTGTGTCAGCAGAACTCTTCAATTGAATTACATGCTTCTACTCAATCAAGCATCATCTATATCACATTATAAGGTGACAGAACTTGCTCTGTGATGAGGCCGTGAGATCTGTGTAGCATTGTTTTTCAGAAGCTTGTGTCTCAATAACTGCAGCTTACTCGTAATTCAAATTTGACACAGCTGATTATCAGTGGTAGCTCCATAAAAATGCCTGCTTCTTTTACAATAGATCACTCTTCATGTATATTCACATTTAAGGATTTGTTTCTCCTGGAGCATCAAAGCGAATCTGGGACTAGCTTAGATTTTTTGGAAACATCTTCTCCCTCTCCTAAGTGATCAAAAATTTCCAAAGCATTTAGTCAGTATATTAGTGAAGAATAAATCAGATAGATAGTATGGATTACAACTAATACCAAATACTGTTAAATATGTTAATGATACTGCAGTTAATCATGCTAATGACCTCCTTACTAAAATATTATTGTTTAGCATCTCATTGAGCTTGGATTTCACATTGACTCTGCCATATTTTCCAGTTCTCACTTATTGTAAGATTCCAATATGTAAAATTCGGAATATATGAGTCCGTTATAAACCAAATGTAAAGAAAAGCAAAAATCTGTTTTTTTACATATCTAAAACCTCTGAAAAAAACCCTGCCTTATGTTTTGGATAAGAGACTTAATTGGTAATGCTTTTAAATTTGAGGTTTCTATGCCTCTATTTTCCCTTTGTCATATGTGGTTAAAGATATATTCACTTTAACACTCAGATTAAAAAAATATCCTAATTTTAAATTGAGTTCTGGTTAAAAATGAGAAAATCTGTCAACTAACTGCTTTAAAAGATTCCACATACAATAACCAAATACCTTTATTCAGTCCAACCTCTTCACTATTCTCATTTTCCTAAATATATAGTTTCCCTCCCTATACTCCAAACCTTACCACAATAACTTGACACCATAGGAAAATAGAAGCTCTTTTTTACTACCACATTAAAGGCAATTAAGTAATAAGGTAACAATTATTATAAGAAAAAAATTGCACAGGGGAAGCTCCCACAAACGGATATCTCAAAAATTGTCAGTGATGAGGAGAGAGAAATAAGAGGCTAGGAAAACAAAGAAAGAAAGAAACAAAACATTCCTTGGTGTCCTGAGTAACCTCCTCATGCCTACAGTGATATCTGCTTCTCAGAGGAACGCTTTAAAACAGTCTGATCATTGATTGTGTTGAACTCCGAGCACAGACAAAAAGCTTATGAGTAATTCTGCATTTTAGAACATAGTCTGAATAGTGTTCAATAAATCAGGCATGGGGCTACATAATAAAAGCAGAGAAAAAAATATAAAGAGGTGTTTCGTAATGAGCTCTCTCTGCCTTAGATACTGAAGCCAGGAGTTCTCTGGTGCAAAGGCTGTGTTATAGTTAAGAGATTCTCATTAAATATGTATTTGTAGAAGACAGGCAAATCTGAAACTGGGATACCTAACTTCTCAGTGTCTCATTTAGCAGTTAAAGATTGTTTTATCATATATCGTAGAATGATAAGATATCTTCAGTAGGAGGGGAACCACAAGGTTCATTAAATCCAAGCTGCTGTTCCTTGCATGACTACTTAAAACAAAACCATGCGACTAAGACTATCATCTAGATAAAAATGTCTACATCTAAAATCATAGAAAATAATATCAAATAACATTATACTGACAGCTATGAAAGATAGATATGTCTTTATATGTTTCCTACACACACCCCTACACACTCACACATACTCCCTCCCTCTTTCTGCTGTCTCAGATAGTGCAATGTGGTTTGTCCTATGATAAGACCAGGTGGGTATTGCAGGGAGAACTGCCTGGATGGTCACATAACAAATGTATTACAGAGATGGGGGAACAGAGATGTTTGCACTTGACTTTGTTGCCTGCATAAGGATATAAAATGTTGCTACATAACTGACCAACTGGGTAAATTGATCTCATGATGTTGCAGGCAGCTTCTAGGTGGATTCCTCAGTAGGGATGCCTCACTCCCTTTTGGCTGTGTGAGTAAAAAATACTAAGATCCAGTCAAATAGATAGATAAAATCCTAAAGTAGTTACACAGGGGCTTTGTTGCCTGGTAATTATGAATTTTGGAAGTCCTGAAGACTGTAAACATATATGTTTCTAAACAAACCCTTTAGACACAGATTGTTGACCAAATTTGAGACTAAGAGAACCTAGTAGCACCAAGACTTCTCTGAGTTTAGGTAGTAAGAGAATGTCACTGCATCTTGGGACTGCAACCTAATAATACTCTAATCCATTGTAATAGATGATAGAGTTGTTATTTAGATACTGCACTGACAGTATTTAGATATTCTATTAGCAATAAATCTAATCGTAGTCACCCACATAATCACTGTGTCCTGCTTCTTATGCCTAACTGAGTGCCTTCTCTCAGCTACTCTGCCACAACAGTTAAAAGAGAGATGTAAAATTCTTAACAGTGCTTAGGAAATAAATTATACTCCTGAGTAATATATAGGTTGAACTCCAGTCGAGGAAAATGTTCTTGGTAATGAAAAACATGGAGAAGAAGAAAAATTAAGTGAGTAATTTTGTTCTGTTGACAATGTATAAATCATAAACGTAGTTACGCCAAGACAAATAATTGATACATGCAGACAATTGAACTGCATAACAAACTAGAAAAGTGTCAGGTACCCTTAAGATTTAAAGCTGTCTATTTTTGGAACTTAAAAGCATTAAACAACTTAGTTATTACTTTATTTGGAGGGGTTCTTTCTCGTAAGTTGATTGTGCTTGCCTTCCAAGAGTAGTTTTAGAAACAAGAAAGTATCTTGTTGGTCTGGCTTACTATTTGTGTAGGTCTTCATAAGATCCACCTTCAAAACAGTATTTGTGAAGGTTACCCTACCCTCTTCATGGTATACTCTTGACTTAGCGAGAAGTTCTAACAGATACAGAATTTTAGAGAGAAAACTTGATTTGTTCTTATTTTTCTCTCTTTCCAACTTGAAATGGGCTAAAAACCCAACATTTGCTGATGACACCAAAGATATTATGCAGACCTCAATAAGCCATTGTGAGAAGTCATTTCCCATGGAAGGATGTGGAATGGAAAAGACTACTACTGTTGCTCTGAAATTTATTCAAATTTTCACTAACTCAGTGCCACAGATATTAACAGACATGAAGGAGGGCTTAAGAGAAAAAGTGCTAGTTCAGGGTTTGTTCTTCAGTATATAGTTTCATCTGTCTTTATTTGCCTAGATGGAAAAGGAACGATAAGATGACCATGGTCTTCATCAAGTACTTTAAGTCTGCAAATGAAAAAGACTACACAGCATCTGTCTTTTTCAGGAAATACCAGAAGTGCCTTACTCCAGAGGAGAAGGTGAAATACAAGCCTCAGTTAAAACCTGTGGGTACACTCCAAGTACCTGAACAAGGTGATCAGAACGGGCTCCACAGATGAATCATATCGAATAACTGTCTCAGAGCACATGCAGCAAAACCCATAAAAACTCGTCTCCTATTTTTTAATTACAGATTTTTAGTTAATTGGTTCTTGTCTGAGTAGACATTTCTTAATAGTACACATAACATAGAATTAGTACAACTATCATTCAAGATGTTCAATATTTTTAATAAGATTATCAATTTTTTAAATACTAAAATGAATTACACCCATTTCAGTATTATTGGGCAGTTTCTGTAAATTCTGAAAATGTCATAATTTTGAAGGAAATCCAGCGTTTCACAGAAGAGGTAAGACAACAACAGAAGCGGACTTTCACAGCACGAAATGGTTGATTTCTCAAGTTTATCATGAAGTCCGGGGGTAAATGGACAAGGTAGAGTAAAGAAAGTCATATCTTGAAATGAATAATCTGTCCATTTGACCACCTGAATGTTATATTTTTGCTTCTTACTTGGATACTTTAATGAAGTTTCACTACATGGGGACAGGCTTGCTGTGGCTTGGCTGATCAAAATTCATTTCATTATACTAATACTGTCTCTCTCTATGTCACTTGCAATTGGTATGTATTGATTATACTGACAATGGTAATAAGGATTGACTTACATTATTGTATCAGATGAAAATGTGTGTGATTCATCATTCATGAAATCATTGTGATGTGTTCTATTGTGTTTCTTCATGGATGCAAATATAAAACACACATCTTCACTCAAAAAATTATTATCATTTTCGAGGGATTTTTTCAGCAGGTATCCTTTCTGCTGATAGAGAAATTCAGTCCCATACATAGACATACACAAACACACACACACACGTATATACATATATATCTGTACACACACATTTATATGTATGTTAGTGTACATATGTGTGTAAACACTTATGAAAAATATAAACTATATACATGTGTGTATACAAATGTATTTTCAAAAAAATTAAACATCTTTATCACTTTTTCTTTATATTAGTGTGAATCAATGCCTTACTTTGCTTTTCAGAGGTATTTTTAGTTTGGTTTGGTTTGGTGTGGTTTTTTTTAATTTTGTTTGTTTGTTTGTTTGTTTATTTTGTTTGGTTTGGGTTTCACTTGTATTTAAATTGTGCACATCTATGTTTTCTACTTCATTGTCTAATGAGACTCTAATACAAACTTTAGTTTTAGACTATTTTATAGGACTTCATGTTTCTATACTTCAGTTACATAATGGCGTTTGTTGGTGTAGACATTTTTTTCCCATTTACTTGACTACAGAATGAAAACATTGAAACCACTTATATTTCTAGCACCACACTGTTTTCACAGTTATAATCTATGCCATTATTATTTTCCATCCCTGTAAACTTTCTCCCTTTTTTCCTTTTCATTTCTTACTCATTTCTCTTAGCTTTCAGGAAGTAGTTTGTGAACAGAAGGATGCTGCAAATTGTTGAGACACATACCCTGCAGAAGCAAGAGTACCAGCTAAGTGGATAAAGCTGATTTTATGGTAAAATTTTAAAGTCAGGAGACTGTCACTGTATTTGTAAAATAAAAAAGCAGAAAAATATCTTCTCAAGGGGCAGTCAAAAAGGGAAGGGAAGGTTTGGGAAGGGACAGGAAGAGACGGGAAGGGAAGGAAAGGGAATCCTTACTTGTAAAGTGTAGGAATAATAGTATGTTTTTAATCACAGAAATAACTACACTGCAAGATACTACTATTTGTGGTTGATAAAAAAATACCCAAACCAACCTAGTTCAACATATGTATACTATTCCTACAATTTTAGAGTTTTGATGTCTTTAGACATAGCTAATACAGACATAGTTAATGTTGCTAGCATCATTTTGATCATACCTTTCCGGAATGCAAAATGAGAGATTCAGTGTTTTCAGTAACTGCACCAAACTCTGGAAAAATATTCTTATAAACAGCATATACTATTCACTTATGGTAGAGAAGAGAATGAAGAAGTGAACAGTTTTTATTCTTTTTTATCGAGGAAGTGGTAGGCTACTTTCCACATAACCCTTTGCTTCAATGAGGATGCTCCAGGAAAGTCAGTATCAAGTGCATTTACATAATTACATGATTATTCTAATAACCAAAAAACCCACTTCTGCAATTAAGAATTGCAGAAAATAAGAATTATTTACCACCTCTTTTATCATCTTCTTTAAGTTCACTGATAGATAGATAGATAGATAGATAGATAGAGAAGTAAAGCAGAAGCTGTACTTGTGTGTGACACGGAAAGTCTGTTTGCATATGCTGAAAACACCTTCTTTAATGTGTTTAATATTAATAATTTTATATACTGAAATTCTATAGTATATATGTTCCAAGTTCATTTCAACACATCACCCAAGGCTACCTGGTTGAGTAAACTTACATGTAAAATGATGATTTAATAACTTAATATTTTAGAAAGAGAACACTATACCTTTGTATGCTATTTTCCATGTTAGAATCTTGTCTTTTGATACCATTTTGCTTTCAAGAGAACCTGTGACAGAAATCTCGCAAAACAGAAAATGTTGAAAGGAAGGTTAGCTATTTATACCACTAAATAGGAACCATATTCAGTAATGGACACTATTTTTTTCTGACTCATTGATTAGCCGTATTTACTTCTGGGTCAAAACATTGAAGTCTTTTTTCCTTGAGCTGAATGCAAAAGTATTATTCTTTTTATCTCAACTTGCTCCCACTATAGTCATTAAACTAAGAACATGTGTTTAATTTTAATCAACACCAATCACAGCAGATGAGATCAAGCAATATGTTGTATTAGGTGAAAAACAAAGCTGTGGGGCAAACACCACCCACAAGGGTAGTGGGAAGGGTGATAAAATCCACTCACTTCAGGGCCCATCTAGGACATGCGCTTTACACCTGCCATGTACGTTTGTGCCACAGGTAAAACTGACAAGCAAATTAGCAATGGGCAGCCAATACAGCCCTGAACAACAGTACAATTATTTCCCCCTCTCCTTCTTCTGCCTCTGTACAACCAAATGGTTTAAAACTGGTTGGGACTCATTCACTCCTGAGACCAGCATATTCCAGTTCCTCTGTTAGGAAGAAATGATGGTGTTCTTGCTCCATTATGTAAAGGTCCTTGGTTCCCAAGAGAATATGAGTGACCAGAAAGAAGGCATATGCACATGTTCTGAAAAACAGAAAAGTTAGAAGACTATGAACATCAGTGAACATTGTTGGAGAGACTCTCTTTTATTGTAGTGCTGGATTTCCCTCAAATAAAGGTCAAAAAAATAGTAGAATATTATATGAATGAGTCAGCAGCCTGGAATCTCTCAGTGTTGCCATAGAAGTGAGTAGTCCTCTGGAGTAGCATGAATTAATTCAATAAACCCCAATGGCATTGTTCAGATGAAGCAACAGGTTTTTTCATAGCTGGAAGCCATTAATACAACATTGTTTCGTTCCTTTTATGAACATGCTAGGACTTATTTAAGTCAAACAACACTGGGTGAGTAATTTTCTGAATAGAATTCAAGTAAAGAGGTAAAATTTCATGAAGTTTTTTTTTTCTAGAGATTAAATAATTATCAGCTACACTATACTGTACAGACTTTTTTTCTTTGTTTAAACAGATGATTAGAATTGCTTTACTTTTACTGCAATATCCTTGGATGAAAAAAAAAACCTCTTTCTAATTTACTGTGCTACCATTGGTAGAGGAATTCTAGGTTTATTTGAACAGATGCTACAGACAATTTGCAATTATGTTTGGATAATTAAAGGGTCCAAAATGAATAGTATTGTTTCAATTTGAGGGGTGGGGGGTTAGTTTTACATGAAGTCTCCCACAGGTCATTTCCCCCCCTCCCTGAATTCCTGGATGTTACTGAATCTAAACAAAACATGAAATTGTATTCAACTGTAAAGTTGATATGGGGCAGGGGAGGAGAAGAGAAGGACTGAACAGCTTGTAAAAACCTGAAGCATTATTATGCTGAGTTTTTGTAAGGCATTGGATGGAATTTTTTCTTTTCCAGGTCTGATATTGCACTTCTAGAGAGTAATCAGAGGGAGTACAGAGAAAAGAAGTAAAAAGAACATGTGATCTGTGAAAATAACTAATGCTTTGGTCTAAAGAAGTACTGACAGGTATGAGGACAGAAATCTTTAAAGTAGAAATCTTCAGGTTTATCAAATAATAACACAATCTTTTCACATCCATTAAAAAAACCCAAAACCAAACAAGAAACAAACAAACAAACTAACAACCCCCCCCAAACAAAAACAAAAAAAGCCCCCCTACACCTAAAAGGCACTGATGTAAGTTCCTATTAGATGTCAGAAAAGATTTATAGTGCAACAGAGAGAAACACTGGATTGGCTGACTGGGAGGGCTGACGGATCTATGTGGTCTGTTCAGGTTGTAGATTAGCGGGTAATCAAAATTCATTATGGTAAGTGTGTGAAGTGCATGAGTTCCTTAGGACCTAGAGAGTCAACATATATTTTCCTGTCATGCCTCCATTTCAAAAAATATATCTCAAAATAATGATTTAAATGGATATATATATGTAAATATATATATCCATGTATATACTCCACATAGTCTTCAGGTCAGCATTTTGCTCAAATATTTGTTTAACTCCTGAATATGTGAATGTCCTGTTTTGGACCAAAATTTCAATTCATTTTATATTCTCTATTTTAGTACTGTAGGGAGTCTTCCTGCAAGAATAACAACAGTAAATTAAATCTCTTATCATACTTACAGGAGGAAAAGTTTTATCTCAGACATGTTTTGAAAGTACAGAATTACAAAGCATTTTGCAGGAAAAAAACATTTTTTTCCAGAATTCTTACAATTTACTTGTGCACCATAAGCCACAAGTTCCATTAAACTGGTTTCAGAATCTCCAGTGTCAGCTCTGGATGGATACAAATTTGTTGTACTGAATCTTCAGACCAAAAAAACAAAACAAAACAAAACAACCCACCCCACAAAAATTGAACAACCCCCCTGTCATGGAAACAACCCACCCCACAAAAATTGAACAACCCCCCTGTCATGGTTTGAGATACCCCAAAATCCTAATTCCCTAGTCCTAGCCCCCTCCCACATCTCAACCCAATGTGAGATGGGTTTTTCCAGACAAAACACACCAGACTCAAAGTGGGGGAAAGGGAATATATTACAATGACTGTACAAATAAATATTATAATACATTATACACATGATCACAACTATCTCTACCATGACATACAGTATTTACAATGGATCAGATCTCCTCTCCCCTCCAAATAAAAGTCCAGGAGGGAAAGAAGGACAGATCCCTTCCAGTCCCAAAGCAGGAGTCTCTTCTAAGACAGCAGGTCTCCTCATCTCATGCATGCAGCAACTGTGGCTGGCTTTCTGCCAGAACTCACGAGGGAGGTATCCAAGCTCCCTCGGCCCCTTGACGCAGGCAAAGGGGTCTTCCTCCGTGGACTATGTCACCCCAGACAAAGGTCGTTCCACCACGGTCATATCACGAGCACAGGGGGTCTTCGTGATGGTCTGGTATCTCCAGGAGATTCAAGCTCCTTGCAGGGCCTCTGTGCCCTGCCTCAGGCTGCCACCTTGGCAGCAGTGTGAGGGGGGAGCCAAGGTCACCCCCTCTGCATTCCTCTCCATCCCGGTCCAGCTTCCCAGGACCCTCTGAGCTTCTCAGCTCTTTTCTCTCTCTCTCTCTCTGGTGCTGCATGTCCAAAACTGCTCTCCAAAATAGGAGTCCATCTCCCTCCTTTCCAAGAGGGGTCTCAAAGGAGTTTTTGGGGGGGTCTGGTATCAGTTCTTACCCCCAGAACTCTGTCTCTCAGCTACTGGCTCTCTTTTCCTCAGTTCTCCTTCCAGAAGTCTTCTCTGCGGTGCTGCATGTTGTTCCTGCTGCTCCTCCGGTTCAGGTCTTATCAGTTGGCTTTTAGCCATAACCTCTGGACGCTGCCACCGCTTCTGCTCTGTCTCTGCTCACTCATGATGGAAAACATCCCCCAGCTCACAGCTACAGACACATAGTCCAGCTTAACACTGTTCCAAGTCTCTGTAGCCCCAAATGGGGCTGGGGGGGGGACAGAGGCCCCCCCTAGAGGGCTCCTGCCCTCTCCTCGTGGTTCCTACAACATGGTCGCTTCTTCTACTACCAAACCACAGTTCATCTCTTCCGGTGCTTGTGATATGTTTACATTTTTTGCAGGAGCGCCCATTGGACAGAACTTCAAAACTTCCAGGGGTTTCCACCCCTTGGGGATTACCACTTTTCTTAGCCTCTGGGGGGAAAACAAGATCCAAACCACTACAACACTCCAAATCAAAATAAAAACCAAACAATCCCCCCCCCCAATAAATCAAAACAAAAAAGCCTTTTGTAATTCATTTACATAAACTTTTTTCTGAAACCTGAAAATTTCAACTTTATTGGCACACAGCAAATTGCTAATATTTACAATATCAGGGTTCAGGTGAAGTGTTTAAATCTCTTTCCATCCTGAGTAGACTTTAGAGTATGCATTCCTCTACCCATGTTTAGATTCTCCCTTATTTTTGCATTATGTTCCAATTAAAAACCAAACCAAGCCAAACCAAAACCAAACCAAACCAAAACCAAACCAAACCAAAAAAACCCAAAAACAAAACAAAACAAAGCAATCAGACAAAAAAAAAAATTAAAAAAAGGAATCTGCTATAAATTTAAGTTTTACAATGGGATTATTTCAATGCTTATTCAGGAACACGGATCCCAAACTTTTGCTACAATTACTAGTAAAACAGTATGAGTAGTCACCTTGCTGCACTAGAAAGTTGTAGTAAGGAAGTTATCACTGTGTGTCATGTTGCATTGCGTAATGATGATGATAGATAATGATGATGTAATGATGATGATAGATCTAGCCAAAAGCATAAATCAGGCCAGGGTAGTTCTAGGGTATAAATTTCAATATTAAGATAAATTGGAAACATTTACACTAAATTAAATATTGGCTCATTTGGGAAAAAACAGCAGGAATTAACTTATAACAAGTATTATTACCAAAGGCAAATGATCTGCCCTTAAGAGGTGCATGAATTAATTTGATACAGAGGTATAAATTTTATGTGATATATAATAGTTGTAGATCCACTAATGCTCCTTCATTCCACTCAAGCACACACTGGTTCTTTGGACAGTATATGCCCTTCTTCCTGACTGTGCACCATATATAACTCTGTAACAACCCATGGTTCTGGAGATACATGTTGCTTTGAGAATTCAGTGTGGAAGGCAGTAAGAATAACATGTGCTTGAGAATATTCAGGACAGTTGGACAGATTGGAAAACAATTTTATCTTGAAAAATTTTATGAGCATTAAAGCAAAACATAACTTCTGCCAAACTTCAGAATGCAGCAGATATCCGGTGGAGTCCTGATTTGCAATAACCATGATTTCTGGTGAAAATATGTAATATTCCAAAATTAGCAGAAGTGATTTTAAGAGTACCTTTAAAATTGCACTTTAAGAAAAGTTACTGTGAGAAGATTTGTTACTTTTTGATTTTTTGTGTGGCTAAAGAAGGTGGTAAAAAGAAGAACCAATGCAGTTCAAGACATAAATTAGTCTCTTCTTAAAGGATTGCTTGATGGTGTTTTTCTAGTGCTGCTTTGCGTTGTGCAAATTGTCAGAAGCATGTCATGAAATCCCACGTACCACTCTTATATACTTGCATCTTTGTTCTACTGTGTAGTCTTGTGTAATTACAGTTTCAACTTTTCAAACATCAAAATGAACTATTTTCATTGAAAGAATCTCTTTGGGTATTGGGGCAAAACAGTATGTCTTCCTTCTTTGTCCTGTTTCACTGCCTGCTGCTTTCATTATTAAAAGCTTTTGAAGAAGACCTGTAGGGCTGTACTAAATCTGTGTAAAGATTTATTTGCTTTAGTTTAGCTGACAAATCACCAGAAATGCTATGCAGCATAGATGTCATAGGTTGATGAAGAAAACTGTACAACAGTATTTAAATAATCAAAGTATATAATTTAGAATATACTGAAGAATGTTAAACTAATGTAATCAAACTCCAAAGGAACTGGATGCAATTTAGGGAAAAGTTGAAGTATGTAAATGTTTCAATATGCAGTAACACAAGTTTTATCCTGGTATCAGCAATGCTTTCCATCAAAATATTACGCTGCATCTGTCATTTGTGGAACTTATGGCTATCATAAAATTACAGGTCCACAAAACACCAAAGAAGTTTTATAAATCAGCCTTAAAATGTAACTTAAAATCATGGTATCAAATGAGGCTGATTCAAATGAGGAGAGATTAGGAAGAAGCTAACTGGAATAAGGCCTCTGACTTCCCATACACCTTGAGAACTGTTTCAGGAAATTATACATGCCCATGTACTCTCTTTCGTTATTGTATTCCAGGCTTAGGTTCAAAGTAATTGTGTGATTGAATAAGGCAAGAATGTTTGAACTGTAACTTGAAATAAAAAGGGTTTAGCCAGTGTAGATGTGTGACTGAATACATTTTTGTGTCCTTATTTCCTTCAAATTAGTTATGTATAGACTACCTATGCTAAATATTCCTAAAAACATTTTGTTTAAAGCTTTTTTCCACATGGTTTTTTGTATCATGCCCTGTTCATGCAGGACAGCATGATGTCGAGACCCCAGACGAGTTCAATACTGTGGGGTGGAGTATTAGGATAACATTCAGCCTTTTAAAAGTCTTTAGAGAAATTCTAGTCTTTACATCTGAATGTTTTTCAACCACACATCTCCTAAAACATGATAGTGGTTCTCCTGATGACATCCATTTTTTAAGAAACGGAAGCCGCTATTTATATTCTATGAATATAAAGGTCTTAAAAACATGACTCCACAGACATTAAGTTTCACAACTTGATTATCAGAAGATTTGAATAATACTGGACTGTACCATAATTTACTTTTCCTTCTTCCTGCTTCATTGAATGCAATTTAAAATTTCCTAGGAATACAGACTCTCTAAGAAAAATCAAATTGCTAGAGAGTCATTGTAATCTTGATGTGATGATGTTCACAGACTGGAACTTATGTTGTGACTCTTGGAGGAATTGCAGTTGCAAATAGATTTTTTTCCGGCTGAATACGTATTCATATATAAAAGTTAGAGCTCTAACCTGTTTTATAAATGACTAAAATATCCTGAGGCTGAAAATAAGTCAGAAAAAAAAGATACAATAATCTTTGTTGATACTAACAGATATTTTTAGAAAACACATTTTTTAAACCACTTACGGGTTCAGTCAAAATGATAACTCATTTTCTGCAGATTTTTCTAGACAGTGCATACATTTACTACATAGTTAATTCTACCTGCTATTTATCTACTGTCCCTTTCTGTCTGAACAAAGAAACTCTGAGCAGGATTTAAAAGGGCTTTAAATCTCATCTGGTTTACCACGATTAAGATCTAAATTGGAACACAGGCTCCATTAAAACTCAGGGTGGTCCAACAATGCTGAAGACATAAGTGAAGTAACAAGTGTTCTGAATATTACCCTGTTCCGTTTTCATTATTGACCATGAAGAACAGACATAATCTCCCATATAAAATTGAGGAAGAGTAAGAATACTCATACCTACTGTACTTTCCCAGACACAGAAAAAAACAGGATCTCACATATGGCCAGGGAATATTTGCACCGAGTTTGATAATGCTAGTGACAGTCTAACATAGACGAAGTATCAGTGCGGTGACACTATTAAATCTGTAAACATGGGGAAACAAAAATGCAAAGAAACTTCTTTCTCCATCTTTGTTCTCTCTGGATTTTAGCAACTTTTTCCAATCCTCAAAGGAGCAGTGCTCCAGCACAATATGTTAGTGTACTTAGGAGAAGCAAAAAGCAAGTGCTGTGATAGCATTTGGCAACTGTGTAGCTTTTTCCTAGGTGTCTGTCAAACTTATGTAAGGATAGATATCAGTTATGACCACGGACAAGAACATACAAATCAAATGACAGCATGTTAGTATACAAAAGTGCTGTTATCTGAGCTAAGACTACAGTCTACTCCATGCCTAGAAAGAATCGAATATCTAGAAGCAGGGGCAGGCTCATGCCATGGAACTTGTCAGTATGACTGCATATTCTCTGTTATAACTATTAGGGGCAAGAATTCATACGTCTTTGTGTGTCAGCATTACAATCTGCATCTGGCATGTGCTGGGTGAAGCAAAGTGCAGCAAAACTGCTTCTACTCAATGCTTCTTTACTACAGAAGATATGTCTGAATATATGCAAGTGACCCCTGCACCTGTGCTCTGTCTCCCGCTGGGTTCACTGCTGAATTTCAGCATCAGAACTCAGAAATGTGCTTGTGTGTGATTACTTGCGCTGTTACACATCCACGCACTTGAAAAGATGGAGTATGAATTTTAAAACAAATATAAAGACCATGATACAAGGAGGATATTTAAATATGGGTGTAACAATTATTCTCAATTTCAAGGACTTCAAGACAGTAAATAATAGTTCTGAACTGCAGAAGATAGAAAATGGGAAAACATATTCTATATGCCCTGTAAAATGGTCACTAACTTTCTAAAATTGGTCGTGTCTCTTTAACATAATTTATTGACAAAAACCTCATAATTTATTGATTTAAATAATCTTTTCCTCACCTTTATGTCTTTATTTCTCTTATAATATCATTTTTTTCTTTTTTTCCAGTAGCCAACATGACAATATAAAAGTAATTTGTGTTGGGTTTGTTTTTTTTTTTAAAGTTATTTAGCTAAGCCTTGTCTATTTTACATGAAGACAGATAAATGTGAAAAAGAAAGAGATAAAATAATATAGAAAGCACTTGTCTTTATGCATTCATTCATAAAGGTGAGATATCTAACATGGAAGAAAGACATTTTTAATTATATCCTGTTATTTGGATAAGCAAGTTTTTGCCCTGCTGTCAGAAAGTGACTGCACAGAGACACTATGACTTATTCTTTTTCAAATGGAAGACTCTTGAACTCTGGACTGTGGGCTCCAGCATAAAATCTATTCTAAGAAGGGCAACTGTTCTGATCCCAGTAAATATAGCTTTAAAAGAAAGGGTTGAAAGCCCAGATGACTCAGGAGATTAGTAATAGACTATAGAGCCTTTTCACTTCTAAGTCATTAGTTCAAGTGCAACCATGGCTGGCAGGGTTTGAATCACTGCTCTTTGATGGCAGTTAGAAAGAATGTATGAAGAAAATTCTGTAGTTTTTGTTCCTGTTTTGTTTTAGAGGGTATCTCTTTTACAAAATCCCTATTATTAAACATCCAGTAGAAACCTAGTAAACTAAATGGTTTCTCTGTTTGAAGTCCTGGCTGTATGTTGGGAAACAAGTTTTTTACTTTATTATGAGATTTTTTTCACCCTGAATCCCCGTGTCAAAGGCAGTAGCATCTGCATACAGAGTAGACAAATGTCAGCAAATCTCTTTGCTCTGGTTTGCTGACTGTAAAATGTAGACAATGCTTCTTCTGTCTCCATTATTCGACTTTTTTTTCATTTACATCCTAAACGCACCAAGACACGGAATGATTTTCCTCATGCTATACATGGATCAGAGCAGGGAATGTTTACCTATTAATAGTATTTATGGTAGTGGGATTCTTAGTTACCATAGTTGCATTCCCTTGAAATGCAAAAAAAAATCCTGAAAAAGCATAAGCTAGATTTGAAATCCAACTATGTAAGTCACATTCTTAGTAAATGTGTGAAATAAGTTTCTCATCTAGTTTCTTTGTATATAAAATTTGTGTCCTATTTGTACTTTAATATGTAGATAAAGGGGAAAGGTTCTATTTAGTCAGTGTCCTTTTTTTTTCTTAGCTCTATTGTATCAGTGCTTATTTTACTCACATATCTCTATGTGCCTGCCACTAATATTTACCTAGCACAACCTAAGTGAAAATTTTACAATTTTGTCCCTGTCTGGAAAGCTTATAGGTATTACCTGCTCTTTCTCTTTCTTGAAGAAATGTAATAAATCAAGTACAGTGTATCTCATAGTTTTTTTGACTACAGATTGCTAAAAGTATAGGTACATTAAAACAAAACCATCCCTAAAAGCCTAAAAAACCTTTCTAACACTATCTAGCAAAGTAACTGCAGGAAAAACAAACTATCAATCAAACAAAACTAACCAGAAAATGGTATGGTGCATGACCTTGACAATGAATATTAGTTTTATGTAAAATTGAGGGATGGATAAATGTCACTGTAGTAGGTAAGAGTAACTGTCACACTCCCTCCAAGATAGCTGTAACAAGCCACTTATAAATTGCCATAGAACAAATAGCAGCCATCACTGAAAGCACGGGTACACTTCACTTTCTACAATAAAAGTGTATGGGGATGATAAAATTTTGCTAAGCTTTGTGTTTTGACTTGTTAGGATTTTTTTGTTTACTTTTAGGATTCCTTTTAGGTGTTGGGGGGGGGGATTTTTTTTTTTTTTTTTTTTTTTTCCAGTAGAGAGGTGCATGTGTGCATGAGAAACAGAGAAAAGAAGTAGGGAAGCACCACTGAAAAATTTACGAAGAAACAGCAAGCCAAGCACCTCCTGAACAGGAACTGAGAATATGGCTTAGGAAAGTTCAGAGTTGGGGAGCTTTTCTGGAAAAGTTTGTCATTTGACTTGTCAACATTTAGGCAATTGAAGCTTTATATGTTGTCCCATAGTCTTTTAACAATTATTATTCATAAAATGGATAAACATAAAATGGATAAATTATGGGAGAAAGCCTTCCATTTCTTAGTGTGAGGACAATGTATATTTGATTATAATTTTTGAGAAAAACATTGGCTCCTAAGATTCAAACAGACCATGCTTAATTGCTGTGTCAGGTATGACTTTGAAGTACAGGCTGATGAAGACAGAGGAAAACTTTTACAAGAATTTTTGACTTAAAAATGTTCTTTATGAATGTGGCTACTGAATGATTGAATTTTACCATGCCAAAGGAGATATGAGATAAAGTATTCTCTGTACAGCTGCTAAGGCTTTCTATTTCTTCTTCATAATGACATCATACAAAAAAAGATAAATTATTTTTTACTTTGTCACATATAGTGAATTGAAACCCAACTTTCTTTATTCTCTTCTCATTTCAGTCATATACTTTTCAAACTATTTAAAGAGAAGTGAAGTTGGACTTGACAAAAGCCATCTTAATAACAGAGCAAAAGCTGTACTGACACCAGCATGTCTTAAAGAAAAAATAAAAGTCAAAAACAACTAAAAAGTCAACTTGTTTTATCTGAGCAGAACAACAATGAATGACTTTATGGTTGAGCTCAGTGGTTCTTTTGGTCTTTCTATGTCACTCTCTACGGACGTATTCTGGATCTCTTTGGAACATTTTGTATTAAAAAAGTAATTCTGAATATTCTCTAGTACAGCTGTTTACACCCAGTCAAAAGGCTATTACAGTGTATACTTTCCAAACGAGTACAGTTAACAATAAGGACGTTTGACCAAAGGGAATGATTCATGGAGATTGAAGGTTGCCAGAGACTGGAGAAAAAAGTTGCTGAGAGCTAAAAATGCGTGACAGAAAGAATAGATAGAAGAAATTAGTATGAAAGGGTAGAGTTAGGTTTGACATATGATCTAGAACAGACGTGAGACAAGGAGATCTGTAGTTTCTCAGCAATTTTTTTATTATACTTCTGAAAATTTATTCCTGAATCTCAGAATTTTCTGACCCTTTGCTGCTCACCAGAATAAAAATAACAATCCAGAGCTTCTGCACAGTTCTTGTTGCATGAGCCTAGTACGAAAAAACCCCAACCGTCTAGATGATCTCACAAACAGGTTGACTCAGATCTACCAGATCTGCTCGTACACCCTCATTTACACAGGCCCGTGACATCTAGCTAATACATTTGCAAGATTAATAGGTGGGTATCCAGTTAAAAGACCAGAAGTTATGAAAGACAGAAATAAGAACAGAAATCTAGAAAAACATAAAAATAGGATGAAGCACAGATATAACCATATGAAAATGTAATCATATACAGTAACATGAATTCTCTTTGAACAGAATTGTAAACATTTTATTGTTTGCTGTTTCTAACAAGGAACTGTATTACTTGTAAACTGCACAGTTTAGTAGGCATTAAATCAGTTTAGTATGAGGTAAACTCTGGTTATAAATGTCACAGAGCTACTAATGAGGTAGGTAAAGTGAATGTGAATACTGAAATACTTTTCTTCTTTGCTTTGATAGTAAAGGTAATCCTGGACATACGTACAAATTGGGGAATGAGAGACTGGGAAGTTAGCCCTGTAAAGAAAGATGAGTGGTCTTGGTAAATGGAAGTCGAACATGAAAAAGCAGTGCCTTGGCAGCCAAAAGGGTCAACTGTGTCCTGGGGGGGCATTAGGCAAAACATTACCAGCCAGTCAAGGGAGGGGATTGTCCCGCTCTGCTCTCTGCTGGTGTAGGCTTATTACAAGTATTGCATTCAGGTGTGGGTTCATCAGTATAAGAAGGACATCAGACTATTAGACTATGTCCAGAAGAGGGTAAGCAAGGTATCGAAAGCCCTTCAGGCCAAAGTATAAGAGAGTGGTCACTTGGTTTGTTCACCGTAGGAAAGAGGTTGAGAGTTGCCTTCATAGCAGTCTACAGCTTCCTCATGTAGGACAGTGGAGGAAGAGGTGCTGGTGTCCTCTCTTTGGTGACCAGCAATAGGACATGAGGAAACAGAATGAAACTTCAACATGGTAACTTCATGTTGAACAACAGAAAAATATCTTCATAGAAAGGGTGGTTTGTCAGTGGGACGGGCTTCCCAGGGAAGTGATCACAGCACCAAGCCTGTCGTAGTCCAAGGAGTGTCTGGATAGGGTTCTTAGTCACATGGTTTAGTTTTAGATAGTCCTACAAGGAGCAGGGAATTGGACTTGATGATCTTTATGGCTCTGTTCCAATTTGAGAAATTCTGTGGTTCTATGATTTTATATTGGGTAGACTCAACAATCTCATTGTCTTTATTTATTCTGCTAATTTTGTGGTTCTGTATGGATAGAACCTTACTCCCCTTCCTGAAAAAAACCCATTAACTTCATAATAGACTGGTAGAAGTATGTTCAGTGATAAAACTCTAAGTTACTGTATTTACCTGAAGACTGCAGGGCTCCTCCAGGCAACAATGCATAAGCAGTACAGAATAAAATTCAGATGACATCAACAGAACTCCATGTGCACCAGTAAAAAACTGTTCTCTGCTGTCCTATTTCTGTCAAGCATTGCTGAGCTAATGGGAAGGCATTCACTTGATCTATTTGCTTTTCCCAATGATTGATTTAAATTCCCCAGATTTTGTAGAGGTATAAAACACATCTCATCAGTCCAGTCAGGCACCTTATGTAATTTAAGTTTGATATTTTTGAGACTGTGTTTAAGATGATCTGGAATAATTCTGTGCTCAGCACTGTGATGTTACCCACAACAGCACACATAACCTTTGCATCTTTTGTTTCACAATAAATACACATTCTGCATGTGAATTGAATAGGATCATTTAATAGGGTGTATTAGTAACAACGTGGCCTCATTTTGCTCTTATATGTTGATTTTGTTCACAATTCAGTTACAGTTACTGTAGATTTACATCATCATAAGAGAAAAGCATTTAACCAATTGAAAACTGCTACAGTTATAAATATTTTTCAAAATGTCTGCACAAGATTTATGAACTGCTTCTATGCAGTCCGAGTAATCTACAGTAATACTGCTTTTACAGAACCAGATAGTAAATCCTTAATTTCCATTAGTAGGCACTCAGTCATGCATTCATGAGTATTCCTGTGATTAACAACTCGCCAGTGGAATATAGCGATCAATGTTCTCAGCCTTTCCTCAAAACACACGTAATAGAGACAGTTAAAATTTCTATAATGAAGCAGATGCTACCAGTAAGAAGCTTTGAATGTCTCAGTGCTTTGAAATAATCCATATAGGAAAAAAAAACCTAAACAAAATGAAACAAGGAGTACTAATAATCTTGTTTTCTTCAGGGTTGTTTGGTCTTAAAGATGAGGGAGGAAAGCACCATGCAGAGGTAAAACTGTATTTACAGGAGAGAAAAAATCCTTAAATCAGAAGAATCATCTTTTCTGGTACGCTAGCTGAAATCTGTGCTCTTAGCATTTGAACATATGTGCATCCTTATCATATAACCAAATAAAAAATGCTCCATGTAAGTGAAGAAATATTATTTTACTGTGACACTGCCTGCTTATTGCCGTGGTAAGAGGCAATCCTGTCTTTCTTTCAGTTCACACTGTTGAGTGGTTCAGTGTTTCATCACACTGCTGTATTTGAAAAGCATATTGTCAACATCAATCATGCTTCTATTTTAAAAAGAATGGGTGGGGAGGGGGTTACAGAGAGAACATACAGGAAGAAACATTTGAGTATGCAGGTTTTCTCTCTTTCTCTTTGTCTGACTTCTCTGTTTAGGCTGCTACATTTTCTAGGGCAGTGACTACATCTTCCTTGTGCTTGTATATTCCTAGCACAATGTAATTTCCCTCTTGGCTGGAGATTGTAAGCCATGATTTGTGTAGCACAAATTAAAAATAAAATACTATCTCAGTATATGAAAATGACAAGTTTTTCATTTGGCACTGTTCTTTTACTTCCTTGTTGTAATTGCTTCTAACACTGACCAGTAAAGGGTATCCTATCAATGCTTTTTAGCAGGATGAAATAAGATAATGGCAACCAGAGGAAATACTTTTGTCTTCACTTGTAAGATCTTTCCATTTGATATTTAAAATAAAAATATTTTTTGTCATTCCTAGTTCATAATTTATTCAAGGAGATTTTTTGTTGCTTACACATGTTTTCTCTTCTAACTTCTGGGCAGTCTATGGTAATTTAAAACAAAAATCAGATATTTGGAAGTAAACACAAGAACTGCCATAATATGTGTCAATCTAAATATAAAGTTAGCAATGTAAGTAATTAATCTTATTTCATGTACTTTGAAAAATCTGGAACTTTTATTTTGGTAGCATAAAAAATGGGATGCACATACATTGCAGATTAATCTAGGAACACACATGATTGTTTGTAGATTTAAAGTAATATTAATTATATGAAGCTCAGCTATAACAACAGGAATAATTTCAGATACCCTAATGATAACTGGACAATAATAAAAATGTTTATTCATAAAGTCAAGAGAGACAGACTTGTGTTATCTCATGGGATGAGAGGGTTTACCTAAGTTTAAGCAATTCCTATTATAATTATTTATCTTGGTTCCTTTCCCAAAAATCTCCAGACATTCATACAAGCAATTTTAACAGATCTTTTTACTTCCGGGGTGTGGGGGGGTGAGAATTAGATAAAATTTATGCTACTAAAAAGCTACTTTGTCTTGTCTTTTGTTTTGCTTACAGGCCAATAGAGGAGTACATTCGTAACATAATTCTGGGAGTAATTAGCTTACGTTAAAGTATTGATTTTACATTAAGCAAGATAAATGTTAAAATATTGACAATAGAATGTACGTCTTATTAAGACCGTCTCTTTCTGAGAGTAAAAGACACTGTTTTCTAGACAATCTTCTCTGTAGCTTCAATATGTAAATTACTCACAACGGGAAAAACTGCTTAGTCAGGCGTGGAGAACTTTCAGCACCCTGGTGCTAAATAAAGGTCCAGGTCAAAATGCTTGTTTGGATTAAATATACTAAGGGCCCAAGTTAATGTTTGAATCACTTCAAATCATACTTCCTCATTTTTACAGAAAATCAATCATGTGAAAAGCGTGTAGGCATTTTCATGAAGCACAACATAACCTTCCACTAGACCTTACGAACTTGTTGCCACTGGGTGATCACAACTAGAGTTCTTTTTCTTGGCTTCTGTCTAATTCTCTTTGGAGATGCAGAAGACTGAGATGCTACTGATCTAATAAAGTAGGTTAACCAAATTCCTCTAGTTTTAAGCTAATTTTTGTTCTTATGGCAAGGTGGAACTACAACCAGGAATGAGAAAGAAAGCCATTCATCCTCTAATTTTTGACATATGATTTTCCATGGGAGCACCCACATATTTTGGTAAGCAGGATTCATTTTACTGGTCTCCTTGAAGTATATACTCTTTGTTTCTCAACTATTTATCTAGAGAAAACTAGGATTTACTGTGTGAGTAATAAATAATCTGCCTTGGCAATGGAGTTAAATCCTCATTTCTATGTGAGAGTGCTGTTGGTACTGCTTCTATAGGTCACTAGTATAGGCAAGTTGTCTGTTCAGAGGAGAAGGTAAAATTATATATACTTAGGAAACTTAGGGGCAACAGGTAGTTTCAAGTGCAGGTGGGACCCTGAATAGACACAGATTTTCAGTACATTTCCTTGCACTTTTTCATAAAAATAGTCATTCCAAAAGCACAGAAATGGCTTTCGAACCTTGAAGATACACATAATTAGGACAAATACAAGAACAGGATAATCTTTTAAACAGAAAAAAGCTAAGATTTACTGTCTGACATACATGAAAATAAAAAGGAGATCATAAAAATTTGCTCTTCCCAAATTTGTCTGAGCTTAGTCTTTCCCTCTAGTCATGCTTTCTAGTTCAAGAGCTCCTAGCATCTTCATGGGCTGAATCAAAGTCCTCAGAAAAACCTTCTTCTGTCATCCTGGGTGCATAGTGTGTTTCATCTTCTTTATTCATGCCTAAAGCTCGTTCCCACTTTCTCTTCCTTCTCCTCTGCTTGCCTACCTGAAAAGACAGTGTCTTGGTTTCCTGGCAGAAATTTTCACCTAACTCAGTGAGCATTAGCTAATCTTAGGGCAAAAGAATCTCCTGTTTGCAAATACATCATGTAGTCTGCAAACAGTAAAATACAAGCAAATGTCATGGGCGGTTCTGTCCCAGAAGTTGCAAGAATTCATTTTGTGTTTTTGTACCAATGCTGGCACCCAGGCAGGAGCCCAGTTTCCTTATCTGTGCAGCAAACAGAGGTACTACTGGAGGGACACTTGAAAACAATAAAATATTTTTTGTGTGCGTGTGTCATCTGGGTCCTGATGCTCCTTCTATTGAGTCTGGTGGAAGGCATCAGGTACAGAGAAGCCTGTGAAGGTGCACCTTTGTTTGAATTTAAGTACATTTCTGTTAGGCTTCTGAGGAACATAAAAACTACAAGAGGATTTCAAATATATTTATAAAATCACTTATATAAATGAAGTTATTGTCAGAAAAATGGTTCCACTAGTAAGTTGCAGCAGAGGAGCGCCAGTAGAAACTTCAGTTGATATTTGCCATGCCAAGTAAGCAAAATCATGACCCTTTTTAGGAGACTTCTTTAGACTCTGCCCCCTCAAAAAAAAATACAGCAGCATTGTGCCTTAAATGTGGTGAGAAAGCACAAACACTTTTTCCACGCAGTTCAGCTCTTGCCATCTGTCTCCCTTGAAAAGGCATGCTCTGACAAAGAGGATGACTTTTAGACCACAGGGAGTGTAGAAATTATCATTACCCTAGATTTTATTTAAAAATTAGATTGGGTCTGTTTGAATCCACACCCCCATCCCTTTTTACAGAAGCAGGTACAAATATATTGTCATTACCAAAAGAATAATATTAATATTAATAATAATAATAAAATTACTTATTTTGTTTCACAGTGTTCCCACAATGGTTTTACCTCTGAAATGAAACAAGAAAAAAAGACAGATGAAAGAAATGCTTCTATACAAACCAGAGATACTGTGACCTGAGAACATACACTTTTATAGAGCATACCATATTTCCTGCTCATTCTCTTTCTCCTCCATTTCACCTCTGTGGTGCATTGTGTTCAAACGCAGCTATTCTGAAGCTAAAATAACCATTAAAGACTTATCATTCTGGGCTAGACTGTGAATGCTTCACAAAGCATTTTTCAAAAATGAACTTATTTTACCCTTGTGAGATACAACAGTATGGGTGAAGAATTGTAAGACTGAAGTCAGTGAAAACGCTAAGATTATAACAAAATAATCTAATTTACAATCTTAGATTCTGCTAGTTGCATATTACCTCTTCTTCCCTCTCCTAAATGTACCAAACCTACATATCCTGTAATTATGAACTGAAAAAAAATGTCTTATTTAACAAGTATTAAACTCACTATTAAACTAAACCAAGTATTTTCTGGCTGACGCCTAAAGACTTGCCTTTATAGAAACAAGGAAATAAATCTGAAATAAAAAGAAGTGCAACACTGATTACAAAGTAAAAAAAAAAATGGATGCACATACACATACATATTTAGCAAATACGAATAGTCTCTGAAGGTATAATTAGTGGAAAAGGAGACAGGAATTTTTCACTGGGCAAGAAATAGGCCAATTCAGCTGAGGTTTCCTACTGTACTGACAACTAGCTGAATCTTTATATACCTTAGATATATAGGTACTAGTAATTTATCGGTCTGTCTTTCTCTAGCACCTTTTGTATGACAGTGCAGGAGAAGAAACTTATTAATGACCCCCAAACTAGATTATTTGCTTGTGTATTTCTTTTGTTTGCTTATTGGTTTGCAGGTTTGCTTGAGGTAAGGTAAACATTTGTAAGTTATTCCATTTGTGAAACTAATGTAATCCTAAATTAACTAATTCTCAGTGAAGACCAAGAGGAAACACTGTTAGTTCTCTTCAAATACAGTGAAAGTATGACTTTCATGAAGAAAAGTATACTGGAAAATTGACATGACCTGATGATTTATGTCAGGTCAAAAATGAATTAAAGATATTCTTCACCTGAAAATATACTATTTTTATTTAACAAATAATTGCATACTATCAAAATATCAGAAGATATTAAATGTTGTCAGGCACACCTAGCAATTGAATTGAATTTTACCTATACCTTCAAATAAGTGTTTTTCAATATACTGTCATAATACTTTATCTCACAAAATAGTTGTGATGTACATTTCTTAATTTCAATATCTATTCTGTGTCTATGCATTGTTTTCAAGTACTGTTGTACTGTTGCTCATTTACAGTGTGATCAGATTCGTGTAAAGAGTTGGATGATCTTCATTCCTGTCTGTCATTGTGCCTATTTTAAAATTAACTGATAACTCAATCTGCACATATTCAAGAACCCTTGCCATGGGTTTAGTGAAAGTGATGGTCTACTTTTAGCTAGCTTTTCAAGGTCACAGATTAAAACCCTTTATTCAGATTAATCTAGTACCTTTATTTTCTCTACCCAAAGCATTCTAAAGAGTAATATTCAGTGAAAGAAAAATCTCATGTGAGATTGTCTGCTAGATTCCAGCAACATGTCCCATGGAAGTGTCTGCAGTGGTGAGACAAGTGTTCCACTGTAATTCAGGTTTAAGCAATCTATATCATAAAGACAGCCTGATGAGCATGTAGCGAGTAAGAAAAACAATAAAAAGGACAAGAAGGACTGTCACTGCGATCTGTTGAATAGACCACAGCTGGTCGTAGTGGAAATTTAGGCCTTTGGTCCTAGGTCTAAAACAAGGATTTTCCTCCAGGGTAGGAGAATGATATGAACCACACAAACCTTCCAGGGCACAATTGCAAAAATCTCTGTCCATTCCTTTCCTCATCTGCCTGCCAGGTACAGAAGTTTGCCAGAAAAATGAAGCTATGCCACCCACTCTGACTGACCACTATTTTTTTTGCACAGACTCAAAAGGAAGTTCAACACTTGCTTCAGATGGACGAAATAGCTACCACTTTTCCTCTCCATGTACCCCACTATTTCACAGTCATGAAAATAAATTTGTTAACTTAATCATACCATTTCTGGGCCCTTACTGATTGTCATTCACTATACAATTATTTCTATATTATTTCTATCATGAAATATGGTTCAGATTCCATCTTGAACCAACTTTTCAGGGTTTACCTCAGAAAAAGGTTAAGAAATAAATAAAAAACATCCTTGTGATCTCATCTGCTATAACAGTTTTCTGCCATTTCACTCAACTTCCCACACAGACCTCAGTGGTGCCCTAAATATACTAAGTCATTCTTGGGTTAGTATCTTCTCACAGCTAAAGAGCCCCTTTAGCTTACTCTGTTCTTGTTATATTTTCTCTTTGATGTTCTCAGTCAGTCTGACTATGACTTTCTGGATTTTTAAATTTATACATTGCATAAATTATTTTTTCTCTAGGATTTTTAATATTTTTTAATATTTTCTCTCTCACATAGATTTTTTCATCCATTTTCATTTTTTTACAAGTAGCAATATATTCTCCTTCTTACAATGACTGTTTATTATTGTGATATACATACACATATACAAATACACCACACATACAGTAAACCTCAAATACAATAAACCACACTTTTTGCCTTTATTATTTTGAACATAATTTTCACTCCTTAAAAGTCATTGTATGGATTGAAACACACAAATACATACTGTGATTGTATAATATGTTTCCCTGAAGACTCATCATTCTTTATACACTTTGATTGACTGTGGGTCAGTAGGCTATATTAGATTTTTCCTAGAAAGGACTCTAGCATAAGACATCTTTGGAAGATAATTGATTTAAGTATCAAACACTGAATTTTTATCAGCAATTACAGTGGTGACACCCATTATTTTTCTGGCTGCAACAACTTGGTGTGCAATTTTGCATGCCATATCATAGTCACCCACTGTAACTGGAAGTGACAACTTGTCTTGCCTCAAAGAGAGTGTTTTATCTCCCAACGAGGTGAAAAATAATGACAAAAAATCAGGTAACACACCACAAACGGATTGTATTTTCTCAATTAAGTAGACCAAAGAGGGGTACATTTATTAACTGTAGCACTCATGTTAATTGAAAAACTTCTGCATTTAAATAAGAAGAATGCTTACAATACATGATGCTAAAAGTATGGAGTGTATTCTTCTCTACATAAACCGTAATCAGTTTTAATCCTCTCAAATATATGAGAAATTATAGTATTCAGAAGAAAAAAATATAAACAAAATAAATATGAAATAGAGAACATAAATGGTGAAAAACTACAGGAAACATAAGTAAGAGGTTGAAAATAAAATGGTGAAACATGAATTTGCGTAACACTTCAGAAGGTAAAAAAATAAGGTGAAAGACACCCTATTTTCCTGTATTATGCAAATAATATATTTTGAATCATATTTCAATTTTAAGTACCCAAAGTCCATTACAAATGTGCACAGAAATCAGTTACTAAAGCAAAGCACTTTCTGGCAAGAAGATTGAGAAGAACTGCTTATTTGAAAAAAATTGAAAGCTTTATTTCATCTTATGGTAGCAAGTAAAGTAGATTCTTTTGACAATGAGGAAAATTCAGTAAAGCTGACTTTAGAATATTCAGCAATGTACAAAGTTTTACAGAGCTTTTTGGCTTCTAATGTTATGACGTCTATTTATAAATCAATTTTATTCGCTCACCTACTGATGTGTATGGATGTAAAGTGCATTAGGGCTATCAGAAATTAATACTGTGCTTTCCTCAAGGCTTAATTGGTAATATTCAGTATTCAGACTTCCAGCTGGTACTGTCAAGTATTCTTTGGTAATGGGCAACCTCACCAATGCCAAGGACAGGGGGATGATACTGCCCTAATCCTGCTGGCCACACTATTTCTGTTACAAACCAGAATGCAATTGGCCTTCTTGACCACCTCGGAACTCTGTTGGTTCATTTTTGGACACTGTCAACCAGCACCCCCAGGTCCTTTTCTGCTGGCCAGCTTTCCAGATCCTCTTCCCTCAGCCTGTAGTGCTGCATGAGGTTGTTGGGATCAAAGTGTAGGACCTAGCACTAGTTCTTGTTGAACCTCATACCACTGGCCTTGGCCCATCAATCCAGCCTATCCATATCACTCTGTAGAACCATTATGTGTCTAATGTACCTAATGAAGAAATCTGTTCTTGTTGATAGAAATGTAGCTTCTCTACATAAAGATTGAAGATGAGTCCCAAGAGGATGTACCAGACTCTTTTCAGTGGTGCCCAGTGACAGGACAAGGAGCAATGACCATAAACTAAGCACAGGTTTTACCCCAGTATGAGGAAGAGTTTTTTTACATTAAGGATGGCAGAGCACTGGAACAGGCTGCCTGGAATATCATGGAGTCTCCCTCTCTGAATCCATTAAAAACCAACCTGGACACATTCTTGTGTGACCTGCTCTAGATGACCCTACCTTGGTGGGGAGGGGTTGGACCAGATGATCTCCAGAGGTCCCTTACAACTCTAATAATTCTGTGATTCTGTGACTCTGTGAAAATGACAACTTTATCATACACAGTACATTAAACCTAGTGTTAGAAGATGGTAGAATAAGAGGGAACCATTCCACATGTAGCACTATGCTCTACAAGTTACTGTGACTTTTCTAGGAGTATCTTTTTTGGGTAATTGAAGCAAGACAACTCTGCTTAATGACTTTTTTAATGTCTTTGGAAGGCCTGAGATATTTGTGAGAGTATTTCTTGTAAATTGTATACATTTAGTTGATTTACATTTCTACAGTGCTCAGAGGTCAATAATCCTTTTGTCCATGTTTCAGTACACTACAGTCTAGGATGATGTCCATTTTTAATAGTTGCCAGAGATCTATAAAAGAATGCATCATGTGGTTGTGCATGTGTGTATCTGTCTGTGCGTGCCTGTGCACATGGTCACTTCTCAGGTATACAGGTGCTAGGTAAAAAATGCAGTAACACTAATATAATCAGAAAAGTTAGATACATGGAACTCACAGTTTTCAGAGCAGCACACCAAGTGATAAGTTTCAGAAGCAAATACCTTATTTTTTGTGGATCAGGGAACCCACACTTCCAAAAACAAACCCCAAAGAAATTCCCCAAACTGATATTTTTTTACATGATCAGATGACCCTCATCTCATTAAATGACTCCTTTTCTACAGATTTTTTGCTTTTTATGTATTAGAGAAAGTTAGAATGAGCTTTTAGACAGTTTAGCAAGGGTTATGAATCTAGCTGACAGCTGAGGAGCACAGAGAAGCATAAAGCAAATACTTAGACATGACAGACGATATGAAGGTTAGTGATATTTCTGTTGTGGACAAAAAAATATATGTCCTCTGACACATTCCTTAAGACTTTTAGCATTAAACAGAGAGCAGACAAAAAGTACCATCAAAGTATAAGGGAATTGGTGGTGCTTACATAACATATATTATTAGCTTCTGGAAACAGAATGTAAGGAGAAAACATTTTTGGTTTCGTTTTTTAAAATTCCTGTGCTCTAGTTGACAGGTAGAAAATAAAGAGGTCATTGAAATAGTACAATAGTGTTTTACCATTTTTCTAGTTTTGGAAGTACAACCTTTATTAAGATTCTACAGTGCTCTTTTCTAGGGACTGACTGAAAGGAGACAAACGGTTGGGGATTCAGTTTGTTTTTGGTCTTCATTTAAGACATCACAAGATCGTGGTTGCCACCCCCCCCAGGAAAACAAACAAAGAAACAAACAAACTACACAAAAAAACCCACCCAAACTCCAAAAAAAACAAATCCAAATCAAAAACCAATCCTCAAACCTGAGAACGAGATATTCCAGGATAACTCAGTTTCAGGAGAGAATGGCATATTTTTTTTCTTTTTTGAGACACTGGCTATTTAGAGTTGTTTTTAGCCATGAAAAGAGTATCTTAAAGATGGATGTGGAAGGATGTGGTAAGATCCTGATGTGGATTATCAAATCCCAAGAAGTAAATCCTACAATGCTTCAGATTACAAATGAAATATACTACATAGCCTGTCTCCTCCATGGACTTTGAGCAGCCCAGGAAGATTTGAATATTATAAAATATGTAGTATGGCATAAAAAACATAATAATAAAACATGACAGTGATTGGGTTCAGACAATAATACAAAGAAGTTCTATAATTTTGAAGCTTTTCTTAATTTCCAGAGGTTAATCTCTGTAGTTACCATCTTAAAGAAGGGTCAATGGATGAGTAGGAGAGCATTAGCAACCTCTTTCCTCTCCATCACCCCTTATACTAATGTGTCATTTGGCAGAAATCTGCCTTCTGACAGCTCAAAACACCTTTCTCAACTATTTTCTGTCTATTTTTCTCATTTTCTGACATACTGACATTACTTTCAGTGTTATTTAAAAATTAAAATTAACTTGGTATGCCTATGTTTCTTATTTATACTACGATCCATTTGCCCTTTGGGAAAAGCTGAGGAATTTTAGAAGAGTATAAATTTGCAAAAAGAATGCAATTTTTTTTTCCAATTATTGTATTAGTTTTGCACACATGGGTCACTGCTTTCTTTTTTCAGAGTCTTCTTAAACCGGAAGGACAGAAGAAAAGAAAGACCATAATTTTCTATTCACTCTAGCATACTTTAAAGTCTTCAAGAGGCTGTCTTATACTGCACTGCACTGGGAAGTTTGATATGGAATACCACTTCTGAACCTCAGCTAATCCATCACCTGGTGGCAGGCTGCACACAGTTAGCATTAAAAGAGAACTTCATCTGTCAGATTCAGATAAGAATCTATATATATTTGTTCATTTTAAGAAACTTTAAAACCAGATATAAACAGCTACTACAAGACATCACTGTAAGGCCCGACATTATTTGTCAGTGTACTACAGGGGATACCAATTTAGAGTGACCACATCATTAGACATTATTGAACTGTTCCAGCGTACACAATGGTACATCAAAATATGGTCTCAGCTGCTACACAAAGTGTAGCCATGCCTGTACTGAGAACATCTTAATTCTGTGCTAGTGCTGCAGAGAGCCCTATAGAATTAGTGATGTCAGACAGCTTGGCTGTTGCTGTCAAGAATCATGAGAGTTCTTAAAATGAGAAATGAAGATTCTTCTTCTTTCTCATAAAAAAGCGTTAAATACTTAAATACAAGATAAGAAAGTATTATTCATTACACTGTTCTTCTAAATTGTTCGCTTAGACGGTTCAAAAGAACTAAAAAGCTGAGACAGTGCTTATAGACATCAAAGATCTTCTGCAGTGGTAACAGCTCCCATCTTTAGTGACCAAAGAGCATATTTTCTAAAAATGGTAAGTTTTCTAGTCTCTTCTCAGAAGTTCCCCAAACTACTGAAAATAGAGTGTAAATGGGTTTGGATATGAAATTCCATCTCTTTGGAGGTAAACCTCATAAGAACTCAGCCTCAAATTTGCATTATCCCCAATTCATTCCTAAACTCCAAATCTGATTTGTTTTTTAAATCCTTTTTTTCATCCTTCCTGTGGTATTGCAATAAAATATGAAGAAAATGCTCTGCATCAGAGCAAAAATCACTGTATTTGGCAGGAATCTGCTTTCTCATAGTTCAAAACACCCTCCTCAAATATTTTTCATCTATTTTTCTCTTTTTCTGACATATTGTCATTATTTTCAGGGTTCCTTACAAATGAAAAGTTAACTCAATATGTCTATAGTCTGTTTCTTATTTATGCTATGATCCCTTTACTCTGGAAAAATTATTTGTATTGGAGCATTTTCATGCCTGCTTCCTTAGTTATGCAGGAGATTTTTTTATATCTGTGAGTTTCTTATTATTATATTTCATGCAATATGATGGATGAAATTTCAAATCATTCTGAACCCATCTCAATTTAAATCTGAGAAATAAATTTGATAAAAGATTGGTCATTGTTCTCTTATTTTCTAGAAAAATTCTGATCCTTTAAATATTCAAATGTATCTTGATTTTGTTTTTATACCTGGTCTAAATGCCAGATTTTAAATATTGTGAAATTTAAATTTTTAAATATCTTCTTAATTAGTGTATTCAACACCTTTGATCTGCAGGCCAGGACTGATAAGGACTTCCTGTAACTCAGAGTTTTCCAACCCTTTCAGTATGGCTGTATTTTCTGTGTGAACTAAAGGAAAAGTGTTTCTCAACACAGTGTTTAGACACTGGACTACTTACTAGTACAGTCAGAGCATGTTTTGGGCAGGACATTTGTTTTACAACACTTTCTTCTTGATTGTGCAAGGCCTAGTAGTTGGAATTATCGGTTGGACTATCAGAAACCAAAACCATCTCACAAATTGATTTTATTCTGGAGGAACAGGCTCTCAGATTCTGCTGTTTACTCAACAATCTGGTTTTGGTAGAAAAAGAAGTTTTACAGGAAAGTTTTTAGGTAAAGACTGATTCCTCATTAAGATCATTCTGAAAAAGATAAAACACAAACCACCTTTGTTGAAGCTTTACAGATGCAAAGGTCTGAAGTGTGCATATAAATCAAAGCATTATTTTGCATATTTGAGAAATATGCCTAATACCATTCACATACTTTGCTCTTTTTTCATGTTTTTCTTTTTTTAATTAACACATTCTTTTCATGTTTTTCTCTGAGAATCTTTCCACAGAAGAATGTGTGTATTAAAATTATGAAATCTTTTATCTTCATGAGAACTTAGTCATTTTTCAGAATACACTTTGAAAACATTTGCTAACACCATTTGTGTGGTGATTCCTTTATAGGTTAGGAAATAAGAAACTTAGATAACACGTCTGTCTTAAAATCTTTGCTAAGGTGATGCTGTAATTGTAGTTAGCAACAGAAGGACAAGCATGTAATGTAACATTACATAAAATTGCAAAAGTTATACCAGGGAAGAAAAAAGTAATGTATTTGAAATTTCTGATATCTACCATTCATGAAAATTATGAAGTATATTTCTCAAATGGAGGAGAAAATGTCACAAAGTATAATTAATATTAGTTTAGGTGGTTGTACTATACAGAGGAGACACTGACACTGCCGAAGAAGGTAGAAAAAAAGTAGTGACCTTCTTTACTAAAAATAGTAGCATTGTGGAGTGTCAGACCATTTCATAATAGATTTTATAGAAGGCTTATTTCTAGGAAATAATAGTGGAGGAAAATATTCAGGTCTACTCTGCACCCCAAAACTGAACCCTGCTTGCAAGTTGCTTACATGCATTAGATACTACACTGTGTAACCATTGAATAATTCTTGGTGCTAATCTTGTTTGGTAGACCTTTTCTCTACTAAATGGTTAGTTTTGGATACCTTTTATTATGTGTAAAAACTCTGAAGTCAGTGTGTACTCAGGGGTACACTGTTTTGTTTTGTGGGGTTTTTTGTTTTGGTTTTTTGTTTGTTTGTTTTTGGGGTTGGGTGTTTGTTTTTGTTTGTTGTTTGTTTTGTTTTGTTTTTCATACTAGCAAGATCTAATTTACTATTGGATTAAGACTTAGAAAACTTACAATTCCTCATGCAGGAACTTAGTGACATGACCTGCTGGTCAGGAATTTATAAGACAGCTGCAGAAGTTATGACCTCTTGATGACATAATGAGCTCTATCCCCACCTTGCTGTTTTGCTGCCCTCCAGCTTTGCATTTTTCTGGACATTTTACCTTTTCATGTCACTATTTTTCTCTTTAATTTTGGAGTCTGTTTACCAGAGTCCCAGTCTTTTGTTTCTTCTTTTTTTGATATTTCATGGTCTTAACTCTGACACTTGTCCAAAGCTCAACAAGTTTTTCCTAAAGTAAATCTAAACTGAGGTGCCATGGCTGTGATTTGGAAAACTAGCTTATAGGCCCTGTCATCTGAACACTGGCTTCTAAGGAAAATAAAAAGTGAGAAATCAAACATATGAGTTGGCTGCAGTTGACTGGACTTTTCAAGGTTGCATTCTAAAGAGAGCAAAGGAAATTTAACCATCCCTGCAGGTCTTCATCTCCAGCCCTTAGATTTTCCTGTTTGTTCCCACCCTGTAATAATTATCCAGACCACAATTCTGTCACCAAACCCTCCTGCTTTGTACCTAATCTGCTTCTTATAGTATTTCAAGGTAGTAATTGATGAAGTTGTTTCGCTGATTGTTGAATTGCATGGTACCACGGCCTTGTTTTAGCTCATTGCACGTATGAATGTGGAGGATTATGTCCAGAAGAAGAGTCAGGTACTACATGCCACCAGTTTTACTGCTACAGACACACTTCTCTTTTCTTTGCAGTTAGCAGCTTATGCCAAAAGTATCTCACTATTAAGATATTTAAATATACTTTTAGGTCATTCTACTGCCAGCTTAGTTGGCCTTTACATTGCTTAAGATTTGGTCCATAAACAGTGATAACGAGAACTTCGGCCTCTCTCCTCCTTCTGGTTTTAAATAATTCATATACATTTTTTTTTTCCTTCCTTTTGTTACATGCTGGCAAAATGCCTAGTAGTTCTAAAGAGTCTGTATGCTGATGTTTATCACAGGACACCACTGAGATCACAAAACAGAAATGTTGATTTTCATCAACAATTAATTTCAGAAGGAAGAAGATAGTTGCAAGCAGCACTTTAAGCAGAGGTATAGAGTATTGTCTGTTGGTAATTTTGATGTTAACACCTAGGGAAGCATATAATTCTGTTTTTATAACCATTAATCATGTGCTGAAGATTTTCAGAGAAACTTGTTTTTTTCCCAAATATTTTCTTTATTTAATTAAGCATCATTTTGTAGCAAGTGTTCTAAAAAAAAAAAAAAAAAGCAGCAGCATATTATATCCTTCCCCTCAAAAAAGCCCCAACAAAAGCAGCAGCAACAAAAAGTCAAACACACCAATCAAAAAACCTCAACAAAAAATCATGGGCTTAAAATAGTTGGTTGTTCTGAAAACAAATGAGTTGATTTATTTTGTTCTTCTTTTTAGCATGAGATATGTGATGTGCTATTTCTAAATAAATGGTGCCATAAGACAAGCATATGTTGTTCTATATCATGCACTGCAGGTGCTGCATTACCAGCTTGCATAATGTGCCACCTGAAACTCAGAGAAGCAATTTTCTTTAAAATGCCAGATTGTGGAGGCCTAGCTCACGCTGATAAGCATCTACTGACGCAAGAAGTTCCATTAAAGCCCCTCCTTTCAAATAAGTGCTAACTTACATGAGTAAGTTTTATAGGCCATCTCCTAGCTTCCAGTGTATTTTGGCATTAAAAAATCACATACTGACTCATATATTTTTAGATCCTCTATCCATATAAAACTATGTAGAATATCGAACATGTTGGCAAGTATCTAGGATTTAAAACATTACAATATTTATTATATTAAATCTTATAAATATTAAATCCAAAGGCCTCTGCTGTATATGTAGTCTTTTAGTTATAATAATGTTGAACCTTATTGATATATAGATCAGGCAGCTGCTTAGGTAGATGACAGGACAGAAGACTTACATATACTCACCATATATCAAGGAGAGAGTCTGAGGCAGATAGTAACAGCATCTAATAGGGAAAGTAGGTAGGAAACTGATGCTAGTTTTCTGGCCCAGACATGTAATTTGAGTTTGTATTATAAAATACTATGGTTCTCCATTTATAGAATGTGGAATTCTGCTGTGCTGCCTGTGATAAACTGTTTTAATCTGTACTGAAATGATTCCTGTTTAGCTCTTCCCAAGTCTGATGCTTCCAGAATCTGAGTTTCTTGTGATAGAGACCACTGCAGATTTATTCGGTGTAAGATGAATTTTCTACCTGTACAACAAAAAAGACATTCTAAAATTATTATTGTGTTACTAGGTTTTGCAAGTCTTCTCACACCAGTACTGTAGACAATTGTGGAGGGAACTAGACCAGATTTAGACTAAATTAGTAAATTAGTCCTGAATTGCCTAGATTTGAAAGCAGCCTTTAAAAGGAACCACAGTTCTGGAAGCCGTTATGAAAATGAGGGCAATTCAGAATGTCAACATGGAGGTATAATGGTTGTAATCTCAAATGAAGCAAACAAACATAGGTCCAATTGCTGAAGTTGTGGGTAATGCAAGTATTATAGAGGAAAAAATGCAAAATTCTTCCAAACTTCTCTCACTGTGCTTCTGATGGAAGAATGCGTGGCATATGATCATCATCAGGAGAACTTAATACAAATTATCCAATGCAATGCAGACCTAACATTTTATACCTCACCTTAAGTGACATAGCATTGCTTCCTGGATGATAATTGCAGGGTTTGTGTACTCAGGTAGTTTTTGACAATGGCTGTACAAAGACACCATTTTTCGTTATTAGATGAGGATTGAGCCACATGGTGTAGGGTAAAATATATGGAGCTTCTGATATTTCAGTAGGATTTCTCTTAAAAGAATATTCTGTCTCAACTCTTCACTCATGTAATTGTGTCCACATATGTTTACGTAAAACCTTATGCACATGTATACATTTTTATACATATAAAACACATAGTATCTGTGTAGTATGTGCACTGTGTATGTATACTATATATGCATATTTGCACATATGCGAGCATACATATATATACTGTTAAGGAAACTTCCTTGTCTGACCACCTAGGAGCCGTTCTGGCAGTCACTCTCACACCACTTGAGCTGGAACTGAAGTCCTTTCACAGCTACACCTCCCACACTCATGCAGTCACACAGGTTTCCTTACCAGCTTGACCCCAGGCTTCCCACAGCAGACTCTCAGACATCAAGATCCTTAAAATAATTTAATCATTGTGCAATAACTAAGTAATAAAGTGAAAAAGAAAAAAAAAATATCAGCTCAAGTTGGGTGCCCTGAAGAACAGAACCCCTGGGCTTTTACACCATGACAGCCTAAGTGCAAGGAAGGCTGCTGGCTGGCCTACCTGCCCCTGGGCCCTTTGTTTTGGAAAGGTCAGCAGCTCATGGCCTCTTGCCCCAGGCTCAGGCTTCTGCCCCCTGCAAATTCACACTGCAGTTTGCACACCAAGCTACCTGCACTTAATGTATTCCTCAAAAGTACATACATATTTATAAATACATAATCATGCATATATATTATATACAGAATTTAAATCACTTAAATGAATCTTGACTGCAAGTTGTGTTGGACCACAAGAAAACAAGCTAAAACTACTAACTGCATGCTTGTTGCCTAGGGCAACATTTTAGTGGTGGATGATGTAATAAAAATAGAAACATCCTATTCTAATCTTCTATTTGTAGTCTTTTTTTTCCTATAAAATAAATTAGGGCTGTCATCAATATCATCCCTGGTACTGTATTTAATTCCCAGCAGATGCATGATTATTTCACTATTTTTCACAGAATAACAGAATCATTTAGGTTGGAAAATACCACCGAGATTACTGAGTCCAACCTTTGGTTGATCACATGTGTGCCATGTGTTCTTGAACATCTCCAGGGATGGTGACTCCACCACCTCCCTGAGTAGTCCATTCCAAAATGTTTAATAGCCCTCTCTATGAAGAAATTTCTCGTGATGTCCAACAAAACCTCCCCTGGCTCAGCTTGAGACTATGTCCTCTTGTCTTGTTGGTACTTGCCTGGGAGAAGAGACCAACCCACACCTTGCTACGACGTCCTTTTAGGTAGTTATAGAGAAAGATGAGTTATCCCCTGAGACTTCTCTTCTCCAGTCTAAACAATCTCAGCTCCCTAAGCCACTCCTCACAGGACTTGTGCTTCAGATCTTTCACCAGCTTTATTGCTCTTCTCTGGAGAGCACCTCAGCACCTCAGCACCTCAGCACCTCAGCGTCTTTCTTGTGAGGTGCCCAAATGCAGTACTCAAAGTGAAACCTCATCAGTGCCAAGTACAGGGGAATAGTCACTCTTCTGATCCTGCTTGGACACATCACGCTTGATACAAGCCAGGATAGCACTGGCCTTCTTGGCCACCTGGGCACACTGCTGGTTTATGTTCTGTTTCCACTGGGCAGTTTTCCAGCCACTCTTCTCCCAGCCCATAGTGCTGCCTGGGGTTGTTGTGTACGAGAAGCAGGACTCAGCACTTCACCTTGTTGAACCTCATGCTATTGGTCTTGGCCCGCTGATCCAGCCTGTTCAGATACCTTTGCAGAGCCTTCCTGCCCTCCAGCAGATTAACATTCTCAGCCAACTTGGTCTTATTCATGAATTTACTGAGGGTACACTTGATCCCCTCATCCAGATAATCAGCGAAGATATTAAACAGAACTAGGCCCAGTACTGAGCCCTGTGGAATATCACTACTGATTTGGCACCAACAGGATGCAGCATCGTTCCCCACCACTCTCTGGGCCTGACCATCCAGCCAGTTCTTAACCAGCAAAGAGTTCACCTGTCCAAACCATGGACTGCCAGCTTTTCCAGGAGAATGTCGTGGGAGACAGTACCAAAGGTTTTTCTGAAGTCCAGGTATACTACATCCACAGCCTTTTCCACATCCACTAGGTGGGTAACCTGGTCATGAAAGGAGATCGGATTGGTAAGGTTGGATCTGTTTTTCCTAAACCCATGCTGACTGGGTCAGATCACTTGGTTATTTTGTATGTGCTGTGTGATCTTACTGAAGATTATTTGTTTCATAACCTTGCCAGGCACCAAGATTAGGCTGATGGGCCTGTAGTTCCCTGGATCCAATTTTTGGTCCTTCTTTTGGATGGGCATTACATTAGCCAGCTTCCAGTCATCTGAGTCCTCCCTGATTACCTGGGACTGATAATAAATAACAGAGAGCAGCTTAGATAGCTCTTCCACCATCTCCTTCTGTACCCTTGGATGAATCCCATCTAGTGTCACACACTTGTGACTGTCTAAGCGGCACAATAGGTCACTAACTATTTCCTCCTGGATTGCATGGGGTGCATATGACTCCCTATCCCTGTCTACCAGCTCAGGGGCCTGGTCGCCCTGAAGATAACCAGCCTTTCTGTTAAAGACTGAAGCAAAGAAGGCATTAAGTACCTCAGCCTTTTCCTCATCCTTGGTGACAATTTTTCCCCCAATGTCCAATAAAGAATGAAGAGTCTCTTTGGCCCTATTTTTGTTGTTTAAGTATTTATAAAAACACTTTTTATTGTCTTTCACAGCAGTGGTCAGATTGAGTTCCAGTTGAGCGTTCACCTTTCTAATTTTCTTTCTACGTGACCTAATGATGTTCTTGTACACTTCCTTAGTTGTCTGCCCTTTTATCCAAAGGTCATACATGTTCTTTTTTGACCTGAATTCCTGTGAAAGCTTCCTGTTCACCCACACCAATTTTCTTTCCCACCAGCTTGTCTTTTAGCACATGGGGACAGCCTGTTTCTGAGCCTTCAAGATTTCTTTCTTCAATTACCTCCAGTCTGCATGGACCCCTTTGCTGCTAAGAACTGTTTCCCGAGGCACTCTTCAAACCAGTGTCCTGAACAGGCAAAAGTCTGCCCTTTGGAAGTCCAAGGTAGAGGTTTTGTTGACTCCCTTCCTTACTTTACCAAGAATTGAAAAATCTATAACTTTATGGTTGTTGTGTCCAAGACAGCCTCCCACCACATCTCCCACCAGCCCTTCTCTGTTTCTAAGCAGCAGGTCGAGTGGGGCACCACCCCTGGAAGGCTCACTTACCATCTGTGTCAGGAAGTTGTCTTTCACGCATTCCAGGAATCTCCTAGACTGCCCCCTCTCTGCTCTTTTGAGTTTCTAGATGACATCCAGCAAGTTAAACTCTCCCACAAGAACAAAGGCTAGTGATTAGCCAGCTGCTTATAGAATAGTTCATCTGCCTCTTCAGCCTAGTTGGTTGGTATATAACACACTCCCAGCAGGATATCTGCCTTGTTAGCTGCCCCTTCTATCTTATCCATCAGCACTCAACCTTATCATCACTGGCCTTGAGCTCTATGCAGTCAAAATGCTTCCTAATATACAGAGACATATCACATTTGTTCCTTCCTCACCCATCTCTTTTGAAGAGTGTGTAGCCATCCATTGAAGCACTCCAGTCATGCAAGTCATCCCACCATATTTCTATAATGGTGACCATGTCATATCTTGCTGCACAGTGGCCTCCAGCTCCTCCTATTTGTTACCCGTTCCACGTGTATGGGCAGGTGCACTTCAGCTGGGCTTCATCTTTCTGCTTGATAAATAATTGTACTTTGTGGGAACTTTTCCATCTTAAGGATATTTCAGGTGATGCAATAATTCAATACCTAGTGATACCATATATGCTGTTCCTTATAGGCTGTTTGAATGTCTCTGCTACAATTTTTTATTCCCACACTTTCTACTAACATAAGATTAAGACAAAATGAGATCAAGTGAGAAAACAGAGATGCTGCTGCTGTTCTAGTGAATACTTTCACAAAGTAAATGTGAGTATTTAAGAGTATGCTATTTCATTTATTTCTATTATTCTATTTTTCTCTCACCAAAAAGGATATTTTAAAAAATATTCAACATATAAAAAAATTAAGATTTGGGATCCATATGAACTCTTTTTTTTTAATTTTTTTTTTCCTCACTGTTTTGTAAATTCCAGTAAGCTCTGAAACTCTTGAAAGAAAGGTTCTACTGTAAGTGAATGTAGCACTGTTTTATTTATGTGTCAGAGTGTGGTGGATCTTTACTCTCTGAGTGTCTGGAGTGTGTGACTCTTTCCATCTGCTTCTGGTATACAGTCAAATCCCCTTTCTCTGAAAATCATGACCCTTTAAAGAGTTCAGGGCATACCTTTACTTTATCCTAACATGACATTAGGATATACTCATTTGCATTTGCATCTGAAGCTCCTAAGAAACCACACTTTGTGATTTGAATACAGCCACAGGAACACTTGTGGAACTGGGTGTACTGTTAAGGCTTGTCTTAGTCAAGGAGTTTGGTCACCTTAAATCTCATCTAACATTTATTGAAAATAAATCTATCTGAAAGTTTTTTATCTGCTGCAAACAAATGTAAATTCAAAACGTTGGTCAGTCATACTATTTTTATTTAAATCCTAGATGTAATAGTCTATCAATAGAGTCTACCTCTGTGGTTTTGATTAGGACTTGCCAAATCTGGTAGAAGGCTGTAGGTGAGTCTGAGCACATACTCCCAGTAAGCACGTACAGAAACACACGTATACAATGCAGATATATGCACATAGACTGATCAGCACTGTCAAAGGCAACAGCACTCTTGCAGATACATAAAAATAACACTTATGGGCTCACTGTAATTCCCTCTCTGGCTGGTTGGGATGAGGGTCATTTAGTGGGAATTCATATGAATGCGAATATGCATGAATACGTATGGAACATTATCGCTTCACCAGCAGGGCTCAGAAACAGTTGCCCCAGGATTCCAGTCCCCCCAGCTGATGCTTCCTGGACATACAAGCACCAAGGACACAGATTCACCCTTGCCTTTGGTATAGAGCCCTTTGAACAGACACACAAACAGGTGTGAATCTCCTGGCAGATGTGCTTAGTTAGACACGTGGTCTCTCAAGGAACTCCCCCTGGATCCTCCTGTCTCTCTCTCACACCCATGTATGCACATGCATTTGCACACACATGCACACACAGATTCACCAGCAGGTCTCTCAGTTGTTCTGAACCTCCACAGTTCCTCCAGTGCAAGACTTGGAAGCCTGGACACTTCAGAAGCCAAGATCTCCAGATGCTTCGCTCTTGGAGACACACACTGCCCTCTCCTGGGCTGCTCTCCCCCTCCTTGTCCAGCTGAGCTGTACATTTGCTAATGATCACAGACTGGCACATGCAGCTGTAATGGCTCCAGGGCTGCCACCATGGACACGTGGACCCTGAATCACACTCCTCTCTCACAGCCACATGGGACAGGGTTCCTTGCCCAGGAAACAGAAGTGAAGATCAGAGAGAAGATAGCGTGTATCACATGGATTGGGTGCTGGGCATGACCTCGTGGGTACACTCCTTCTCACTCCTCTCCAGCCCTTTTTATTACCTTTCCAATCTGTTTTCCCATGCTTTCTCTGTCACAAACCACCCTGATCTCCAACTATCTTTCCTCTGGTTACTCCCCTGCACACCCCACAATAAGCCTTGTGCCCCTGCACCCCATGAAGCATGCCACACACATGGGCGTTGATCCCCCTCAGTTTGTGGTGAGATCTGGAGAGGTCACAACCTCATAGTGCTGGGTGTCCTCCAGTCCAGGGGGAGAGGCTCCCTGGAACACCCTGGGGAGGGGCTGCCTGTCTGGGTTACCAACACCCCCACTCTCACTCCATGATGTCTCTGGGATCCTTTGCAGTTGTGATGGTGTTATTTGGTTTTCCTGATCTGTCTGTTTTTTAATCTGTGTTCCTCTCTTTGCATGGATATAAGCTGTTTTATTTCATAACATTAATTGTTTTACCACGATAAATCAGAAGTATTCCATATATGTTGTGTCCCTGTAAAATAACATTGAACCTAAATGCAAAGTTCTTTGTAGTTCCTACATCAAAATGATATTTGGAGACAATATATTGGGAGTTTTACAATAAGTCTACACTGCATATGCCTTCACGTGGAATAAGAGTATATCATCTACATTGTAAACATGTTTTGAAATCATAAATTCATATGCTGCACCAAAATAAAATCTATCTTTGACTATCTAGGACTGCAGTGGTCTGAGTTCTGACTTTTCACTCTTTAAAAAACTTCCTGCAGGTAAAATATGTCCAAATAATACTGAAAAGTAGCTTATGGTTTGAGGACCACTAAAGTCAACTCACAAAAGCCCATCTGAGAATTATCTCCACAGTTTTGTTACATTTCTACTGTAGAATTATGACCTGGTGCTTTAAGGTTTCTCTGTTACTTACACTATTCTTCTGCAACAGTAGCAAATTACACTAAAATTAAACTTAGTTAATTCAAATTAACTTTACTTCAAATACTCCTTGGTGGGTGGTTGAGATTTACTGACTCCTTTGCAAAAGTAAGAAGCCCACATTAGGTCCTCAAAGATACCAAGACCTCATCGGTTGGTGTGGGTTTTTCTATCCTGTCAGCAGCTCAAGCTTCTTCCTGATTCCCCTGAGTGGCAGCTCCTAGCCTCATGCTCGCAGGAGTGAGAGAAGAGTGTTGCATATTTCTTCTAAGCATATTTATGCTAATGCATAGGTTATGGTTACTTCCCCTCCCCCCAACATGTATTTGCACATGCACATTACCCACAGGCTTCTCACTTTCCTTCAACACTTATTGAAGAAACAGACTTGCAGGGCTGTGGAGGATTGGGTGAAACATCAAAATCTGATTTTTAGAAACCTGCTTTAACCTCATGCTTGTTGGTGTGTTTTTGTGATTGAAGTAAATAAAATCACACCCTACTGATTTTTTTTTCTTCTTAAAAGAGTTTGTGCTTTGCCCTGATTTATGGTTGGTAAAATTTAAGGGACAATTGACATAACCTGCTTAAATGTTCTGAGGCAACAGACATTCTGCTTATGGGATAGTTAACAGCTACAAAAGCTGGACAGGGACCAGATAGAAGGAAACACTTTTGCTAAGCTAACTTCTCAATAGATCAGTTCATTGCCTGGCTTTGACACAGCCCAGGCAGATCTAGAGGAAAGTAGTTTGCTTCCAGAAAACTACTAACTCTCAGCAGTTAACATTTTGGGTTGTAATTATATTTCACAGTAAAAGGTAATACATATATTTTTCTGCTTTCTAATTGTGTGATAAAGAATACAGATTTGCAAAGATGAATGTTAAAATTAATCCTAGTAAACACTCAATCTGGACTGAGATAGGTATCAAACAGACAGGACCTGAAATATATTATTTCACCAGTATTATTCCATTTTTTTTATTTACAATAATTTAGAAGAAATTTATGGTTCATGGTTAGTTTAGGTGAAAGCTAAAATATTTATCATGACAAGACAGATTTGATAAAAACAGCAGTAACCAGCAAATGATTGCCCCTTGAGCTGGTTCTCCTATAACACACTATGTTTAAATGCTGATTAAACATAAACACTAGTTTTACACACAGGCATTTTAGTTTCTTATATTAACCTGCTTTCAGTCCAATCGTGTTTTGTTTTCTTCAACATAGTGTGCAAAGAAGATGGTGTATTTTTTCTTATGGTTACAGTCATACATTTCTGAGGAAATATCTTCATAACGTTTGCATGTAGACTCATATATTTACATATACACTAATGTATATAAAAACAGAGGCTACTTTTGCTCTAAAAGTGGTTGTGGATGGTGTATAGAATATACCTATTCTTCATTCCTGACATGGAGGAAAGGCCTGACAAGAAAGTAACATATCTGAGCTAGAAATTTTTAGATGTGCTGTACTTTAGCACCAAAGCTCTCAACAGTATATCTACACTTATGCCAGTGAATAAAATGTTGTGAAAAAATGGTGTCAATTCCCAGTAAATGCTGTGAATGCCACTCAAGTATAGTTAAGAACTTGTACTGAAATCTTATGTTAATGACATTTTGCATTAAGCATTTATAATCCAACTTCTTATGACATCAAAGGCCATTCATTAAGGCATATTCTTGGTTGATTTTTTTTAATTATATTTGAAGCTTTCACGCCTTCAGAAAAAACACAAGGAAGTATCCATTGGTTCCACTTTATTGTGACAGTGAAATCATCTAATGAGGAGAAGTTTAGTATGTGTGTCCCACATATGCCTTCTCTTATTTGTATTGCTTCTATGGAAATGCCTTTTTAGTGATACTCTCTCAATGTTTGTATGTAGAAAACATTTCTTCTACTTCAGTTAAGACACTTCACTTGGTTATATTTGTCTAGCCTTATGCACTCTGTATGCCAATTTTAAGCATTTATTAAAAGGGACTTGTTACACCTAAATGTAGATATTCACTGTATCTTACCCACAAATTGCATCTTCAGGTTCCTTGCCAAAGTGACCCTGAGTTATAACTCATCTGACTTCCATTGCTGTGCCAAACATTTTGATATTTACTGTAGAAAATGCCATCATGACTGTCAAGGAACATTACATACAGACCACTGCAACAATTTGCGTAAGAAAAGTTAATCTTCTAGAAAAATTGAGTAACATATGGGAAAATAAGAAGAAAACGGAACAACACATTAAGATATTTTATTTATTTTCATAAAATATCTTGCAGATACAGCTTTCCCTTATTTCCTTATTCCCTTACTGTCTCCATTTATCAAAGTAAGATTTTTTCCATTTTATATTTGAGAATAGTATGAATACTCCAGGGAGAGAAAAGGCAGGGGCTCCAGAACCTAACAATCTCATCTCCTAAGAAGAGTAAAAAGAGGTTTTTAAATTAAATGTCAGAGCCCTGTTTACACCAACAAGCCTTACAAAGCCCTCCACACCCTGAGGGTGTGACTGCCTAAACTTAAGGTCAGCTCTGATACAGTGAAGCTGTGTTAATTTGGATGACACTTCTGTCAAAACACTGAAGTTGTGAGGCAGATCTGTATGATAAGCCTTCTTTGGGTCTGGAGAAGTGCTTTGAGGCGCAGAGCCTTTCTTGGTGTCCCAGTGGAGCTGTGCCTCAGCGATCAGCCAGCCATTGCCTGGTTGTACACCAGACGCCTTAGCCAGCCCTTGGGCCTCCTGGATGGTCACAGTCTAGTCTGGCCCTACTTGCTGTGTGGTGGGTAGCCCTTGGCAGGCCTGCCCCCCAGTATGTTGAGGCAGAGGGACTGAGACTGTGCTCTTATTTCCAATGCTTCAGTTTTCAAGAAGAAATTGTGGCTGAAAATCTTAGTCTGGCTGAAGAAAACTTAGAAATATACTGCTTAAAGAAAAGAATTTCTAATGGGTATATGTTGGAAACTGTGTTGAAGAAGTTGCTACAAACAAATGTCAATGATGAAGAAAAATAATTCTTTGTTCTTTCTGGCACTGGATGATATTGTTTTCTAGTATGAGACCACGACTGAACCTCCATATTTGTAACGTTAATGCCCCTGTTTTTTCCCAGGATCTGATTTGTCTTTCTATCTGTCCTGTCTTCCAATCTTCTGTCTGTGTTTCTTGTATATCCCTTACAAACTGATGCCTGTCAAAACCAAGTGACTTAACCTAAGAATTCAAAATAGTAGATCTTCACTAATGAAGACCAATTTGATGGAAACAGCACAAGGAGCACTCACACAAACAGCTGAACTGGCTCATCAGAGGCTGTATTTGGTCTCTAAAATGAAATGGCTTTAACAGAGTTAACATTTTACCCAGGTGGCCGATGCATATTTGACAGGGAGATCCAGTGGAGGAAGCAAGTACAGGAGGTGAATAGAAAGAAATAAAGAGAGGGAACAGAGAAGTTTGTATACTACAAAACATGAGCTGAGAACATTGTGGGTGTATTCAGGAACTACATTCAATAGATGCCCTTGTTTCATAGTGCTGTCTTCTCTTGAAAATAGAAAAAACCTTGATGGATTGTGACAACTCATGGGTACAGGAAAGAGATGCTGAAATTTAAATCAGATTTTAAATCTATGAGGAAATACTCTTAAAAAAAGGCTGAAGGTCAAAGCAGAAAATCTCAGATATAGCTGATAAAGCCTGCAGGATATTCCTGGACCCCTTCTCAAGAAATGAATTGTTTGCATACTAGTGAGAAGAAAATGCTGAAATAAAATAGTGACATTAAAGCTTCTATGACTTAGAGAAAGACAGCAAAGGTATTGTAAGACAGAAAAAAACACTTTTTGAAAAGTCTTATTTTGTCTTAAAGAAATTAGAAGGCAGATTATACAAACATTGAGTTCTAAAATATTATAAGAAAATATGGTAAAAGCCTAATTTAATTTGAATTTCAAAAATAATCACTGCAATACAAATAGTTTCAGAAATTTGATGTATTGATGAATTCTAAAATTATCTGTTATAAAATGAATCTGTCTCATATTCTTCTTTCACCCTTCTGCCTCAACATCTTTTTTTTTCCCTAAAAAAGACTGTGGAAACATCCACACATCAGCAGATACTTATTTGAAGTTAATAAGAAATTTTCATAGAAATTCAGATTTTCACAGGGAAACATTTAAAGTTGTTTGAAATGACTACACAAAAGTGTTGCTGTCATCTTTTAAATCAAAATGGTAGGCTAGCTATACTGCATCTATGGAATACTGATCAAGTTTTGTTCTTTATTTGCACTATGAAGACTTGACTATGATAGGTAAATTGATACCAGAAAAGAAATAAAAGAACCAGAGTAAAAGCATTGAATCAAACTATTATAGGAGGCAGTTTTACTTCTATACTTTAATTTTCTTTGCGAAGGAAATGGAACCACCCTGACACAATCCACAAGTTTCTGTTGTGTTCCTCCTTAGTAGAAATCAATTAATCACAAAAGCTGAATACACTTTCACAGGGAGAAATATAGTGGAATAATGCTTAAGGCAGAGACTCTCCACTAGTGAACTCTTCTTGTCTGTGAGATTTGGTAATACACATATTCAGGATACTAACACTCCTTAAAACTCCTTATATTACAAAACATTAATGAATATCTTAATTTTTCTTTTTACCAAAGACAATATCACAGAAGAAAATGCTTTCTATGAAACAAGAGAAACTGTAGTATGTATATTTTGTGGAGGTATGTTAAGTGGAAAACTATTTTACCATGATTCACAAAACTGAAAGGACTTGATATCTCCAAAAGTTCAATATCTGCAAATTTGATACCCACATCCGAAAGCGCTGCCTTTTTTAGTCAGTATAGAGTTATACAGCTCTAAGTGTAGAGTAACACAATCTGAGGATGTAATTTATCTTTGTCAGATATCTACATCAGGATTAAATGAATTGTAGTCCTGAAGTGCCTGTTTCTTTTTATTGGTAATAAATGGACTTCTAGACCACTAGCAGAGCACGTGAAAAGTTCATTTCTCTCTATTGATTTTAAAGAGAGCCAAGATGGCTCTTCTCTTCAAAAATTTCATCTCTAAGTTGTTGAAAACAAGGGATTGTTAAGTGGAATTCAGTCAGTATTCCTTCCAGTAGACTGGAGTTTAAAAATCTCTTGGGAAAAACCCCTAAAAGCAATTCCCAAAATACACCTAGTCAGTTATGCAAATCAGTGTAAAATGAGAACTTCCTTCTGATTTCCTCCTTTTGCTTTCTGGAAACATGAAATGATGTGTTTTACTTAATTGTTGTCTTAGCAGATAGCAATTCAAGCCATGAAGAATTCTTCAAGATTGGTTAATAGAGTTTCAAGCGTGTAGTTATTCTCTTTGCTAAAAACTGAAAGGGAAAGAAGGTATGAAAGGATACACATTTATTAGGTGTTTTAAGTAAATATGTTTAACAAAAGAAAAATCAAAAAGAAACAATGAGAGTCAGAGTGAGAGAAGGCCCAAAGAAGCCTCCCTTATGGAAACTCCCATAAGTTGTGTGGACACTTCCAAATTGTTTGTTTGCACAGATCAGGTAGAACAGGAATCTCTTCTTATTAGTGCCTTAGGATGCTAAAAAATTGTTAGAAGAACAATGAAGCAAACACCATATCTTTTACCTTTATTTTTCTTACTGATATTATCTTTTTTCTTCTCATTTTCAATTTGAAGGAAAAAAATCTGCTAGTAAATGACACCTTCTGATCTGTAACATAGAAGCCCAGAGGGACTTGTTCGCTCAAGCTTGCTGGTGATATAAACAGCATGCTGCAGTTCATACATTTTTTCCAATTCAAAAGTGCCTGAACACCTAGCTCTCAGATGACTTGCAACATGATGTATAAGAATGGATAGTTTTACACAGTTCATATGCCTTGTTTCATCACGTTTCATGTAGGGATGAAAAAAATTCCCTCTCTGTCTTTTTGCAAGATGCGTCCACAATTTATTCTACAACTATTCCTCTCAATGTGTTAATAATGTGTTTCATACATATGCTCTTTGGCAAACTGTATACACAATATACTTATTGGATCTTTTTGCATTGCAAATTTAAATAATTTCAAGCACAGCTCAGCAGATGAATGGCCAGGTTTGGTAACCTCAAAATCTACATGAAAACTAAACTTGTTAACTGAAAGAAACTGAATCAGCTCAGCTGCATTTTGATGTAGCACCTGGTCTTGTTTAATTGAATTTAATCTAAAAGAAATGATCCAATAATTTTCCGACCTCCTGTTCACTCTTTTACCTCTCCCCATAAAGCCACAACTCACAAGAAATATGTACTATTTACACATCAACACCCACATCCCCCCCCCCGATTTTAATTTCATTGTACCTTGTAAGTTATTAAAAATACACAGCACTTATCGTAATAATTTTTGTTCATATGAGCTAAGTGACATGGTCTGTAAGCTCAAAAAATACCCATTTTCATACAAGATACGAAGTGTGGGAAACAAATTGTCAGAAATGAGACCTTGAGTCCAGAACAAACTCCATATCTATGTGCTTCTGCGTGTGGGGAGTGGGTAGATTACTGCTCTCATCTTTCTGAGTTGCTTTTTAACATCTGTATTAACACTCAGTTGAAGGACAGCAATTCTTTGGTGGAATGGACCATAGCTGGTACAGGAATCCATTTCTACTTCCTGAGAATAAAGAGGAAAGAAAGTACACTAAAAAGTGTGCCTGAGTTACTGTGTCTCCTGAGAAAGACCCTATAACAATGCACTTTATGAGCAAGTTCTTGCTTAAGAATTTACGTAGTCTTGAAGTTAAACCAGAAAACCTTACTGAAAAATTTTAAATAAAAAAACATGGAGGTTCCCAGGTATTGCTGAATTTTTTAGAACAATATATTTAGTCTTTGCTAAAAATCCAGAAAAATTATCACAGAATCATAGAATATACTGAGTTGGAAGGGACTCCATCAAGATCAAGTCCAAGTCATGGCCCTGTGCAGGATGCTGCACCAGTAATACCACGTGCCACGAAGCACTGGCCAAATGCTTCGTCAGGCTTGGTGCTCCTCCTTTTATGGCTTCCCCTCTAGACCTTTCATAATCTTCACAGCCCTTTTTTGGACACTTTGTAATATCTTTATATCTTCCTTATATTTGGGTGCGCAAAACTGAAGTTACACAGTACTCAAGGAGAGGTTGCACAATCCCCTCCCTCGACCAGCTGGTGATGTTTGCCTGATGGCCCCCAGGACACGGTTGGCCCTCCTGGCTACCAGGGCACTGCTGACTCAGATTCAACTTGCCATCGACCAGGACCCCCACGCCCCTTTCCATGGCACTGCTTTTCAATATCTCATTTCCCAGCCTGTACGAACATCCATGGCTGCCCCACCCCAGGTGCAGAATCTGGTACTTTCCCTTGTTGAACTTCATATGGTTGGTGATTGCTGGCTCCTCTCATTTGTTGAGATCTCTCTGCAGGGCCTTTCTTAATATAAGGGAGAATCAGTCTAGACAGATATAAAAATAAATAAAATGAAGATGTTTTTTATTTAAAGAAATCTAGTAACTTGATAATAGTGAATGCTTGTGGTGTCTTTATAAAGCAGGAATGACACTGCTGAAAATACAGACGGAAAAGACTTTTATTTTGACGATGATTCTTGAGTGTGGCTAGAAATGAATTAATTCAGAGTTTCACAGTATAATCTGACCTAAAAAAGCCTAGACAGGAAACTTTAGATAAACTGTAAAGCATTTTCATCATGGTCATGCATGATGCAAAGTTAGGATGTTGGTCAATCAGTAAATATTCGCTGATTTTATTCATAGAATCATGAAGGTTGGAAAAGACCTTCAAGATTATCTGTTACAACCTTTGACTGAATATCACCATCTCAAGAAAACCAGAGCACCGTGCAACATCCAGGAGAATTTCGTTTGTAAATTAAAGTGATGAGCATTTTTCGAAGGAGAGTGAGGTAGCAGAAAACATGTTTCCTTGTGTAGGATACATGGGAAAAAACAATCCTGCTAGGCCAGAGCACCCATGAGCATAAATTTGCATCCCAAGATACCACAAGTATTTGTGACAATCTGACTGAAAATTCCATATTTAAACTGATAACCTCTCAGAGAATCTGTCCAAGATTTTCTGCACCTCCAATTTATCTATTTAGTCTTTTTGCAGCAGATGTATGAGTAGGTAAGTAGGAAAGAGTAATCCAATAGCCAGCAGTACTTTCTGAGGAAATATTTCTTAGCTATTATGTTAAACATACTTAGTGTCATGGAATGACCTGCATGTAAACAGAGTCTTTGAAGTTTCACTGACGGTAAATCCATAAGAAATTCAGTTCATATGGCCCACTGACTTAATCTTTACTTTAGAAGTAACATTGAAATGCAGAAATGCTCTTGATTACTATATATAGACCGTGAAATTTTGAAAAGAAATAGTAGTTCTCTGACACAAAATTTTGCTGTCATCTGATAAAATTTTTCAGAAGAAATTTTAAAATATATAATCTGAGACAAAATAAACACTTTAATATGAGAGAACTGTCAGTAATATGTATCTTAAAATTACTTAATGTGTTTCATGATATATCCTGTTTCTTACTCTTTCCAATTTTTCTAAGCTTTAATCACTTGATGTGAAAATTTCTCTGCTTCTTACCTGTGTCAGGCTGAGCTACTTGGGAAAATAAACCAGAAAAACTGTCTCGTTCTAGTTCTAAGTTAGAGGCAGATAGTCTTGTCAAAGGCAAAATATTCTAATTTTTTTTTAATACCCTTTGGAGGGTGAGAGACTAGTAGGGGAAGGGGAAAGGTAAACTTGAAAATTTGACCTGTTGAAAGTGTACACAGGCAGCACTGGTGTCATTCAGAAATTTGACAAAGTCTTATTTTTCGTACCAAAACTTTTGATTATGAGAGTGAAATACTTTTCATTCAGAAACTATTTGAATAGAAAAATCCTAGTTGATCTATCCTGATTCTTTCTTTTGAAAGAGAAATTTCTGATTTTGCCTACTTGTTATGTTAATGTACAAACATAATTTTGACATACAATGGGCAACCCAAGAAAAGAAAAATAACACATGAAGCATTGAGGACAGGATAGAAAAAATGCTACATTGATATATCTTCTGTGTTTAGATCTTTTTAATTTTCTAGAGTCACTATGGTACAGTATACAGAGATTAATTCGCTTAGCAAGCTCTTGCAAAGGAAGAAAGTACTCGTGGTCTAATAAGTTTAAACTTTATACCAGGCCTATGCTAATTGATCCTGCTCTTTAGGAGAAATCCTTTTCTTAATGACCACTTCAAGCTGCTTAATAGACAAGAGAAAATTTATCTTGTATCTTTCAAGTATGAGTTCTTGATGGAGATTTAATGAGTGACTGTCTACTGTTTCTCTTTTGAGTTTATCACAAGCTTAACACACCTCTAAGGTTAACAAGATGTCTGACAATGTACAGCCTGCTGCTTTGTTTAGCATCATGTAATTGGTAATTTTTTTGGTGATATTGATCTTAAAGCTCACAGAGAAAATCACTAAGTCTTCTGGCACCAGCAATAAGTATTACAGTCTCAGTAATTGGTTTGTGGAAATACATTGACATTAATGTCTGTGACTAATGCAACTTCTTTTAGTTTCAGGTAGACAGAGCTTATGGAAAGTTAAGAAGTCTTTTAGAAACCAAAAGGAGTTTCAGTTACAGTAAAAGAAAAGCCAACAAAACATCCAAATCCAGAAAATCTGCGTTTTGATTGAAGATCACAAGGTTACAGGGATATCAAATATTCAGGAAGACACTTTTTTATTTATTTTCCCCCAAAATTGTAGAGAAAAGAGCTAATCACCAAAGGCCATGCCTAACCTTTGGATAGTGCGTTCAAGAATACTGCCAGTCCGTATTCTCAGGAGCTGTTGTTTGTCAAAGGTAAAATATGTTTGTTCATGTATTCCTGCTACAGAAGGAACAGTAGTTACTCCTGTGCTGGGAAAAATGTAGTGTAGTTTGTTTACTCTCTGAAAAATTTGCTGTGGAAAAATAGCTTTTTAAAAGCCCACTTCTTGTAACTTCATTATCGGAGTTGTATACGCAGAGAAAATATCTACCATATCCAATTTTAAGACCCAGTTACTTGCTTATTAAATTGACATGTAGTCAGTAGAATTGTATGTAAAGGTTGAAATAACTTATCTCCTATCATATAAGAGCTGTCAGGGTGTAATATAAATCTAAATCTGGACCAGAATCAAGGTGTAGTGTGTGAATAGACATTAACCTAGTCCCCACACACTTTAATGTGAAAGAAGATCTATATACTCTACTATGAAAAAATAAATAAAGAAGCAAACAAAACCCACCGATATATGAAAAACAAAATCATTTGCAATAGTCATGAACAGAATATTGCTTTTATATGATTACAGTATATTCTATGATTCCATGATAATTTTTCTGGATTTTTAGCAAAGACTAATACCTGCTCTAACAGAAGGAATTCTACCTGAAAACCAGTGTGGTTTCAGAGCCAAGAGGAGTACCACGGACATGGTGTTTGATTTCAGATAATTGCAAGAGAAGTGTAGGGAACAGAACAAAGGACTCTCTGTAACCTTTGTTGATCTCACCAGGGCTTTCAATACTGTGAGCAGAAAAGGAGTGTGGTAGATTTTAGACTGTTTAGGATGTCCACCCAAGTTCCTTAAAATGATCATCTCACTTCATGAGGATCAGCGCCGCCAAGTCCGTGAGTCATTTATCACCACCACCTGCGACTTTTAGAGCACTTCCATCAACTCCGTCTCTGTACAATCCTAAACATCCACTGGTCTGATTATGTAACTAACATGTCTGTTCTAGAACAGGCAGCAGTTACAAGTATTGAGGCCATGTTACTGAGGATACAGCTGTGTTGGGCAGGACATGTCTCCAGGATGAAGGACCACAGCCTCCCTAAGATCTTGCTTTGTGGAGGACTTGTCACTGGCTGCCACAAGAGAGGAGCCCCGAAGAGGAAATACAAGGACCCCCTGAAACAACATCTCAGCCTTGGCCATATTGATCAACATAACTGGTCTACTCTGGCCTCCAGTCGGGAGACCTGGAGACACACTATCTATAACGCTGCTGATGCTCTTGAGAATGCACGCAGGAACACCCTTGAGGAGAAAAGACAACACAGAAAGAATTGTGTCTTGTTGATACTATCCAAGGAATCCTTCTGCTGCGCCTTTTGCAACTGGACTTGTCTATCTCGCATTGACCTCTTTAGCCACCAGCATGCTTGTAGCAAATGTGGGTAGAGTCCTTCCCAAATCTTTGTTAGCAAAGCCTAGCCATGCTGAATACAGGAGTTAGAGGACCTCTAACATCAAAAATTCTGACAAAGAGGGGTTGATGATGGCAGTTGATGCTTGCAGCTTCGGAGAACAGATAAAAGAGACATCTTTTTTGCAGCCTGAAAAATCCTCTCCTCATCTACTTTACAAGTTGACTTATATTATAAGCTTTAAATCACAGCCACAAGGCCAAGATTCACAGAAGTTTTTAATTATTGGTCATCCCATGCACAAATCAAAGAATAAATTAGCTGCATGTTCTTACAATATCTACACCATGTGGAAGTCTATATTTAAACTTCATTCTTGTCTCTGACAGTTGTCATATTTAAAAGAGGACTCTTCTAATCTACTCCAGATTGAATCTTACCTCTGTGAGCAAATGACAATTAAACCAATTTTAATTACCTTTGTGGGGAATAAGCTATGACTAAGACAATTATGTGAGTCTACTGAGCCCATGTTATTAACATTAAATTACATTAATACCTTCATATGATTAAGGAGGAATAACAATTATATTAATTGTCATCTTTTTTATATTTAAAGAAGGAAGAAGTCATCTTCTTTAAAAAAAGTCTTAGTCCTTTTTTGTGTCATACTATGCTGCTCTAAACCCACAGCATTTACATAGACATGGTATGCAAATAACCTAAGTACAGAATGTGAACAGTTCATGATTTAGGATCCAAGTCTCATATAATTAGTATAACACTTCAAATCCCTCTAAATTCAAGTTCTGCATATGCATACATTAGCATGAGTTAATGTAAAATTATTGTCTGTGCAAGATTACCCATAGGTTAGTGAAAATTTAGGTAGCTAAGATTATGTAAAGAGGTAAGTAACACACTGTGAATTGCAAACAGAAAGAAATTATACACAAACAAAAGGGAAATATCTAAACAATCTGATCATCATCTGTAAGATTAAAGAGAATTTTGGTATAGATCAGTAGAAAGACATTTGAGTCAGTTCACTTTTAAAAAATCATGGTCGCACTTTATTTTTTAAAGTTGGGTTATTTTTTGTGGTTTTAACACATGCATTGAGACATTTTCTTCATGTTTTTCTAAAATCCTTAACTATACATAGGGTATGTGTAATGAAATAGTTATCCAGAAACAACAAGAGATATTTAAATACTTACACTGACAATAATCTGAGAAATCTATTTCCGTATTTCTTTTAGGTAAAAGATAGAAACATCGAAACCTTGATGCTTCAAGGGAACAGCAAAGTTCCTGGACTGTGCTAATGTTTTTACAGTAGCTATGGTATCATTACTAAAAAAAAAAAAAAAAAAAGAATATGATTTTATAATTATGTTCTTCAGTTTCATGTTGATTTTGGTGTTTTGTTTTGGTTTTTTAATGTATGCAGTCCAATAGGAAAATCTTAGATGAGACAGACAGTAATTGCCAAAAATATATAATAAGATCCTGAACTAATTTTCAGCCAGCATAATAATACCAATTGCTCTCAACGTAAAATCTGTTCTCCAGTGTTAATCTGTAATAACAAAGAATTAATCTGGAATAAAAGTAAAAAAAAATCCAAGATATATGAACTATCAATTTACACTAAATTAAAACAAAATTGTCATAAACTTGTTTACACTGAAACTCTTCCCTGAGGAACCACATGTTCGGGGTTGCTGGAGATAAAGGGGATGCTAGCAGAGACCCTAAAATACAAGCACAGCATTCAAAGCTAAGGCCTTGGAAATGCAAGCAGAAACAGAATGTTTGTAAGCACAAGTCACAGGTGGTTGATTACTGGTGTATTGCAGGAAAGTAACCTTTGGATCTGCATGTAACAAATTTTAAATGTAAAAAGAAAATAAAGAAAAAGTCTAATTCACAAGTAAAGTCACGTACAGTAGAACTGTACGTGTGGAATTGGGAACCACTTCAAAAATACTTGGTAAGAAGATTGTGTTAGCAAATATGTGAAAGTGATCCCAGAAAGAGGAAGAAGAGACTCAATTAGCATCACACTCCTCCAACAAGGAACTTACTTTTCTAAAACGCATCAAAATTACCTACTGGATCCCCATCTTCTTCCTGAAAAAGATTGGTATCACTGACATTAGAACTCAGAGAAATACTATAAAGTGTAAATAAGATGATATAATTGGAAAACATGGAATATAACTCTATATCATTACTGAACAAACAACTAAGACTACAGTTTGACTCACAGTAAACTTTGTTTAATCAATCAAGGCTTTTTAATTAATCCAGAAAAAATACACAAATAAGGTGATAACCCTGTTCTTGAGGATTTGTTTTTAAAATTTAATTGCAACAAATGGGGATAATATGGGGAAACTAGAAAACAATTTGCAAAGTAGCATGGAAGTGTAAGATTTTGTCTTCTAAATGCATTACCCGGTTGTTCGATCTGAGATATTTTTGACCACAAACCAACTGTAATGGTTATCACGTCTTCACTGCCATTCTGATTACGGAAATTTCTTTCAAAATATTATGACAACAAATAGATTCATAAATGTTTGTATTTTCAGAATTTTTTCTTTTTTTTTCAGTTAATTAAAAATATCTGAGACTTCCATGGGAAAAATATTTATTTATCTTTTTCCCCAGATATTATGTAACATTTTCCAAGCAGTTTGAGGGGCAACATATGTAAAGGCCAATTTCTGTTAATGCCTTCTCTTCTGTTACAGACAGCTAGTTGCACTGATCTGGAGTGATGTCTAGCTTTTTAGTTAGAGACAGTCTTAATTTTTGTGGAAGAACACTAAATATTCTTTTAAAAGAATAATGCATAAAATGCTTGGGAAAAAACCCATCCCTAGTTTGGCTTTTGTTTGACAAACTCTATGCCTTCTACTGTAAATGGCCACAAACACAAGGCAGAGATACTTCAATATATTATTTCAGGAGTTACACAAGTGACACAACATTTGCTTGATGACTGACCATGTTCCCCAAACTTCTTCTTGCACTGAAAGGTATGACAAAAAGTGACCTTTCACTCCTTTAAACCTAGAAAACTCTATGCTGCCAGAATTTCTGCACAGCAATATGAAATTCTTTGCTCATGCAGAGGCAATTAATTTTAGCAACTGATTATTATAGATGTGATTAGTGTCCCTTTCAGTGTGTTTAAACTGAAAGCTAGAGTTCATACACAAGCTGTTATACTCATTATTGTAAAATTTGATGTACAATAACAAGAAACATATGAAACATACACAAAGGCTTAGTAAAATCTGTGAATTGTAAACTGTAATCTTTACTTTCTTTTTCTTCCCCTCCAAAAGTATTGTATTTCATGCATTAAAGAGAGCATACATCTTTTAGGAAACATTTACACCACGTAACAGGATGCTCAATTTAATGTACAAGATATAGACTCACAAACCTCAAAACCTTTCAATTAGTATGTTGGGAAATGAAATACCCCTAGGGATCCTGATATCTTGATTATAAATACTGTGTGGCAAATGTTGTCTTATACAAAGCACTGAAGGCTCTCATCAACACTGTATCACTGAGAGACTAATCCATATGAGGAGCAGCTGTGGTCACTTTGTCTGTTCAGTCTGGAGAACAGGAGACTGAGGGAGACCTCATTGCAGACTACAGCTTCCTCATGAGGAGAAGAGGAGGGACAGGCACTGATCTCTTCTCTGTAGTGACCAGTGACAAGACCTGAGGGAATGGGCTGAAGTTGTGTCAGGAGAGGTTTAGGTTACATATTAGAAAGAGGTTCTTCTACCAGGGGGTGGTTGGGCACTGGAACAGGCTCTCCAGGGAAGTGGTCACAGCACCAAGCCTGACAGAGTTAAGAAGTGTTTGGCTGATACTCTCAGGTACATGATGTGACTCTGGGGGATGGTCCTGTGCACGGCTAAGGGTTGGACTCAATGATCATTTTGGGTCCCTTCCAACTCAGCATATTCTGTCATTCTGTGATAAATACAAAAAATGCAACAATTTAAATAGAGATATTCTCATCAGAAAGTAGAAGCTTAGCAAAAAAGCAAAAGGATTCTAAGATGACAAGGTTAGGGCCTGGATATCCCAGCTAACATGCCATTATTGCCCTATTCTTTTTCCCGGCAGTCTAAAAGAACTCAAAAGGCTGGAAAACTGGGAAGGCTCTTTCAAAACATTGGGACTGTGCATTTTTATAAGTGCAAAAGTCAAAACAGAGAAAAATGTTGTATCAAATATATGTTGTTGTTGACTGGATGAGCCATAGGGGTATATTTTTAAAGATATGTATCTTTTCAAGTCTTAATTGCCAGTGTAAGTCAAGTATAGACCAGGAAAAAATAAAGGTCTTAAATATTTTTCTATCATTAGTTTACCTGAAGGAAGTTACTGGTTTCAGTCTAGCTTCAAGTAGATAGACATCTACATGACAGATATTGCCTTGAAAATTTACGTCTTAGTTCAGATCATCATTACAGAGAAGACAATGACATGAACCATATTTCTAAAACTCTGCTTAGAAATAGACCCTAAGATTTTTTTTTTCCTTCCAAGAAAGTTCATCTCTTCTTCCAGTTCCATACTAATGAAATATTCCTTGGTTTCAACTAGAATGATTGTCATAGATATTCTTCAATAATACATAAATAACTAAAAGGAAAAGTTTATGTAAAATGTGCTATTAGTGCCTCTATATCTTGGAAACAATATTTCTTTAATATGGTTATTTAAAGTCATGCTGATTTCAGGTCATAGCTTATCTAGCCTGTGTCTAATTATGATAAAAATACAAAGACTGACTTTTATGTGACTTTTCATCTTTCATATTGAGATTCCCAGACAGCCTTGACCAACTTCAACTGAGATTTTTCTTCTCAATTTTAATTTTTTTGTTTTATCTTTTACTTTTATCTCTACAGCACAATCTCATGAGTTTAAATTATTATCTCTTTACATTTTTTCTTTCTCTTTGGAGACAAGTATCATTGTAGGTATTATTCTCAAGTTTCAAAGAATATTTGTAGCTTGTCAGGATACAGTCATTAAATTATTTTTCCATATAAACACATTTGATATATAAACATATTAACCTACATTCATATTGTCTTTTCTTATGATATTTTAAATAATTCAACTGATAAGTATCAATGACCAAAACACATATACGAAAAGATAATACATGATGTCAGCTAGATATATGCAGATAATACATGATGTCAGCTAGATATATACCTCTCCTAGCAAGGGTGTGCCATATTTTGCAATCTTCAAAACATAAGCACAATGTAACCTTGAATTCTGACAACTCGCAGACATGTTCCTGACTTAAGACAGCCTCACTTTAGTCCTTGGTCTAGTCCCAAGGTGTGATCTGTGCTTCAAATGTATGAATTTATCATAGCAAAAAAGTAACCGGATCTTCAAAAACTCTTGCAAAAATCTTCAGCCTGGACTGTTTTATGTGCACGGCTGCAGCACAGAGGGTCTCAGCGTCCTGTCTGCACATTGTCAGCTGCCTTGGGAAAGTCCTGAGTGCCTGTCCTCGTTAGGACAGCTGAGACCAGTTCATCACTGGATGGGTGTAACCCAAAACTGTGTATTCTATAGCCTTCCATGCCATTTCCCAGAAACTGTTATCAATGAACCATTTACACTATCTGCACATAGAACCTGACTCCTCAGGCTATAAACTAGGTTGCTAAGAGGCCTGTGAGATAGGAGTTGCTCTTGTCCTCATGCCCATTAAGGAACCCCCCACCCTGAGGGAAGTACTGAGCATTCCTGCCTGAACTGGAGGATATATAATCTTGGAGTCTTGGGACCTTTTTAATCACTTGTGGGATCCAGAGGAAGACTGCAGATCACCGCTCTCAACCAGACCGCAGACCACCACTCTCAACTGCAACCACCACGTTTTCAACCAGACTGCAACAGGTTTTCCCCTCTCCTTTTGCTTTGGACTCGGGGCCCAAAGAACACCACTCTGTTCATGCCCCAGGGTGCTGGGTTATATATTTGGGTTTTGTGGGTTAAAACCACTTGTTGGTCTGTATAATCATACTTATTATTTTATTAAATTGTTGTTCTGACTTATAATCTCTCTTTTGAGTAAAGTTCATTTCCCCTGCTGGTTTACCTTTAAACCAGCACAGTGCCTCATTGCTACCCAGGGCTATCACAGCACAATTCTCAGCACCTCCTCTCCCCAGAAAAATGGAAATCCCCATCACTGGCTGTCTTTGGCCTGACCTTCCTTTAACTTAGCTGATTCTCAGAGACACCACCTGTTATATGTCACCTCCCCCCCAGATTTATTCTTCTTTAACTAAAGGAGTTAGAAATAGATTCAGAGATTGCCCAGCAAGTGACTGAATATTCTGGCAGTTTAGCACTGTGGTTTGTAGTTTGTAAGAAGCAACTGACGACTGGTGATTTCTCCCATCTCCTGTCACACTCATTCAAAGAAATTCATGGTTTTATGCTGCTGCCAATCCAGCTGTGATATGATTTATCACCTGGATAGAAAAGAAAAGAACACTTTACACCTTCTCAGTCATCATCCTAGACTAGAAAAAAAAGCATCCATTTGCACTGATATTTATTTAAGCCTTTTCCTTATATTTGTGCTTCCTGCTCAAAAGAAATTTCAGGAAGCAAAACAAAATGTAGAAAGCACTAATTTGTGTGGAAGGCACTCTAGCTAGCATGGTATATTATTTTACATTTTACTACTATGGTATTCAGAATTATTAATATTCATTTAGTACAGAAAAATGACCATAGTTCAGTCAAAGAAATGTATATCTAGTAAATATACAATGTTTACCGTGTAAAATGCATGCATACTACATTCTATGCTTACATAAACACAAGCATATATATAAGTATTAATATATATATACTACTATTAATAGATATACTAGCATACATACACGTGTATACACACATATTTCTCAGGGATAATTTTTAGATTAAAATGTTTTCTCTATTTGACATTAGGTTAAAAAGTTGGACATTTATAAATTGGAAGTTTTGAACAACAGAAGGCTGAAAGAGATTTTACTTCAGATCAGATGAAACATCTAAAATTTTTGAATTTATACAGATGTAAATCCGGATTAATGCTAACAAAAAACTTTTATCCACCCATGAAATTCCTGTAAGATGCTGTATTCCATTCTAATGTATGATTTTAAATTCAGTAACAAAATATCCATAGCTCATAGTGTAATTAAAATGCAATGTGTATATTAAATATTATTTTATGATTTCCAGTGGGAGTAACTGATACCTAATCTCTAATTTCTAATTTTCTTTCTTTTTTAATCCCATTCATAAAGTAGCAGTATAACTCACTAATACCTGAACCATTTCATCTTGTGAGTTTCACAGGCTTGCTTTTTATAAGTTTGATTGAAAATCTGTAGTTATGGCTTATCTATCCTCTCTGACAAATAACACATAATTAAAAAGAGCTTAGAAAGTAGTAAGATTTAAGAATGTCAAATTGTTTGTTTCAATCTACAGGAAACTACATTTTTGTTCAGAATTTTTCAGGCTATGAAGTTTAAAAGGAATGAAATGACATTATGACAATAATATTAAGACTTATTTTATTTGATTAGTTAGTTTTCCTATCTGGCATTGGCATACTCATCATCTGTTTACTGAGTAAACATTTGGACAAAGTACTGCATAGTCAATCTAAAAATTTCTGAATAATTGGTTGTTACCTAAAGATGTGAACAACTACAGAATAGCTAGATACGCTAATGAGAGACTTCAGTAATCCACACCACTCCCAAATGTCCCACGACAACCAAGCAGATCTGAAGAAGTGATTTACAAAGGAAGCTAGTAAACTCAGAGAGTTCCCAACTATATATGTAATCACTTTTCATGTCTTGATGAAATCAAAGTCCCACTGACTTCATCTTATTTCAAGGGCTTTTGCTGACATAGAGGGGGAAAGAGTCAGTGGTAATTGTCATGTGAAAAGGGGAAATTTCTTCAATCCTTAGTTTGGGGAGTTTTCCTTGACTATTAGTATTTGATTGTCTGTCAGCACCTCAGGAAAGCCAAGACCATTGTGCCTGACCAGTCTGTCAGAATCCTGTTATGGGGACCCTTCTCTGAACAGTCCTGCCTGATGGAGGATGATTTGACTACCTTATTCAGGGAAATACACCAACAGCATTAGGAACACCCCTCAGCGGGTCTTCCCACTTTGTTAAAGTATGTTACCCACTGCCAGTAACCACTAGAACCCATGAAGGACTCACGTAACAGTTCACAGAGTAATATGCGTTATTAATTCAAAATTGTGACAGGTTAAGATTCGAGAGTTGCTAGTGATAGTATCTGCCTGCAAAAACGTATTCAAAGCATACACAGACAAGTTTTAATCCCCAATAAGTGTATTCAGTGCGCATTAGAGTATTGTTCTTACCCAATAGATGTCCCTATGGGGGAGAAGACAGGTTCAGCCCATCAACTGATCCCACAAGTTACAAAGAAGTCTTCCCTAACTATTCCCCCATTCTCAACTTACTTTTATAATATTTCTTTATATTTGGGTGGAGCTTGAGTGACTTGAGTTATAAATACCTTTGTTACTGATCGGTGTAAAATTCTCTCGCTTAATTTTTAAAGATAAAGTCAAAAAAATAAGGGGTACATGCCCTGTACACCAGTGTGGTGTGGTCATACCTTGGAGGTGGGTAACTTTGGGATGGAGATGTGCTTTAATGAAGTTGATCTGAGGAGACAGATTTCACCACAGTTGTTGGCTCAACAGCAGGACAGCTTCTCCCATCTCCTTTGCGTGACAGGTTTAATGGGTCCAATAAAGCTAGATGATCCCAGATTTGGGGGTAGAAACTGGAATAGATTATTGAACATGCGAAGCACTTATTTAAGGGTCTTGGGGGCTTAACATGCTAATAAGGAGGCAGGGTTATGCCAAATAGGGTATTCCACAATCTATTAGCATTTCCAGTAGCAGGGGTGATGAAAGGGAAAAAAGGGATTTACATTTCTCAGATCCAGTATTTACATTTGGGGGAAAAAGGATTTGATATTTCCAGTAAGCAAGATTATACTGGGGAACGGTTGTCAGCTTTTCCCACAGAGAGGGGAGAAAACAAAGGGATATCTGCAGGGACTGATAGCATCATGTGAAGTCTCTCCACATCCTGCTGGGGGAGATCAGGACAATCCACATGAAATGAATGTCAATGGATCTTGTCTGGCCTTTTAGGTGGTGGGTTTTTGCCCCAACCCCAGTGGCCCAAGACTTCCCGTTTAATCCTAGTAGTTCCTTTCCTGCTGAGATCCAAATTTTGGACTGCAACAACAGGTGCTATGCAGTTTATCATCTGCAAAGTACCATCAAGTCCCCTGCTATGCAAGGATTTCTAGAGCCTGGCTGCAGTGTCTCCACTGTGCTCCACCCCTGTTCCATCCCCCTTAGTAGGTGTTTACTGTTGTATGGGGAGTCACTGTGGAACTGCCAACTGCATTCCATCCAGCTGTATTTTACCCTATAATTTCTGTACTGTTGTAATGTCCATTAGGATGTAAATGTAACTTCTCAGTTTTCTCTAGTTTTATCCCCTGAAATCTTGCCGTGAGGTTCCCAGCCATATTTCCACAGTCGTGGTCTTTCTCCTCTGAGATATACTATCATGGGGTTTTTTTTGGTTTCTTTTTTCTTGAACACTTTTCCTGTGACTTCTGTCACAGGCCTACCCCTCTGCTGATTCCATTTCAGCTTCTCATGTAAGTTTTGCATCTAGTGGCAATGTGGACTCTGAGAATTTTGCTTTTTCACAATATGATTGACCCCAAACCTCAGAGAAAAACAAAGTTTAAAAACAAAAAACCAACAATCAAACCTCAAGGGCTTGAATGCTATAATGCTGCCAAACTGTCAAAACTCTAAAAATTATGTGGATTCGTATTGGGCAAAATGCAACTAATTTGTAAAACCCACAGCAAGACTAGAACAGTCAGTAAAAGTTGGCTGTATTGAATTTGCATGGCAAGATTTTGGTAGTGGCAGGGGTTGCTGGGGTGACTTCAGTGAGAAACTTCTAGAAGCTTCCCACATGTACAAAAGAACCAATACCAGCCACCTCCAGACAGACCCACCACTGGCCAAGACCAAGCCAATCACTAATGGTAGTAACACCTCTGTGATAATATATTTAAGAAGGAAAACAGAAGTTATTGCACAGGAGAAAATATGTCCAGAGAGTAGAGGAGTGAGAACACAAGAGAGAAACAATTATGAAGATATTAAAGTCAATGAAAAAGGATGAGGGGGAAGTGCTTCAGGTGCTGGAGCAGAGATTTCTTTTGCAGCCACTGGTGAAGACCACAGAGAAGGCCTTCTAGAGCAGGTGGATGGCTGAAAGAAGGCTGTGACCCCACGAGAAGTGTATAGTGCAGCATGCTTTTAGCAGGACCTGCAGCCCCATAGAGGGAGGAGCCCATGCTAGAGTAGGATTGTTGACAGAATTGGTGACTCCATGCTGGAGCAATTTGTTCCTGAAGGATTGTACCCTGTGAAAGGGTGCAAGCCCTTGGGAAGGACTCATGGTGGAGAAGTCTGTGGAGAACTGTCTCTTGTAGGAGGGACACCACGCTGGAGCAAGGGAAGGACTCCTCTCTCTGAGGAGGAAGCAGCAGCAGAATGTAACTCCCATCACCCTTCTAGCTGAGCCACTAAGGGGAGGAGGTAGAGGATCAAGAACAAATTAGGCCTGGGAAGGAGGGAGGAGTAGGAGGAAGGTGCTTTTTAGGCTGATTATGATCAGGAATAAATTCGTTTAATTTCCACAAATCAGATGTGTTTTGCTCATGACAGTAACCAGTGAGTGATGTCTCCCTGTCCTTATCTCCACTCATGCTCCTTTCATTATATTTTCTCTCCTCTGTCCAACTGAGAAGGGTTATGACAGAGCAGCTTTGGTGGGTACCTGGCATCCAGCCAGTGTCAACCCACAACACTGACTATTGAACTGCTAAATGACACAGACACCTAGGGCACAGAAACAGTGATTATGATCCCCTTCACAGCGCAGCATTAGGGGCAATCAATTTCCAGACCAGTTTGTGAATCTCAATTTCCAAACCAGTTTCTGAATCTGACTACAATTGAGATATGTATATAAACCAAGAAAAATTGTACTTTTCTAAATGCTTGTATAGCATGAAGAACAGTGAAGCATCACGCCCTGCTCAGGCAGTTTGGAAAGATAAAAGTGTCTATGGTTGTGTTAGTTTTATTATCATCTCTTTTCTTGTTTAACAACTCATACAACTTTTAATTTTGGTAATATATGAAACCAAAATAATTCTGAGTGATTCTATTTACCAACTTTTTGCTAAAGTATGGAAAGTACTATCCCTTTTCACCGATCTGTATGAAGTTCTAATTTAAAGGAAAACAGAAGTCAATATCATTATTTCTCTGTAATTTTTTTTTACTCTAGTTTCATCTTGAATATAGAATCATAGAATGGTTTAGGTTGGAAGGGACTTTAGAAACCAAGAAGCCCCAACCCCCCTGTCATGGGTAGGGACACCTTCCACTAGATCAGGTGACGTGTGTGAGAGTGGAAGGCTTAGACAAAATCTGAGTTAAAGAAACTAAAGAAACCCTACCATTGAGTCATGAGGTGCAGAAAGGACTCTCTTGCTTTCTAAACTCCTTCTCAGAGAGGAGTCTAGGTATGACTGAATCCAGTCTTAACTTTGGATTATGTTAATGGTTTAAATTTAAAGAACAACTTTGTCCTCCAGTTTTTAATGATGGCAAACAGAGAATATTTATATAAAATGAATAATTTGTTATTATAAATTACCAGACAAATAAAAGACAAAAGATCTTAATCAGAATTGTTTACTACACAATATAAACACTAAAGCTATTAGTAGTACAAAATAGGATAGTGCACTATATCAAAGCAATTATTGAAGAAATTACATTAAAGCTAGCAAAGAGAAATAGTTATTAATTCACCCATACCAATGCTTGTGAGATCTCTTTCACTCAATCTTTGGGAGTATCCTTAGGAGACATACCCAGACTGAGGGAGGAATCTATTTGCATACACTCCAAGAATGGTTATGTTAGAAGAACCTGACTGAATGAAAGGGGATTGGACTTTTATAGTATAAAGTGTTTGACTGCTAGTCACAAATTTACAGGCCAGCTACCAGCTTATTGACCACAACCAACTTCAAAAAACAGGATATATGTTTGAAATTTGGTGAATCAGGCTGGTTATAGCACAATTGGACATCAAAAACATTACCTTGGTCCCACTGGTAACTCATCACAGATAGTTTGCCTGTGATGTTTGTATTCTCTGACCAGATTTTAAGCCTTATTGGGGTAGGCCCTCCTGCCACACCAGGTTGCTCAAATCTGACTTTGAACACTTCCAGGGATACTAGGCCAAACCAGAGAAAGTAAAAGCTGATTTTTCTTCCTGTTTGTAGGTAAGTTATTTTTTGCATTTAGATGTCAATCTGTTGAAGGACAAGTTCACTGTAAGTAGTCTGAATACCTAAGAAATGCATAGTAATAAACAGGATTCACCTGACAATATGAGACAAAGTCATCTTCAGCAACAGGCTGGTCAACCTACTAAGGAGAGTTTTAAACTAAGAGGTAACGGGGAGCTGATGACCAGTGGTCAAGTGAGGAGATGGTGGTCAGGGTTCGCAAACAAAGGATGTGGCCAGAGAAGCCTTGTAGTCAATGAAACAAGGCTGAAGTTTGGCCACCTCAGTGTATGCACACAAAAAAGGAAATATAAACAAGTTTGAAGAATCAGTTAATCTCACACATATTCTGGGAAATGAAGAAAACTAGGTGTCTATCTGAACTGCATGTATACCACATGCACACACAGTGTACCATGGGGAGTTGTAAGAGAGCCCACAAATGCTAAGGGAGCTGGGTGAAGTCACTGCAAACCACTCTTGGTTAGCTTTGAAGCATCATCTTGATGGAGCAGTATTCCTGAGGACTGGAAGAAAGTAAATCTCATACCTGACTCCAAGAAGGCCAGGAAGCAGACTCTGGGAAACTAGAAGCCAGTCAGACTCCCCTTGATGACTAGCAAGGTCATGGAGCAAATACTCCCTGAAATCATCCATAATGAGAAGAGAGGTGTGTCAGAGTGTGGTCAGCACAGATTCGTTAAGGCAAAATAGTCACTGAAAAGCAATTATTTACCTGATTTACCTGACAGCCTTACATGATGAGGTGATTGGCGTGATGCATAAGTGAGAGCAGTTAATGTTGTTTATCTTGTCTTAAACAAGAATTTCAGTGCTGTATCATATAATATCCCCATATAAAAACTAATGAAATATAAGCTAGCTAACTTAGTCAGTTGGACTAAACAGTTTACTGAACAAACAAGTTCAGACTAATGTGACCAGTGGCATTTGTCATCATTCTAGTTGGAGGCTAGTCACTACTTGTATATCTTGGGGGTTAATACTGGATCTAATCATATTTTATGTCTTCATTAATGATCTGGATGATAGGGCAGAGTGTACTCTCAACAAATTTTCAAATTATACAATACAGAGAGGAGAGACGGATGTACCAGATGGGTACAGGGGCTGACAAGAACCTCAAGCAGTTCAACAAAATACAGTGCCCCATATGTGAGGAAGAATAGCCCCCCAACACCAGCACAGGCTCTGGGCCAACTGTCTGGAAAGCAGCTTTATAGAAGAGGACCTGTGGGTATTCGTGAAGACCAAGTTGAACATGAGCCAACAATTGTGCTTATTGTAAAGAGGTCTGATGTTTTCCTGAGCTGCATTAGAAGAAGCCAACAGGTAGAAGGAGAGTGTCCATGCATGCCCTCTACTCAACTCCAGTGAAGCCACATTTGGAGTGCTGTGTCCAGTTCTTGGCTCTTCAGTACAAATAAGGACATGGACATACTGGGAAGAGTCCAGTGAAGGGCCAAGATAATTTGTGGACTGGAGCATCACTTATATGAAGAGAGTCTTAGAGAGCTGGACTGTTCAGCCAGGAGAAGGGAAGGCTGAGGTATTTCTTTTCCGTGTGTATTGATACCTGATGGGGAGGATGTAAAGGGGACAGAACCTGACACATGGTTGTGTGAAGTAACAGTACAAAAGCCATGGGTGCAAACTGAGGTGCAGAAAATTTTGTTTAAATAAAACAAAATATATTTTTTTTCAGAATTTCCATACTTTAGATATATTTAAACTTGTCTGAACAAACAGGTGTGGTACTAGATGATCAGCCTCTCTCTAGTTATGTGATACTGACATGTTGTGGAGTCATGTGTCAATAAGGCCAACTGGAAAGCCTCAAATGCTCCAGTACAGTGCATTTTTTAGTATTCAGTAATGTTTCTTTGGTGAAACATATTCTCATAAATATGTAGACTGATCTATGAAAACAGAATGATCTCACAGTTTTACAGATTATGAAAGTTCCCTGGTGGCAAGTATGAAGAACTTGACAAAAATAAACTTGACAAGAATTAACAATTGCTGTTAATTGAACCATTTCAAACAAAACAGCTTCTAAAAGACTATACCTGTTCATTTGCTTCTGAATATTTTTGATACGAGGAACTGCATTGCAATTGATGAAAAGGTTTCAGACTTTTGCTAAGGAAGTTGTGTTGTTCTATAATGGCTAAGAATCTGGTCTGTTATTATGTTTACTTGTTTATTTGTTTAGATTTTTATTTTAATTTACTCTTTTGCTTTTAATTTTATTGCAGTTGTGCATAACTTCACAAACCATATGAAAACTATGTCACCCTCAATGTATTTATTCATTGAGAGCTCCATCTGAGAAATCATTCAATGTCTGAAGGGACTATATCACACGAAATTGAAAAGGATCAAAATGTTATCATATTACATGTAAAATATTGATAAGAGTAGGACTTTAAGTAGTCTGGAAAAGAAAGAATGAATAGTGGGTACTCAGTTAGTACTCTCTAAAGAAAGAGCAGAGCAGATATTCAGATATAAGTGGGACAGAGGAATCAAAGTTCCTACTGCCGTGGTGTTTGCTGTTACTGTAACTCTTCAAAATGGGCCCTGTGGGAGCATGAAGAAACACGCAGAAAAAAACCCAGAAGGGAAGTGTTTTCTATATTATTACTCAATATTATAACAGTCCTTTTTTTTATGTCCTTTTTAACAATCCCATTTATAACAAAGTACTTTATTTCATTATTTAAAGAATTATTACTAGTTCTAAACTGTAAATATTTTTTAAAATCTTGGAAGCAAGAGATGTTTTCAAAATGCATAATCTTTTGTCCTACATATTTAATGGTATTTTAATTTCATGTGGATAAAATCAACTTCAGCAAATATATTTATCTTTCCAAATGATAATTTACTATGGAAAAATTTCTTGCTAGTTAAGGAAAACTGTAAATCACCTTGAATATCATTCAAGAATGAGAACCTGAATGTCTAAGAGAATTATAAATCCTTCGATGTAAAAAGGTATTTATTTGTGCTACATGGATCTGAACAGTTTTTATCGTGTGATTTTGTGCCTATTTTTCTCATATATTACCATACTGTTTTGTTTTACAATGTCTTTTCAAAAGTACATATAAGTGCCTACTTGAGGTTTCACTTCACAGTCCTAGGTAACAGCTAGGCACATAGGATTCTTCGTTTTCAAGTTTTAAAAGACTTGCAGATGCTGGAACCATGTGGGCAAAAGTCAAAGAGCCAATAAACCAGAACACCTCTCCCCTTGTACAATAGCAAAATATTGAAAGGGACATGATCATCATCTCAGAACAACTGTCCTTGTACCATATGTATATTCTCAGGAACCCAGCATGAGAAAGACTTTGTGCAGCTGTTTTGTAATCTAGTTTTTCTAGTAAGACATTTCAAAAATGAAGAGTTCTAGAGAATAGATCAGAACTATATATTGTCATTGGAAGGGACTGACTTATCCTTCTCCCTTGCAAAGAGAATCAGCTTACAAAGTCATTATTTTCCTTCAGTGGAGGTATCACATAACGCATGGAGAGAAAGCATCATATGACTAGGAAGAGAGAGTCACACTTCTGAACTGCCATTCTGTGACACTTATTAAAAGATTCTTTCTTGTTCTAAAGACCAACTTTTTTTGAGTTGTATGGCCTGATGTTCTACACTTTCAATTTCACCCTTTAAACTTAAAAAAAAGTGAAAATAATACAGAACAAAGTTCTTCTGAAGTCTGAGATCTGCAAATGAGCTTGTTTTTCTATAAAAACAGTTGTTAAGAGAAAGTAGTAAAAGAAAAGAAAAAAAGGCAACCATAGAATTCCAAGTTGTATTCAAAGGAGACAGATTCTGCTTTTCCATATTAACCAATGTTTCATACTGTAATAGATTTTTGAGATTTCAGCAGAACTATATTTCAAAAGGTACTACATAGTGTTCTATTTGTCTGTTTGTCGTTGTGTTTAAGTATAGTCTTATACTGAGAAAATACAAATTAAGTGCAGGACAAACTTCTGTTCATTAGGAAAGAAATACATTGCCTCAGCTAAGAACAACTGGATATTGTGAGGGTATTTGTCTTTTGTATTTTCCTACGCACCTTTGATCAAAAGAAGCCCACAAACCCCCAAGAATTCATTTTTATAATAGTTATCTGATGATAGAACACAGTATTTGTAGAAGCATCCTTTCTATAAAATTGGTAATGAATAATGGACAATATAGTCCTCACTACATGTTGGTGCTGCTTTTCCAAATCTCCAGTCTTACAACTGTAACAGGATAAAGTGGGTTTTTCTAATTCATACAAAGTGAATTTGTATGAATACAAATACAAACTACTGCAACCTAGGTCATAGACTAGCGATATAAGGAGTACATTACTGTAGAGTGCAAATATTCATCTAAATAAAGTGCTAAAGGTGTCAATGGCAATCCAGGTAAAGAAGTAGAAAAGTAAATTAAAAAATGCCCTGATACACCTTACTGAAAATCAAGTACTTTTCTGCTGTTCTTGACTTCAAGATTTTCCTTAGTACAAGCATTTCACTGTAACAGATAAAGAATTTTTGCTCAGAGTCTAGCCTATCGGAATGATATAAGGTCCTTGCCTTCTACACAAAGCTCTCATTTCTCTGCTTTCAAGGTCTATATTTTGATAATGCAGCGTGGGAAACCACAAAACAAACAACTATACTTGATTATAATTAAGAATGAAATTTTATTATTTATTATTTTAGATAATGTTATTGTATTTACAGTCAGAAGCTTTCAAATATGGTGGTAGAAAAAATTCTCCTAGCTAACACCTTTGATATAAATCCACTGTTTCACAGCAAAAGAAAAATGAACATTCTAGTGTTACTTGTAGAAAAAATATTTTTTTTAATGGTCATGGTTTTCATTATATTACCCCTACTAATTTTACTCATGGAGTAATGCTCATTGTAAAGCCTATAATAATCAACAACAAACTTTCTGTCTTTACAAAGGAATGAAAAGATTCTTGCAATTTTCTTGCAAAAGAAAAATAAAAGGGATTGTTTCATGTGTTCCTGGAATCTTTGAAGTCCCCCTCTATTATCAGATATTTACTGTTCTGCAGTTGGAGCAGCAGGTTTGCACTCCAAAGTATAGCTGGAATCTGAAGCTTCTGGAGTGTGAAAAAATTTCATGGAAATGGTTGATTTTGAAGTAGTTTTAGAGAGACCTCATTCTTCCAAGAATAATTTGTGGACTGTAGAATGTTAAATTTTTCATTCAGTCTCTTTTTGGGTTTTGTTGTTTTGACTTTTTATGGTTTTTTTGGGGGTGGAGAGTGTGTTCTTTTTGTTGCTGGGCTTTTGTGTAAAATTTGTATGTTGTGTCTTCCATGGTACAAGTATTTCTAGTTTTGTCCATTATACTGGTGCTTTTTTGTCACTTTTTCCATTATTGGTGGCCTTCATTTAAGCCAGTTGTATAATGCCAAAGGTTGTTTTGCATGGTCCTTTTTTAGTTTTCATTAGAATATTATTTAATAGCATGATGCTTTTTTTTTTCTGCACTGCATTGACTTAAAAATAATGACAAAGGCAATTTCAATTATTTTCTTCCTGTGTTCATTGGGGTTCTGCACATTTTTAATAATAACATCAATTTAAGTAGGAAGCTTTATAGTAACTATTTGTGAGGGATTTGTAGTGTCTGAAAGTGACTACAGAATACATAGCTATCATGACAGCTCTTTCTGCTCTGGTTCCTATGGAGAGGTCATTTTAGTTGAATCCTACATGAAGCAAAACTTGTAGCTAGAACATCGGAAAACTTGTCCATGTTTTTTCAATTAGGATTTTTATCTGCTGGTCAGCACCTATATATGAACAAGTGTTTTGTAAAATCTTTCAGTAAAATCGGTGAGTCACATGATTTTGTCTGAACTAGCAATTCCCTTGAACTACTGATGTATCTGAAGCATCTTTAAAAATCTGTCTTGGGAAAACTCTAATTGTTTTTGAATATATGAGAATGAAGCTAACATTTATGTTTTATCTAATGTGGTGCGTTTAATTTCATGTGCTTTTATTATAATCTGAATCTCTAGAATAAAGTAGAAAGGCCTTTCATATTTGTGTTTACTGAAAGAAATCAGTGGAGTATAGTCAGCTCAGACTTTTGAAGCTGAGTTCTTGCCTTGCCTTGTCTTCTTTTCCAGTCTTTTTCCTTAAGGACATATATCTGGTTTTTAATGGAAAATTTATAGCTATTGTTTTTCCTATGCGCAAACCCAGTTTTCTAGCAAAGTACGATGTCTGAGGAGGCATCTGCAAATCTAATGGGAAATAAGAATATTTTCCCAAGGGTTTCAGGGAGCATCAGCATATACATTCTTTGTAAATTTAGAGATGCTAGTACTAGTATACTTTATTGTGACAAAAAGTCACTAGTGAAAGGAGGATTGCTTTAACTGTAGTAGCTTACCTGGGAAGGAAAACACAAAGTTGAGGGACAAAAGAGGTTAATTTCAGAACCTGAGATGATGACTGCTAGTAAGAAATTATAAAACTACCACGATGGAGAATAAAAGAATAAACATGAATTGCAGAATGCCTGGATGTGAGGGAAGAAAATCGGGAGGAAGTGAAAGTCATAGGAAAGTTTTAAATTTTAAATTTTATTGGTATTTCTGAGATCGTTGCATCAAATGTAATTGAGGATGAACAGCCCAGAACATGCAACCACAGTTCCAGATTATCTGCAGATGGTAAGTCTCTTGGACTCATAGTGTTTTATTTTAACACAGGTGTATTCCCCTATGAACCTGCAAGAGTAATAATGTACCCACGGTAATTTACAGGAAATTTTTCTTGTGCTATTTTCCACAAATTCTATTTGGAATAAAACTTATATTTTATGTATTATCCTCAGAGTTCAGCTAATTTCTAACTAGGTGTGGCAGTTTGAGCCACATTAGAAATCCAAAATCCAATTTTTCAGGCTTCCTCCCACCCCTTCTCACAATTTATCCTAGCACTGGAAAGAAATTTTCAGGCTAGAGGCTTCTGTAGGGGAAGGGGGAAGTATATACATTTATTTACACAAATAAATATACTGTACAAACTAAAAGCAACTATATATATATATATTACATTTCTATCAGTCAGTCCTTTAAAGACCCTCCTTTAACTTTAGTCCAGGAGTAGCTTTTCAAGGCTGATACATAACACAGTCTTTTGCCCTAGGAGTGTTCTGGGCTCCTGAACACTCCCCCCTCACGAAGTTCTAGTTGTTTGTTGCAGTCTCTCCTCCTCATGAAGTCCAAGAAGATAGCTTTGAGTCCTTGTTCTTCTGCTGCAGTGTGATCTCTCTCTCTGTCTCTGCTTCATACCTCAGTTCGTAGGCTGCTGCAGTGTAGTTCAGCTTATCAAGCGTCTGTGTCCTGGAATGTTGATTTCTCCTTGGGTTTTCGGTTGTCCTGCATTTTAGTTCATGGCAGAGGCATCCTCCTGGCCCCTCTCTCTCTCTCTCGGGGGGTCCATCTCCAATTCTTGCCTGGGAATTTTCTCCCTAGCAATCGAGCCTCCTCCGGCCTGTCCACTTGGCTCTGCTCTAATGCTGAGCCTCGCATCCACTCTCACTAAACAGTGAGAGGGAAAAACACAGCCCTCCTCTACAGCTTGGCTGCAAAGCTGGGGGGGAAAAAGAAGAGAGCCTGGCCGCAGGGCCTGACTCTCTCTCTCTCATCTACCAGTTGTTTGTGAGTCACATCCCTCACAAACATGCACTCATTCCGATTCTGTCTCGAACTCTGGCCTAGGCAAAGTTAGGGGGGCCGCAGGGCTCCCCTCCCCCCTCCGGAGGGGGAGAGGGAAGGAGCCCAGCCACCCCCTGGCCTTCAACACCTACACGCAGCAGACACCAACAGCCAAAACAACCAAGACAGAACTGCCAACAGCTTCCAGTGCTGTGATACATGATTTTGAGCAGAAGTGAACAACTAGGACAGTGATTGACTCTCCAGGGAACACTGCCCTGGCACCCAATCACCTTTGAGCCCCCCAGCTTCTCAGGGGGGGCCATCTCAGACTATGACACTAGGAAGTACTAATGCTTGAGGCATGGAAACTGATACCAAAGGATCAAGCAAAACAGTACTGTGTCACTACATTGACATAATATAGTGTTTTTTGAAGTGATAACCGTTATCTCTTTTTTCAAATTTGTTTACACCATGAAAAGTGTGTTTCCAAAGGATATTTTCAATGATAGGATACCATTTAATGAAGTGTTCAAGATAATATGTAGTGACACATATACCAGTTTCACATAATTTAAAATATAATACGGTTTCTGGTTTTATTCTGTTTCTCAAATGGTAAAGCTGGATTCTTGCCTCATGGAGGTTAATGGCATTCAGTTAAGGTCAAGAGAGCCTTTATTCATGAAAAAAATTACTGGTGTCTGAAGTCACTACCACAAGTTTGTGGAAGACAATAATTTTCCTTACAGAAAACACTTTTCATGGGGAAAAAAAGAAAAGGAAAAGAAGATTGTATTCCCAAGACAGAAGTGTCTTATTGTAAATGAAAGAAACGTTCAAAAGCTGAAATGTTTCTGGTCACGTCTCTAAACTGAGAACATGAAGTAGCAAATTAATTTCTCTTTGTCATAGGCTCCTTGACAGCAGCTTTTGGTATTCAATTAGTGTATAAATATGGGTAATCTACTTCTTGAAATAAAAAGAGAGCTGCTTTTTGCATTATTTTTCTTCATAATTCCTAGTATTATGAGAGTAGAGAAAGACTAAATCTAATTCCAGTGAAAAAGAGTCACAGAAGGGACTGTGGCGTTCAAAGCAGTGTGTGAAATGTAGAAATTATTAAAGAAAATTTATTGAAGAAAATTAAAATCAGCTGAAGATCTTCAGCAGCAGGGAAAGATGCACATCTAAGTAGAAAGTCATAGAATCATAGAATGGCTTGAGTTGAAAAAGATCATCAAAAATCATTAAATCCAACACCCTGTAGGGACACTTTCCACTAAAGCAGGTTGCTCAAAGACCTGTCCAATCTGGTCTTGAACATTTCTAGTTGTGGGGTGTCCACAACTTCTCTGGACAGTTTTGTTTCAGTGTCTCACCACCATTACCATAGAATATGTCTTCCTTAGGTCCAATCTAATCTGCTTTCTTTCAAATTTAAAGTAGTTACCCCTTATTCTGTCACTGCAGATCATAATAATCTGGTTTTTTTATAAACCCACTTTAAGTATTATTGAAAGGCTGCAATATTGTGTCCCTGGAGATTTCTTTTGCCCAGGTTGAACAACCTATCTCAGCCTTTCTTTGCAGGAGAGATGTTCCAGACTTTTGACTGTTTTCATGGCTCTTCTCTGGACCTATTCCAACAGGTCCATGTCCTTCCTGTTATGAGGGCTACAGAGCTGGATGCAGTTGTCAAGATGTGGGCCAGTATTTCTAAGATATAGCATCACAGAAGGAGTGGTGACTTTTCTCAAGAACAAAAATGCAATTTACTTTCGACAGATGAGCAATTGTTTGTCAGTGTTCTTCTGCACATTGAGAAGTGACAACTGCAACATCTTTTCAAGGTCGCTATATTTCAGATATACTTTCTATTTTGTAATTCTGCCTTGTAAATTTTAAGTTTACTGACCTTATTGTGTAGGAAGAAAAAATGAAAGAGGAGAAAAGAGTACTGTCAATATAACTACTATGAAATCTTCATGCGATCAATCATGTCAATTGAAAATCATATAAGGGAAAAAAAATCTGTGAAATTGCCACCAGAGAAGAGAGGAGTGAGGATTTGTGACAGAAACAGCTCTGCAGACACCAGGGCCAGAGAAGGATGTGAGAGAGGTGCACCAGGCATTGGAGCTGAGAATATCCCCAAAGACTGTGAGGAAGGCCATGGTGAGGCAGACTGTCTCCCTGCAGTGAGTGGAAGACCACGGGAATGCAGAGATCCACTGAAGCCCACAGAGGTTCCCATACCAGAATAGGTGGATGCCCAAGAGAAACTGTGGCCCCATGGGAAACCTGTGCTGGAGCAGGTTCCTGGCAGGGACTATGGCCCTGATGAGAAGGAAGCCCACAGTGAAGCAGGTTTGTCCACACTGGCAGGACTTGTCACTCCATGGAGTCTATGCTGGAGCAGTCTGTTCCTGAAGGGACCCAATTGGAGCAGTTAGTGGAGAACTGCAGCCTCTAGAAAGAACCCATACTGAAGAAGTTCATGGAGGACTTTCTCCTGTGGGGCGGACCCCACATTGAAGCAGAGGAAGAGTGTGAGGAGGAATGAGGGGCAGAGACAGTAAGTGATGAATTGACAAGTCCCATTCCCTGTACTCCTGCACCATGGAGGGGGAGCATGTGGATAAAATAAAAAATGAAAATGAGTCAGGGAAAAAGGGAGGAGTGGGAGAAAATGTTTTTAAGATTTAGGTTTGTTTCTCATTATCCTACCCTGATTCTGACGACAATAATTACATTAATTTCAGTAAGCTAAGTTTGCTTTGCCCATTATGATGACTGGTGTGTGATCTACCTGTCCTTGTCTTGACCCATGAGACTTTCTTTGTGCTTTTCTGCCATGTCCAGCTGAGGAGGCAGAGTGAAAGAGTGGCTTGGTGGGCACCTGCTGTCCACCCAATGTCAATCCACCACGTAATCATATCCTATTACACCATTTTGACTACACAACACTACGGGAAGATATGCATGCATCCAGTTGCATGTTTCTTTGCAAAGTAGTTGCTGAAGTACGTCCAGCATTTATTTGTTTAGGACAAAGATCACAACCATGTGCAGCAGTCAAATGCACAGAAATTCTAAACAAAACAAAACAAAAAAATCACAGTTCCATAGCTTTGGATTCCCTTTTTACACAGAGATAAAAATTGGAACTTTTTGTTTCTTACTTCTTGGTAAAGAATTCACTTACGTTTCAAGATTAGAATTTTTTTTTTAAAGCTGGTCTGAAATAAGCTACCTATATTTTCATGTGTGATAGCACACTTACTTTTCCTTAATCCAAAAAGTTTGGTCAATATTAAAGATCACTAACCCTTGAAACTGATTGCTGAAGTACTCCCTCTCAGAATTGAAAGTCTTTAAATACTACCATCTGAACAAAAGGACTGAGGTTTATCGTAGTGCACTCAGAGTACTATAGTGAGCTTTTTCAAGTGCTACCCACCATTTAAACAGTATGAAGATTTTTGACATAATACTCTAATTTTAAATCTTGTAGATAATCTTTCACCACTGTTATATATAGATATTTCTTAAGACAGAAAAATAATATACATTTATAGTGTTAATTGTGGCAATGGATTTGCCATATGCAGGATAGAAGAAGTCCTGTCAGAGATGGACTAGTGAAGAAAATGAAAACAGTTCAAATGTTATAGAAACCGAAGTTTTTAATGTGGTTTAAACAGGTTTTAAAATGGCTTTTACCTTTTCACGGAGTCACTGATCTTCTTCCCGACACCCCCTGTGCTCCCACAGAAGGTGTCCTGGGAAGGTGTCCTGAGGTGTTTCCCATTGACCCTTGTTAACCCCTTTCTATTGGCTGTTGACCCTTCACCTGATTGGTTTTTTCTATGTGACCCTGAACTTGTGATTGGTCCCCTTTTGACCCTCCTGAAAGCCTTATAAACCCCTACCCCACAATAAACTTCCTCTTTCATCCATCCCTCCCTGGTGGTCTGTGTGCTCCTTGTGGGGTCGCCGGCCACGTGCTGGGGCAGGGGGAAGGGCATTCACCTCGCAGGTAATGGGCTAGCAGCCTAAAGCCTGGAGGTCTCCCCCATCCCATTAATCCGTCATAGTTAATGATTCTGAATGTGAGACTACTGGTGAATGAGGTTTGGGTTAGATGTTAAAAAAAGTTTCTTCACCCAGAAGGTGGTTGGGCACTGGAACAGGCTTCCAGGGAAGTAGCCACAGCACCAAGCCTGAGAGAGTTCAAGAAACATTTGGATGACACTCTCAGGCATAACTCTTGGGGATGGTCCTGTGCAGGAACAGGAGTTGGACTTGATAAACCTTGTGGGTCCCTTCCAACTCAGCATATTCTGTGAATCTATTATTATTTTCACACAGTAAGCAACTGTAATATGAATAAGCAGAGATAGATCTTCAAATAAGGGTAAATTTGGAGTTTCACTGAGGTAACATTTGCAAAAAGAAAGTATTTCATGTCAGAAGACGAGGAAAAGTTAGAGGGGGAAGTCAATGATGAGGGAGAAAATACTCTTCTGGTTCATTTTGCCTTTAACAAGAGAGAGTTATCTTGTATTTGTCAAACCAAGTTCCTCTGTAACATTATTGTAGACCCCTAGTATGTGTCCCATTTTAAGTGCTAATCTGACTTTTGTCTTTTATATTATTATAATTACTTTAGTGAACATAATTATGTGAAGTATTTCACTGCACTCTGCTTCCTGTAGTTCAGAAGTCAGTGTGTGAGTTCAGTTAATTTGTGACTGCTGCCACATGCCTCAGAACTGGGGCTAAAAAGAGTGTGCAAGTAAAGTTCTCTACTGACTCATGGAAGACTCAGAAAAATCTTTGGCTGATCTGTATTTCAAATCAATGCAATATTGTTCTTCATTACTACTGTGAATCTACAGACTAGTATATGTAAACGGGTACTTTTCCCCTTTATTTTACTGGGAATTTTACTTGCAAAACTTATGAGTTTAAAAAATTACATAGCAAATCACATAGTAAATGAAAAAAACAATGATTAATATATTTTATCTTTCAAAAATTCCTAAATTTTGGTGGTTTTTTTTTGTTTTGTTTGGTTTTGGTTTTTTTTGTTTTTTATACTTAGATCCCTGTAGAAAGGAGAAAGAAGAAAATGTACTGTATTCTAGAGTGTTAAGTGCCTGTACAAAAAGTTGTGTGAGATCTTTCCAAGGAAGAGGGATTATCTTACACAATTTTTATGTCTTTTCTTTTGATCAGGAAAGAAAAGGGTGAACTTAACAAATCTATGAAAAGTGGGACCTGGGATCTATCCTGAGCGTCTGTTTGAAAAGAGGTTTGGTGTTTACACAGAACCTTACCTCCCTTCCCACTCTTACCTCCTTTGCCTTGCACACAGTGTAACATACCGAATTACTGTAGAGTGAGGTCTCCAGGGCACTGATAATGCATAGATAACTTCATTGTTATCTGTGATCCTACAGAAGCAGGGAACTAATTATAGTTATCTTCTTATTACATTATCCTACATTTTACCTGGTGGATATTGACACATCTCCTCCTCTCCTTAGGCTAAAACTTTCAAAGAAAAGCTTTGTCGTAGCTTTTTATTCCCCAGGTGAAATTTTCTGAGAAAATTCTTTTCATAGCAGAAGAATGTTCATGCTTTTGCTTTGTTGGTTTTTGTTTTTTGTTTGTTTTTTTTTTTCTTTTACCATAGTGGTTTAGAATAAGGCTTCATTTTTTTCAAGACAGAACACAAAAGCCTGCTGGATAAAGTTATTGAGCTCCTCCTAATCTCATGATTCTGTCTTCACATTACCTGTCAATAGGGAATAACATTTAAAGATGGAACTGTTCTCCCAAATCATATTATGCTTCCTGAGTCTGATTTGGAAATATAGAATTAGATGGAGATGCAGGAAAGGTAGTTAAAATGATTATTTCTTGCTTTTAGGACTGATGTTTTAGCAAAAAAAATGGGCAGATAGTTCAGCTGAGCACTATGTAGCTAAGCAGTGACTGTGAAACCAGACTTTAGCCATCTTTCACTGACATCCCCAATGGGATTTTTTACCAGAGAAAATTACAAACTATTGGAGGTGAAGAAAATGAAAGAGACAAAAGTAACTAAGAAAGGTGTCACAAAAGCAAATGTTACATTTTAGAGCTACCTGGTCCTTGGCATACAGCTGTTTCATTCCATGTAACTTGATATCCATGGAAGGCAAAGAGACATGGGCAGTTTATATATGTGTAAAAGTCTCACAGTAACTGAATATGTCTCTATATCCTTATTTCAAAGGTTTAAATGAGATATAGAGCATAAAAAGTGCAAATAAAATAGAACTGAACTTCAAAATGGCCCCTGCTTCCATTTGCTTTTCTACTGTCTAGTTACTAGTAAATCCTTTTCTACCTTTGAAAGGAGATAAATGTTTCACAAGTGATTCCTTATCTCTTCTGTGTTGATGCATGTGACCCTAATAGGATAGTTTCCAATAGACTGACACATTTCCACTTTCATTTACAAGAGATAAATGTTCCATTGTGCACACCATCGAAAATTAATTTTATCTAAATGTTCTTAAGCTCACTATCCGAAAATGTAAATGCTCCTATTGCAAATTTTGATCCAGAGGACTTTTATTTTAAGCAGAAGCTTGAGCTGATTGTGAGAGAGCAGCTGTCCATTTATATGTATATGCATGCATTGGATTATTTTTAGCAAATAGAAGGGGGAAAAAAAGAAAAGGAAGTAGTGATGTTTCAGAGTACCGGCAACACTGAAGGAGAAGGATTGTTACTGCTAGACTAACAATGCCCCTTCTACCCCACTCCTGTTCCCCAGTTACCCCATCAATAATGCTGCTGTATTTAAATACATATTAGAAAAAGGAGTTGAAGAAAAAGTACCTAGACACACATATATGTGCATGTATCCATATATACAGAGAGATATTTTTAAATCTTATTGGGTAAAGTAATGCCCTAATAACCTGAGGCTCAACCTGTCTGCAGAAATGACCTGTCAGAAACACAGCAGTTCCCCTTGAACACACCGGCTGGGAGAGGTCTGGAGAGCTCAGGAACATGATAGTATCAGGAGCCCCAGGGCAGCCACAATAAATGCCCATTTGCTGACAATGAGCAACCTAATGAAGCTGCACATAAATAATAAATACAAGTGGAGCTGCCTAATGTATAAAACAACAAAAAAGCATAGCTTTTTCTGGGGGTGCCTAGTTACACTGGGCCCACTGCTTCAGAATTGGGTATGAAGAAATGATAGCTGTGCTGTCCTGTCCTGTAGTCTACATTAATAACATCTTTATTAATTTGTTACTGCATATTTTCTCATCACCCTGCACCAGAAATAATTGTAAATCATTAGTTTTCTAAAAGAAAAATTGTTTTCTGCCTTTTGTTTCTACTTATATAATTCCTTCCAATTTCCCAATATTGATGAGGTTTAAAATAACAGGGCTGGAATCAATGGACAGCAAAGACCATTTTCTGCGTGCTGACAAGCACACAGGGATAGATACAGTTTACTGAAGACCACTGATAATCACTCCTAGTTGTAGTGCCCAAACTATTTTCAGCCTAGCATTAATATTGATAGCTATGGTGTAATAAATTCCAATTCCACTTCTTGTCATAGAAGAGGCTTTCCAACACTAGGATCTTACTCTGTAGTGTGTTTAAGTTGCTGTTTTGTAAATCAGTCTCACATCAGCAGCTACTAGTAGGAGTAAAAACTGGAACTAGAGAATAGCAGCCTTTAGTCACAGGTTTGGATAAGCAGTGCTTTCGCATAGCTCCCCCAGCCTTTTCTATTGTCTCAAAACAATATGTGTTTGACTAGTAACAGTACCTAAACAAAAATAAAGTGGAAGATAAGGAGAAAACTGCATCAAAGACCAAGATAAACCTATGATGAATTCTCAAAAAGGATATACAATTTTCCCCCAAAAGAGCTGACCATGTAAGTTTCCACAGTAAAGGTGGAGGTGGTAAGAAATGGACCTCCCTATTCTTCTCACCAGTACATTTACTTCTCATCTCTCCTGTCTATTGGTCTTAGATAACCTATCAGCAGTTTGGGGTACCTTCAAGAAAGACTGAGATGAATAGATATTTGAGAGGTAACAAAGATGAGACAATTGTTCTTTTACACACATGGGGTCATAAACAGGGTTACAGAGGACCCAGATGAAGCTCTTCAGGGCCAATAAGATCTGTTAATGCTCTCAGGGCCCATCGAGGTAAAGTCTGAACTAGCTTAGGTAGTCCCCTGGGAGAAAATGTGGCTTCTGGGTTACCTTATAGGTGTCTGGTACTACCTGGCTGGAGAACCCAGAGGAGATGAAACCAGACTTCAACTGGAACTGCATGGACAAGGGACAATAAGCAGTCTGAGAATTTCTGAGAAATTCCAATGAGCTATAAGGAAAGTACTTTTTACCATCATCATCATGACTGGGCTTTGCGAACGAAGATTTAGGAAGGGCTCTACCCACGTTTGTTGTAAGCGCACTGGTGGCTAAAAAGGCCAATACAAGATAGGCACATCTGGTTGCAAAAGGGATAGCAGAAAGACTTCTTAGGTCATATATTCTGCAAGACACAATTCTTTCTACATTGCCTTTTCTCCTCAAGGGTGACCCTACGTGCTTTCTCAAAAGCATCAGCAGCGTTATAGATGGTGTGTCTCCAGACCTCCCAACTTGAGGCCAGAGTAGACCAGTTATGTTGATCAATATGGCCAAGGCTGAGATGTTGTTTCAGGGAGTCCTTGTATCTCCTCTTCGGGGCTCCTCTCATGCGGCAACCGGTGGCAAGTTCACCATAAAGCAAGATCTTAGGGAGGTGGTGGTCCTTCATCCTGGAGACATGCCCTGCCCAATGCAGCTGTGTTCTCAGCAACATGGCCTCAATACTTGTGACTGCTCCTTGTTGTACTGGTCACATAATCGGACCAGTGGATGTTTAGGATTGTATGGAGGCAGCGTTGATGGAAGCGTTCTAGGAGACACGGGTGGTGGCGGTAGATGACCCATGATTCAGAACCATATAAGAGAGTAGACAACACTATGGCTCTGTAAACACTGATCTTCATACTTTTCTTCGAGTGTTCATTTCGCCAAACTCTTTTATGAAGCTTTCTGAAGGCACTATATACCTTTGTTAACCTGTTGTCTATCTCTCCACCAATCTTACCGTCTGAGGAGATGAGGCTACCTAGGTAATTAAACTGCTGGACTGATTTGAGCTCTGATTGGCCAATGATGATATGGGGATGATGGAAGACTTCCTGAGATGCAGGTTGATAGAGAACTTCTGTCTTCTTTAAGCTGACTTCCAACCCAAAGAACTCAGCAGCGTCTGCAAAGCAGGATGTTAAACGCTGCAGAGCTGCTTCTGTGTGGGCAACAAGGGTGGTGTCATCAGCATAAAGCAGCTCCCAGACAAGATGCTTTAAGGTCCTGGTGTGGGCCTTCAGTTGCCTTAGGTTGAATAGGCTTCCATTGGTACGATATCAAATGTAGATACCCTCTTCTTCATCGAGATCTGCCGTGGTCCTTTGGAGCATCATGCTGAAAAAGATGGCGAACAGGGTTGGTGCAAGTAAGCAGCCTTGTTTCATACCATTCTTTATTAGAAAGGGCTCAGAAAGTGCATTGCCATATCTGACTTGACCATGTTGATCCTCATGGAGTGAGATGATCATTTTAACGAACTTGGCAGGACAATCTAAGCATTCCAAAATCTGCCACAGATCTTTTCTGCTCATGGTATCGAAAGCCTTGGTGAGATCAACAAAGGTTACATAGAGACCTTTGTTCTGTTCCCTACACTTCTCTTGCAGTTATCTGAAATCAAACACCATGTCTGTGGTACTCCTGTTGGCTCTGAAACCACACTGGCTTTCAGGTAGAATTTCTTCTGCTATAGCGGGTATTAGTCTCTTCAGGAGTATTCTTGCCAGGATTTTGTTAGCAATGGAGAGCAGAGTGATACCATGGTAATTTGAACAGTCTGATTTAATTCCTGTCTTCTTATACAAAGTGATGATGACTGCATCACAAAGGTCTGATGGTAGTTCGCCTAGTTCCCAACAGCGCAGTACAAACTTGTGAAATTTAGCATGGAGTGTAGGGCCCCCATGTTTCCAGATTTCAGGTGGAATTCCATCAACCCCAGCTACCTTGCCGATTTTCAACTGTTGTATGACCTTGAGGGTTTCTCCTAAAGTGGGGGCAGTATCCAATTCATACTTCGACCCGTCCCAGAACTCGGGCGCGCTACGCCGGCCTGTCCTGGAACTCGGGCTTTTTACAATGATCAGTTAAATACAGAAACTGAGATCTAGAGATATTGAGAGATGTATATCGCTGGAGGTATTCAAGACTTAGAGGCCCAAGGCCTGGAACAGCTGTATCCAATTAGACCTGCTTTGAACAAAGAGTTGGATTAGATGGTCTCTGGAGGTTCCTCTAACATACTACTCAGTGAATCCATGCTTAGAAGCAGCATTATCTTTTTACTGAAGCACAGCAAAAGAAAAAGCACTTTCAGCAATTTAATGGGTCCAGAATACAGAGTGACCCTGCAGCTATGCGCTGAATACAGAATTTGTACTTTGAGAGAGATGCACAGATATCTGTCATGTATTTCTAGGTTTATCAGGGAGTTATGTCTCCTTTTCACATGGAACATTATTGTGTGGTAAGATGGATTCATAGGAACCTGTTCAGCTTAGGACCACTATTCGTATGTTTACAGGAGACAACCACTCTAGAGTAAAATCAACCTTTTTATAGAAACACATATGAAAACCATTGTCACATCTGTAAAATTCAGACAAATTACTCATTACCAATCCAATTTATTTCTCAAAGAGCTTCATAGTTTTAAACCTAATGTCAAACCTCTGCATTTTACCTATTTCAAAAAAATAATCTGAGCTCCAAACCTGACATTACATGGAGGACAGCTTTATCAGGAACCGAATTAGCCTGCTTTAGCATTTCCATTAGGTGGCATTTAGATGTGCACAGAAGCTTATCGGTCAGCAGAAGTTGTGGACTTCTATACTCTGCTAATTCTATCACTTCAAATTCCTTTGAATTTGCTTTCTTTGAAGCAATATTAATTGATGTCAATTTCAGGTGTGCTCCCTCTGCACTTTATGATGAGACGATTTGCATATGGCTAATCTGCATAGAAACCTAACCTTGAGCTTGAGTATCAATGGGCTCTGCCCTTACCAATGGTAAGAGCTACCCATGGCTCTGACCTAGATCAGGGAGAAAAGATTGTATTCACCGGTATCAAGAAAGATGCCCTATAAAATTTGACAGATAATATTTTATTAGGTTTTGATCTCCTTTCAACAACTACTGACCATTCTTAAATATTGTCCATGCTATTCAAAGAGGAGAAAAATTCATCATTTTTTTAGTGCTTTGAATGACTTTTTCGAGTTTGTTCATTGTATGTCCTTATTCTTTTGTGCCTTGCTTATTTGGTTGAGGCATTTCACAGATTTCTGTCATTTCTCTGACTTGTTTTGCTTTTCCGTTTCTCTCATACCTTCTGTAATATAAGTAAAACTAATCATTATGCTCTTTTTTTCCCCCCTGATTTTTCTAGTCTTCTATATGATAATGGGTTTGCTGCTCATAAAACTATTAACAATAGCATCTCCCTTACCACATTCAAATCCCTCAATCAAATGACATCTGCTATCTGTCCTTCCATAACTGAAAGAGATGCAAAGACTATGTTTGTAAAACTTCAAAATTTCCAGTGTGTCCACTTGCAAATGTGTTTTATTTTAATAATTTTTCGTGTCCCTATATTCTCCTTGATAATTATCTATTTATAAAAAAGTATTTTATCATAAAATTTAGATTGTGCTACCTAAATAAGAGAAATAATTTCCAATTACAATATTTCTGAATAAAAATAGAGGGTTTTTTTGGGTTTTACCTCTTTTTTCCATTGTTAATATCAGAAATTTTAATGTGTTTAACAATACAGGATAAGATTCTATTTGAAATATATATATAGCACAGAAGAGACAGACAAGGGTAATGTAGACACATAGTTTGTGCTTCTTTATGTAGTGCAGTTAGTTTGCATAGAAACATGTTTCTGAAGCATAATCTTTTTGTTACAGACACTTTCTGGCAGTTCTGACATAAGCACAGCTGGATATCTGACAAGCAGGAGGACTTGGAAAAATATAAGCTTGGGCATCGTGATGTGTTTGATTGAAAATATGTCTTATACCAGTGGCAAACGAAGTATCTCTGTGTTTGAAGGAGGAGGTGAATACTGTAGTTGTCTGTGATTTGTCCCCAGTGAGGAAAATGACACAAGGTATTGCTAGAATGAGATACCTTAGCAAAATAAACTCTACTCAGACAGGTAATTCCATCGAAACGGGAATGTTTCCATGTGATAAATATTCAAGAATCTAGCTGAAGATCAAGGCCAATAAATGAGGATTCTGTGATCCTGTCTGGTTGACTTACACTAGAGACCAAAGGAGATAATGGCAAGGTTGTTGTCCTGAATAAATGCACAGGGGTAAATTTTCACTGAATCTTCATATGCATTATGTACAATAACTTATTGATTGCACTATGTACAAGTGAACTTCTGCTGCCCTTTTTTTTTATAGCTCACTGCAATACTGGTTAACTTTTAGAAAGCAATTTCATACAGTAAATGTTTCTTTCATTCACCAGAATGTTAAACAAGAGATCTATCATTCACACAAAATAGTTCAAATCTACTGTTTAAAACTTTCAGCAGTACTACTGGCTATGCTGCTTTCTGACATGAACTGTCTGACATATTTCAGCTGTGAATTAGAATGTAGGGAGTTTCAGCTACTACACCTCTTTAAAAGGGTATATGAAATAACTTGTAGTGTAATCCAGTTTCAGGGTTTTTTGGCATATATGACTATTCATGAGAGCTCAACTTATTTTCAGTGAACTCAGGGACAATATTCCCAGTGACTTTTGCAGGAGTAAGATCTGGTTCATTGCTTTTCAATGCTTGTGTTTCTACAACAGCCAGAAGCATTTTCTAAGGCCGTATGATCTCTGTGAGGAGTTAAAAAACTGTTTCAGTCAAAGCATAAACCAAAAGAGATAAAAACTATTTAAATGTACTTCAGTTTCCTTCAGTTTCCAAAAAACTTGCATCTGCAGCCAGTCTTCCCAAAGAGAGACCAAATTGTTCATTACCTTGTCGAATGTAAATACAATATAATGTTACTGCACTGCTTCTTTTAAAGAAAATTGTCACTGTGATGTTTTTGAACTAAGTTTTGGAAGCTGTTCTTTGAATTGTGTAGAAGATATATTTATATAGATATAGTTTTTTTTCCTTTCTGCATTCTATTTTTAGTGATTGACAACAACAAGGAGCACAATGATCGGAATACAGATTCAACATAATTCTGAAATATTTTTGTTTTATACATGAACTAAAAATATTTTCTTACACTTCCTTTTAGACTCCAAACTAATAACAAAAAGCATTGGCTTGATAACTAGCTAGTGAAAGGTACCGTGTCTCTCCAAAATTACATGATCCTTTGTATTAAATCTTTAAAATGATTGCATACCTCTTCTTTGTCAGCACAACTATATATTACTGTTTGATTTTTTGTAACAATTAGAATCTTTCTGAGTGTTTCACATGGAGTATAAAAAACTTGAAAGAATACCATTCTAAAAATGTCTTTCCAGTACCTAATGCTCTGCAACATTCCATAAAACATTTGAGTGTCAGCTCAATTGTGTAAAATACTGTACCAAAGCAGCTTGATAATATGACAACATTGACATTCCATGAAAACATAAAAATATATGTTATTAAGTAGTGGGCACATGAGGTGATGCTGAAGAGAAGACATATTTTCTGTCCTTTGTTGTAATATTTTTAAAATCTTAGTCAGACTTTAAATAAGTCAGTAAGGATCATTAATATTATTTCAATTTAATCTAACATGGAATTTAAATTTTAAATCTTAATTAGCCTTAAAATAAAATACAGTAAAGAAGAAGGATAATTAAAACAAAGTTAGAAATAGAAGAGGTTGTAATACTGTTTTCCTTACTCAGATATGTATGTGGAGGCAATGTTATTATTAATCTACAAACAGTAGTCAGTAAATAGCCCTAAAATTAAACACAATATGCTTCAACATAGCTCCAGTAATCACTTTACTTCATAGGCACACTCACATTCTAGATAGAGATAAATGTGCCTTTGACATTGTAAGGAATTTCCATGCAGAAGATACAGGTAACCTGACCCTTCATACACTATTGCTTCAGGTAGAGTATTTTTTCCTATTTTGCAGTAAAAACTCAGCTGGTTTGTTACTTTTTACTCAAATTGAAATAGCAGTTATTTATAAAGATATAAGCTTCCAGTAATTTTGCAGATGACACTGAGTTCAGTTGGCATGTTCATCTGCTGGAGGGCAGGAAGGGTTTTCAGAGGGATCTGGACAGGTTGGATCGATGGGCTGAGGCAAATGGGATAAGGTTCAACAAGGCCAAGTGCCAGGTCTTGTCCTTGACTCACAACAACCTCATTCAACCCTAAAACCTGGGAAAAGAGTGGCTAGAAAGCTGCCTGGTGGCAAAGGACTTTGGAGTGCTGGTCAACTGCTGGCTGAAAATGAGCCAGCAGTGTTCCCTGATGGCAAAGAAGGCCAAGAGTACCCTGGCTTGTATCAAAAATAGTGTGGCCAACAGGACTAGGGAAAAGATGATCCCCCTGAACTCTGCACTGGTGAGGCTACACATAGAACTCTGTGTTCAGTTTTGGTCCCCACACTTCAAGAAAGACATTGATGTGCTGGAGTGTGTCCAGAGAAGGACAATGAAGATGGTGAAGGGTCTAGAGGGTAAATCTTCTGAAAAGCAGCTGAGGGAGCTGGGGTTCTTTATCCTGGAGAAAAGAAGGTTGAGGGGAGATGCTACTGCTTTGTGTAATTAACTGAAAGGAGGTTGAAGTGAGCTGGGGATCCATCTCTTCTCCTGGTAACAAATGATAAAAGAAGAGGAAATGGCCTCAGGTTACACCAGGGGAGGTTTATGTTAGATATAAGGAAAAATTTCATCACTGAAAGGATAGTCAGGTGTTGGAACAGGATGCCCAGGGAAGTGTTGGAATTACCATCCCTGGAAGTGTTCAAAAGTTGTGTGGATATCACACTTGGGAATGTGATATTGTAGTGATCACAGCAGTGTTAGGGTAATGGTTGGACTCAGTGATCTTACAAGTCTTTTCCAACCTTAAAAATTCTTTGGTTCTCTGACTCTGTGTGTACTGTGACTGCCCTGTAATTTAAGTTATAGAATCCTTGAGGCATATGCTTGGTCTTTCCTTTCTGTAATATCATACTTGGAACAGTAAGCCTGAGACATCCATGTTCAAGATCATATAGTGCAGTACAATGTAGTGCAATATGGGAAGTAATATTTGGCATGAATTCAAAGTCTTAGGTAATTGCTAATTAATGCAAAAACAGTGAATAAATCCTTCTCTCAGGATGTTGATACTAAGCTGTCTCAGTTAGACATTTCCATATATCTCCCCCATCTTCAAAAAATGTACTTTTCAAAGGTTCATGCAGGACTACAACAAAGAATGTCAAAGCTGAGCATCAAAGCAGGGAAGGTAGACATGAGTCCTTGCTGCTGCCGTGGAATGGAATATGAAACAGCTTGAGCCACATTTTTTTTCCCCCAGTCAAAATGTCATTGAACTCTTCACAGAGCCTAAAACCTGAGCTTGAATGGGTTCAAGTGTCCAGAAGAAGTGTGCAAAACATGTAAGAGGTATAACAAGGTCCGTGTAGTAACTCAAGCTGCAGAGTGGAAAGGATTTCATGGCTTTTCAGCATAGCTAGAAGTATTGATGGACATCCAAAATATATGAAGTGTGTGGAAAATAATGTCTGATATAAAAACATAGCCATGATTTCTTTAAAGATAAATCTACAAAATAACAAGAATGCACAATGCTCGAATTCCTTGACTGCAACTGACTAATAAAGCATAGCAAGTATCAATGCCGTGGACTGTTGTCTGTGTTCATTTAACATGGTGGAAAAATGAATACAGGACAAGAACTGATTTTTTTTTTACCATAACTCATTTTGCTGCAGTACTGATCTTGTCAGTCTCTATTGTTTTGTTTCTTTACAAAATAGTATCTGATGTTCCAAAGCTATTGCAATCATACAGTTTATTTTGCTGACCCTCTGTCAGAGCTTGCATGAACCAGAGCAAACGACTCTATCCAACCATCTCATCACACTAAATGTCTGTATAAATCCATCAGCTGGCTAGAAAATCTACTCTGAAGGGCTACATAGCTTTCAATGATCTAATATATTAAAAAGAACCATGCGGCAAATCAGAAATCATGATGAAATGGTTTTCCCCTTGTAGAATCTCTCCTTTCTAGTATACTTAGTAGGGAAACCAGAATATAAGTAAGGAAAGACAAAATGTAAGGTGGAGTATGTCTACAAAAGTGCCTGAAGGATTAGGCTTGATTTTCAACATGTGTCTGGAACAAGAAAGTTTGTTAATCACAACTATGTTGTCTGTGTGTATCTATTCCCCAGTGAAAACAGAAATACAGATCTGATAGTGATCCTGCATTAAATTGTGACTTAGTTATCCCGAAATCTCATGCACTTATTTGTGTGATTTACCCATCTGGGGTGATCTTCCCTCCCTTTCCTCTTTAAGTTTTCCCCTTTAATAAATGGAACATTATTTTTCTTTATTCGGAGAACTGACATGTGCAACTAAGAGATACTATAAAGTTTGTTTCGTTATTCTTGCAATTAGTTTCACATAGATCTCTACCACTTGCAAGAAAACCCCTGTTTCTTTCCTATAATGTATCCATCATCATCATCATCATCATCTACTTTTTCATATATAAAACAGTATTCATTTTTTGTATCTGAGTCATATTTTGAAAGATTATCTTAGGAAAAAACAAACAAACAAAAGCAAACACCAAGCCAAAGAAAACAACAAAATAAACTAAGAAACCCCAAACCAAACCACAACCAAAAAACCCCCACACTAATCTTTCACCAAACAACATTTTTTATTTTCTAAGATATGTGTAAATATTCACTTTGTAGTTCTTATTACAAGCAGCAAAAGACTCTTCAGAGCATGTTGCTGTTGTTCTGTCCTCAATATGCACTTTAGAACGGATTAAAGCATCACTGATCTTCATTACTTGTGTTCCAGTCCTCCTGATGCTTGATCACATGTCAAACATATGCCAGACAATGCTGGATGTCAAGAAAGTCAACCATCATATTTTCTGCACTTCCTCAAATACTTCAGCTAATATATTCTCTCCATCTGTTGCAGAAAAGCAAAGATAATGATAATGTAGCAATACTGAAGTTATCTGATAAATCTATTCCATTACTGTCAAAGGTTCAGATTTTTAGTTGGTAGGAATCAACTAAGTCCTCTGAAGTTATGAAAATCTTAGCTAAGATTCTGGCATTTTGCCTTTGGCCACAGGAGGAAACTGAATTTCCCATTGTGCCTTTCACCTCCTGTGCAGCTACTGTGCTACATAACCATCCAACTACTTCCATTCTTAGGAATTTTCCCTCTTACTCATAATGTGTTCATATTCAACAATCAGATCTTACATTGTGAACAGCCAGACACACATCATACCATTATGCAACCTCTTTTTGGTTTCCTCATACACAAAATCTTTCTCATCAGCAGGTCCCAGCCTTACTGTGCCAGCCCTCTGTATCTCTAATAGCCTAGATGACCTCACTTAGAAATTCTAGTCCTTAAAGGAACATGCAATAGCGTGTATGTAATGATAAGGGAATGGAAGAAATTCACTGTTAGCTGTCAAGGAGGATTTCCACTATCAGCATTAACCATATAATATAGTGGCAGTGGAGGGCAATGAATGTGGAGAGAAGTGAGAGCAATCAGCAAGCTTTCATTCAGTGAGATGGAAGAGCTTGTCAAAGACACAAACAACTAATCAGTTGCCAGCACTGATTGATGTCCCAACCTGCATTCAAATCTATCATTGTGACCAAGTACTGCCTATCGTTTACCCAGTGGATGGATAAACTAGAAGTAATATATGGTGTCTAAGCAAATAGATCATTAATTCCTCTTAATATGTGGAGGCTAAAGTTTAAATCTTTTCTTAAAGGCAATCTTTCCCTTCAGGGAGTAAAAAAATAAAAAACTAAGAAAAAAATTATCTGCTATGGTTGACTAGGCAACAAAGTTTATTTTTTTTACAAGTTACAAATTCATTGCATTGCATTTTTTTTTTTCAGTTCATAAACCATAATTGTCACCAAGTATTAAATCTATCAGGAAATTTATTAACATCTTAATTAAAATGGTTAAGGAAGATAAGAAATGATATGGTAGTAGAGACAGAGGGCTGTCTTATGCTTACACTTTCTTATTCCCCAAAGTGTTCCCAAGCTCAGCCCTGCTACACTATTACCCTTGACTTTGTATTCTTTTTTCTGACAATGAGATGAAAATTTTAAATGCAGACATTCACTTAATTGGATTTTATTATTGCTTGACTTCTCCTTAATTGAAGGGCATGGTTTTGAATGATTTCTCAATGGTTTGTAAATTCCACATTTTGCACCAATCAGTATCAAAGTTGATAGATTTTGGCAGATGCTTTTGCAAAATGGTAATTCAGGTAATAATTACTTGAAAAATTGAAGTCTGCATTGGTATAAATTACAACTGTCTTCAGACTGGACAGGAGCAAGTAAGCAAACTGCAGTTCTCTAAGTTGAGGCTTGCTTTTTATCTTCTGTTGGTCATTAATAGGGAAAAATGAAGGTGTTAAGAATTAAGAAAGAGTGTCTCAATTTGCTACATACACTATAAAGAAATAAAACTTTAATCTCTGAAGTAGAAATACCCAGCAGTGTGATTTCTATGGTTTTCCAATTTTTTAAGATACATTCTGGCTTGTTTTGAACATTGTTGTTAGCCTCTCATCAGGAGGGTACTATTAATGAATAATTGATTGTTTCATTCATGATTTGTATCTACTTAAGTTAATAAATTATTAATATCAGACAACTACAATAAGCATAAGTATTTATATTTTGTTTAATATACTTCACTTTTAAGACTGTAAAAGAGATTCAAAATAATATTAAAGTATTAACCTAAAGCACAAGCCTACTGAATTTGTTACTAAGTAGTATGTTTAGAAACATTAAGGCTTAGAAAGAGAATATTTTTCACTTTTAACTTCCTGAATTTTTTTCTGAAAACATAAAGCCTTTCTGTACAATTTCCAAATGATCTCCCAACCTATACCTGACTACATAAAGGCGAACATCAAACCTGCAAACTATTCAGCCATGTAGATATTCTCAAAGTCGTTGTGTCAGTCAGGGTCTTGGCCTGAAACACCTGCCAATCGTTCTGAGATTCTAAATCTGTTAAGAATCCCTGCAAAGCTCAATTTACAATCAGTAAAAATTAAACAAATAAAATTCTCTCCAGTGCTGATATTAGTCTGGATGCACTGACAGAAAGTTCTGTTCTCTCTGAATAGTTGCCTTTTTCTCAGTGATCCATTTACCTGGAAACTGTAATATCATTGTACTTTACTGTGATAGCATTTCAACTACATAGGAAATAGGAATGCTTTTTGAAAGTATTTGTAAGAGGTTGAATTTAATGTTTCTCATAGACAATTTAAGAAAACTTGTTTAACCATAATGGTTAAAAACACCTACTTTAAAACACATTCACTAGCTCTTTGCTTTCTGAACTGAAAAATGTATTATTTGAGAAACATTCATCCATGTATTTGTTCAGAATGAGCTAATTTCTTTTAAGTGAATATTTTCTATAGTACATAAAGTATACATTCTATTAAAATTACGAGCACCAAAATGTGCTATAGTTTTTCTTATAACTGTTAAATCACCCTTAAAAAATATTTGGTTAATAAGTAAAATATACTACAATGAAAATACTATAAACCTACCTTTATTCTTTAATACAAAAATTTGGTTTTCAAACAGTTCTTTGATAGCCTCTCTGAAACCCATAAAAACTACATAATCAACTAAAATTCCATGAAATAGGCCCAAGAGGACTGAAATATTATTCTGTACTGGGAAATTTTACTGAGCACATAGTACTTGTAAGTGTTGTTTATCGCTCCAGCCCCTGTTTTCCAACTGCTGCTAATGTTGTTTTACAATCTTATGCCTAAACACTAAACTGCAGATTCAGTTACAGGGAATACTCAGAGCTGTAACAGTTTTTCTCTCCATTTCAGAGCATGCTTGCTCTGTCAGGAGCTTGATTAATCCTTAGTATTTTTGGTGCAGAACAGAGACTTATGGTAGGGACATTTTAATAAATTGTACTCACACTAACCTTCTGAATCTATAGTTTCTTCTAGACACAGTGGTCTTAGAGTGCTTCTGTGCATATTGTAGGTTTTTTTGATACCATCACTTTTAGAACAGACTCACATTACTTTTGAATCCTGTAGTTCTCCAGAAGTTATCATGTTTTAAAGTATATGTTTAGCTTTGGTTTGTTTTGGTTTTTAATTTGAAAAATTGAAAAATAGATGTTGTTTCCTATATTTAAAAGAGTAAAAAATCCTTGGTATTCAGATATCAGACGAAGTCCTGGCTAAAAATAGCTAATGACTGGGTGGGATTTGAACTATTCTTACCCATGTTTGTGTATTGGGCATTAAATGTATAACCACTCCCCCAAAAATTATCATCTATTCAATAAGCAGACTAAAAGCTCAGTTTAAATTTCACCAATACAACCATGAGTCTCTAATCTACATATATTAAAATGCAATCTGTTGTGGATCATAAAAAAGAATCATTTGTATAAAGGTCCCTGTTCTGCCTTCAGAAGAATTTTTGGAAGTCCTACAAATCTGAAGAGAAAAAAAGGACTTAAATGGTCACTTAAGGTCATAGAATCATAGAATCATAGAATCATAGAATCATAGAATCAGTTGGGTTGGAAGAGACCTCCGAGATCATCAAGTCCAACCCTTGATCCACTACTGCCGTGGTTACTAGACTATGGCACTAAGTGCCACATCCAGTCTCATCTTAAAAATCTCCAGAGATGGAGAATCCACCACTTCCCTGGGCAGCCCATTCCAATGGCTGATTACCCTCTCTGTAAAGAATTTCCTCCTAATATTCAACCTAAACCTCCCCTGGGACAGCTTAAGACCATACCCTCTTGTCTTGCTGATAGTTGCCTGGGAGAAGAGGCTGACCCCCACCTGGCTACAACCTCCTTTCAGGGAGTTGTAGAGAGTGATGAGTCTCCCCTGAGCCTCCTCTTCTCCAGACTAAACAACCCCAACTCCCTCAGCCTCTCCTCATAGGACTTTTGCTCCAGTCCCTTCATCAGCCTCGTTGCTCTTTTCTGGACCTGCTTCAGCACCTCCATATTGTTCCTGAACTGAGGGGCCCAGAACTGGACACAGTACTCGAGGTGTGGCCTCACCAGCGCTGAGTACAAGACTAGAATCACTTTCCTGGACCTGTTGGTCACACTGTTCCTGATACAGTCCAGGATGTTATCGACCTTCTTGGCCCCCTGGGCACACTGCTGGCTCATGTTCAGCTTCTTGTCAATCCAAACTCCCAGGTCCCTTTCTACCTGGCTGCTCTCCAGCCACTCTGTGCCCAGCCCATAGCGCTGCAGGGAGTTGTTGTGGCCAAAGGGCAGGACCCGCCACTTGACCTTGTTGAACCTCATCCCGTTGGAATCAGCCCAACTCTCCAGTCTGTCCAGGTCCCTCTGAAGAGCCCTTCTGCCTTCCAGTTGATTGACATTCCCCCCCAGCTTGGTGCCATCTGCAAATTTGCTGATGGTGGACTCAATCCCCTCATCTAAATCATCAGTAAAGATATTAAACAGAACTGGGTCCAACACTGATCCCTGGGGGACACCACTAGTGACCGGCTGCCAACTGGATGCAGCCCCGTTCACCACCATTCTCTGGGCCCGGCCCTCCAGCCAGTTCCTAACCCAGCAGACAATGCCCCTGTCCAAACCATGGGCTGCCAGCTTTTTCAGGAGAATGCTGTGGGAGACGGTGTCAAAGGCTTTGCTGAAGCCTTCCCCTCATCCACCAGGTGGGTCACCTGATCATAAAAGGAGATCAGACTGGTCAGACAGGACCTGTCCTTCCTAAACCTGTGCTGGCTGGGTCTGATCCCTTGTCCATCCTGTAGGTGCTGCGTGATTGCAATTAGAATGATCAGGTCCATAACCTTGCATGGCCCTGAGGTCAGACTTACAGGCCTGTAGCTTCCCAGGTCCTCCTTCCAGCCCTTTTTGTGGATGGGTGTGACATTCGCCAACTTCCAATCATCTGGGACCTCCCCAGTGAACCAGGACTGTTGGTAGATGATGGAAAGCAGCTTGATGAGCTCTTCCGACAGCTCCCTCATCACCCTTGGGTGGATCCCATCTGGTCCCACACACTTGTGAGGATCCAAGTGGCTCATCAGATCGCTAACTGTTTCCTCCTGGATTACAGAGGGGCTATTCAGATTCTTATTTCTTTCTACAATCTCCAGAAGCCAACTGTCCTCAGGACAACCTGTCTTACTGTTGAAAATTGAGGTAAAGAAGTTGTTAAATACCTCAGCCTTTTCCTCATCTTTGATAACTGTATTCTCGCCCATGTCCAACAAAGAATGTTTTCCTCACCCCTCCTTTCGCTATTAATGTATCTGTAGAAGGACTTTTTGTTATCCTTCACAGAAGTGATGAGATTAAGTTCAAGTTCTGCCTTTGTCTCTCTAATTTTCTTTCTGCATGACCTAACTATATTCCTAAACTCTTCCTGAGTAGTCAGCCCTTTTTTCCATAATTGGTAGGTTCTCTTCTTTACCCTAATTTCCTTCAAAATCTCCCTGTTCAGCCAGACCGGTCGTCTTCCCCACTAGCTCGCCTTTTGGCACACTGGAACAACCTTCTCCTGTGTGTTCAAGACTTCCTTCTTGAAGCATGTCCACCCCTCCTGGACCCTTTGTTTTCAAGGGCTGTTTCCCAGGGTACACTCTGAACTAGTCTGCTGAATAGGTCAAAATCTTCGGAAGTCCCGTGTAGAGTTTTTATTGACGGCCCTCCTTGCATCCCTGAGTATTGAAAACTCTATCATTTCATGGTCACTGTGCCCCAGATGGCCACCGATCACCACATCTCCCACCGGCCCCTCCCTAACTTAGAAACAATTGATGAATTCATTGTTAAGAAAGGTGCTCACAGTTCAGGTGATTTTCCAATGAACTAGACATTTGAATGAGCACAAGATTCAGCTCACATCATATTGGTCACTTTGTCAAAGAAATATTGTCAAAATCGCAAGGTATGTAGTTCCAAGGTGTAAGTCATTGTCTGCATAGCTGACTATATTTTGTTATGTCATCAGCTCCATTGAGGTCAATGCAATTTGTTGCAGAATAAAAGACATTACACAGAAAATTAATTAACACATTGTCATCAGTGTATTTGAGTTACTACTCTCTTTTTTTCCCCCTCAAGAAATCTCACTGCAGCCATTTACTGAATTCCAAACCCCTGTACTCTGTCTTGAATGTCACAAATTTATATTCCCATTAAATTTTGCTTATGTTTTACCAAAGTTTTCAAGCAGGTACCCGTTGCACTGAAAGGACAAATTTTCAAGTATTTGGAAGTATAAACTTCTCTCTTTTTCATGATGTTTTTTAAACGGTTTTTTTTTTACATGTCTAGGAGTGTCACCTAAATGCATATAAACAATATAACTTGATAAAGCATCAGAAATATGTACCCGGTAAATTACAGGAGTTATACTACAAATGCTATTATTAGATAGATTATATTTCCCTAATGTTGGTGTTACTAACTTCTAAAATTACAGTGTAAGTTTTTATGACATTTAGTAGGGTAATTAGATCCTTGTCGTGGAGAGCATGTCAATCAAGATTTTGTAAGGAGCACTTTAAAATATTTTTTTAAATCTGGTTTGCTTTTGTTTTGTTTTGTTTTCTAAGCCTTCATAGGACTAACCCTTCAAATTACAGGGTTATGGAACAGCCATTCTATCAAACCTTTGCCAGTGAGTCATGGGACAAGTAAGAAACATCAGGATGAGACTTTTCGTTACACTGGGAGAGCTAACATTGTGATTTTAGATAAATTTTAGCAAAGAAAAAGGTTGCTTCTGAAGTGACGTAGTTGCAGGACCTTTACATTATTATTCTGAGAGGAAATTCACCAAATTTGAGTTACTTGATATCTGAATTAAGTAATTTAACTCCATATCTGAGCTTCAGCTACTCGCCTCCATTCGCTTTTAATTCCCTCTTTCAGACAGAAAATGTCAATCCCAAAGTAGTACAGTTTTCATTATACATGTTTATTGCTAAACAAATGATTATAGCTAAAGCTAAACCGTTTTGTTCCTCTTTAGGTTTTCTCATGGGAAAAGGTAAACTAAATTGAGATTTTATTCAGTCCATTCACAGTTTCTCTTGATGATTCACACTGTCCTGCCTATGAACTTTAAATAAGAATATTTACCCTTCTGTGCAAACCAGGTGGGAGAAGGAAGAGAACTGCCTGCCATGTTATGCTGCAGCCCATCCATACAGATATAACTGATACAGCAACTATGCCACAACTCTACTCTATACTCACAGGCTGCTTTTATTTGAAGGGTAGTAAAAAAAAAAAAAAAAAAAAAAATCATAATTTCTAAATACTTAGATATTAAGAGAGTGGAGATCATAAAAAACTCTTTTTTTGTTCTAACTTGAGAAAGACTATTCTTTACTTGTAAGAATACTTGCTAAATCAAGGGACTACGTTTATTTAATCAATACAAAGACTTCCAAGATTTCCAAAATGTTGCTTGGACATACAACACCTTTCCCTCCAAAATGTATTACTGTGAGACAGCTCCTTGCTCAGTTTAACATTAATCACCATGGTTACATCAAGCCAGATCTCAGTGTCTTATTCTTCCCTAATTTCCTCAGCTGTTGCTTTAGTTGACTTCTGGTGTTTTAGTTACATTTTGATTCCATACCACCACAGTATATCAACTATTTTTCATTAAGGGTTTTTTTTTTCTTCACAGTAGGTGAGGTAGTCTAGAAGCATTTTGCATGAAATAATATCTTCAATGATTACACATATTAAGCATACATAGGAAAAAAAAAAAAAGAAGTGCAAGCTGCCTCACAGTTTAGACGCACAAAATGAACTTGCAAAAAAAAGGTGTGCTAGAAACTCCAAGAAGATTTCAAATACAAAGGACTTAAACCCCTTGAAAATGGAACTTATGCATACAGACAAAAAGAGTGCAAAGAGCTCTTCAGGTGTCTCAAAGTCAGAGCAGAGTGCTCTTCTAACATAATCTGTTTTCAGTGTCTCAGCTAACTTATCCAGAGACATTTCAAATACCCTTGCATAACAATGTATTATGCTGGAAGACACACCTTTGGAACACCTTCATGATGCACTCTCACATGTGAAATCATACTTAGAGAAAACACTTTTGCCCCAGAACAAAGAACAGTCTAGCCAATCATTCTGGTTAGTTTGGTTTGTGTTTTTTTGTTTGTTTGTTGTTGTTTTTTCTAGTTAACATTTATTTCATTTTTTTCTAGTTAATATTTAGTTCATTTTCCTTTAAGCATTTTATCCAAACTGGTGGAATCTGAAACAAAGTCCTGCATTCATTGTATTCTGCAGCTTCTAACTTGCTTCTTTGGTACAGTACATACACTTCCTAATCATAAGTACAAATTTCCTCTCATGGAAATTAGGGGAAGTGTTCTGACTGGCCTAAATGGCAACACAAAAAGGTCATATCTTTCACAGATATTTCTTGGGAGCACTGGATTTATTCTCCTTTTTATTATTCATGGCTAAGATTAAGGGAAAAATGCTGCAGGCACTTCACAGAACCTAAGAATGAAATTGAGAAGGAAGCAGTCAATGTGCAATTATGTGAGAAGTTTAGGAAAACAGATGATTTTTTGTTTGTTTGTTTTTGAATTAAAAAACAACCAAACCAAACCAACCAACCAACCAAAAAATGCAGCTATAGTTACAAGGACTGACTCTTGTTTAATCTCTGATGATGTATACATGTTAGGAAAAATGAGAAAATTTTCTTCAGTAGTAAGGTCATGCTTTATAAACAAGAGAGCAGTGATTTTTGTTTTCCCTACAGAATTCTTAGAATACCTAGAATTTAATGTTTCATTAGGACAATGGTAAAGTACATGAGATTTCTTTACATCACACTAGTAGTAAAGTGATTGAAAACCACTTTTCCTTCCAATATTGCCATCCTATGACTGTGGTGACATTCATCCTACAGAAAATAGCTAGGATTTCAGCATGCAGTTGAGTCCCTGAATTTTATTCCTTCCCTGGAAGTCCTTTCTGTAGCAAAATAAAGATCACTAAAATCTCAAACATTTTCATGGGCATAGGTCAGCTTTTTTTTAAAGAGCCAGTAACAGATGCTGATACTGAAATCAAAGATCCCAAACAATAACTTGGATTGAAGAATGTCTTTCTTAGTCAGGAAGTTAGTTCATTTACAACTTCCCCTTTACTCTCCCTGCTCTTTCATTGAATTGCTGGCACCACATCATACAGTAGACCATTTTGGACCTCCACCTTTCACATTTGTTGTTTCTTTTACCTCATGTTGATCACTTGGTGAGGCAGACAGGATCTTGCCTGAGGATTGTGTGATACCAACATAACATCTTCAAATATTTATACAAATATGCAACTTTTTTCTCATAGTATCTTTTATAGCATATAATTTGCCTTGGGAATAGCATACATTAATGAAATATGTTTTACTCCACAACCCACCAAGAACAGCCTTATGTTTTCAACAAAATAGGGACAAGGCAGTAATACACCCTACCTGGGAATTTCCTGGTTCATTATTCTTCAATTGTAGACACTGAATAAAAAATAAATAATCCTGGAGAAAAATAAAATTGTCATAGATTGACTCTTTAGTCTTTACTGGTATGTTTTATTATCTCCTGTCCTGACCACCAAGGTGGGGGTCTTTGCCTCTAGAGAAACTCACCAGAGTGCTTAACTTTCTTCCTGCCTGTTAAACAGTCATCTGCAGCTTACCAGCTTTTAGGAGCCCAGTGGGACCAACCTGGAGGAACAGTACGAGTTTTTTTACTATTTTTTTCTGGCTCACTGATCCTCATGTAAATTAATGTCATACATCTGTTTTTTTCCAGGACTGAAGGGACAAGAATGCATGGACAGAGGGGAAACCAACTACTGTTTTTTCCTAATATTTAAAAAATCCAAATCTCTTAGTCTACAGTCCAATCTAAGTCCAAATTATCCTTGCAGATTAGATTTATTGAGTTGCTTTATACTTTAAGGTTGGTGACATTTTGTCAAAGAATACACAATGCCTACTTTCCTTCAAAGTTGTTGCAGTATTTTGCTGATAGCTACCAAAAAGAGTAACAAGTGCGTGAACAGTCATTAATCCACAGCTTGTCAGATATTTATACATTGACAATATCCAATTTCAACTAAGCACTTCATGTTTTGCATTTTCACACTTCATGTCAAAAGGTGGCAGAACTCAACTCTGCAAAGCTTTGACAGAGAAGGTTATTTGTCCATAGTTTCATCATGCCTGATTGCCTCTTAGCATCATTTTAGATGCCATTAGGTGGCAGAATATTATTTGTAAAATAGTTTTTTTCTAAATGTTTTTAGAGCTGTCACAAAGCACTAGCTTAACACTTCAGTGGGTTGTAAAACAACAGGTACAACTCAGAAGCAACAATGAGAATCTCCACTGCATCACCACCATACCTTCTGGATAATCTAGTGTCAGTAATTTTTTTTCTGAGAAGAATTCCAAAGTTCAGCCAAATCCTAGACTAAGCCTGAGCAAAAAAACAAACAAAAAAAGGGAACCAAATGGAGATAACGATGCTTTTGTTTTCTGGGTATACCTGCATAGAACTCTCCAACAAAAAATTAAACATAGATCACTAAGGAATTATCAGCTTGTAATGACATTATGTTGGTAACAGCTTACATTGGATATGAACTGGTTGAGCAAGGTATGCAATCTTCTTGCCCACCACAAGAAGTGGTATATTTGCAGACAAGGTTCAGAAGACTGAAGTGAAATCCTCTCTTTGCCACATATAGAATTTGTGAGTGCAGACACAGGTCTGTAAAATGAGGAGAGTATTACTATTTTTGTGAGTTCTTTTTTTTCTTTTATTTCTTTTCTTTTGTTCTTTGTCGTTTGTGCCTGCTCAGTTCCTGAGGTCCTAACCAGAGTGGCTCATGATTATTAAGCACTTCCAAGAAAGCCTGTGTGTTGTAATAATACAAACAATTAATAGGGCTTATAAAAATAGTATTAATCCAATAGTCATGTGTGATTGCATTGTCTTGCTACATTTATGCTTACTAGAGGTTTGTGGTTGCTTCATCTCCTGGGTAATTGAATTGACTTAAATTGGACCATCTCTGGGATAATTATTCCACTACCCAAGGAAGAACAGAAAAATCTAGTCTTCATCTAGCTCTAGCAATTACAAGTCATCACCAAAACAACCCAAAAAGGATGATTAAGGCTATATAGGTAATTTATATTATACTATATTACAGGCATATATGTATATATACATATATCTATCTTTTACCTCTTCATAGGTACTTATATGTACATAGCTATAAATATAAATAATATGGACATCAGGAAATACAGCAGTCATAAAATATAGTTGAATCATGGGGAAATTGTTCACAATATTTGACACTCACACGTAGTAAAGCAGTCTGTCCCAGAAACTTGCATACATATATAGATTTAACCAAATGCTTTCATCTACCTTTGGAAACAGTGTTCTTCATGGGACTTTTTGCTCCTGCATTACAGTTGCTTAATGGCAGGAGTGTCATTGCTGCATGCTGTGCCTGGTTATTGTGACTGATGCTACTAATTATATTAATACTATAAAAAACATAAATATATGTATTTGTTCCATCAGTTGTCATTTTTGATACCCACAGTCATAAATGAAAGTCAAGGAAAGAAAAAGAGAAATACTTCATTGATTCCAGAAGTGTGCCTGGCTATTCAGAAATAATTATACTACTTGATGAACCATGGTACTGTCTCCTCTTGTCTTCCTGTTTGATTACAGATCAGATACCAGCACTTAATGGGTAAGTGATCTGCCACAAAGCTTCCCTTCATGTTATGTTTCAGGAAGCATTATAACAATTCATGGGATGAAATGCAGTTTTCTACCATATGCTGACATATCACAATGTAAGATGGTGAAGTGTCATAACCAGCGTTTTGCAATGTGATCTGCCACCCATGAAATGAATGCTTCAGAAAAACAACATGCCAGTTCTTGAATAAACTCTGACTCTAGTACGTACTGCAACCAGTAGACTGTGTAAAACGCCTTAGAGTTATCCATAGATTGCTCAGCTCTTCTGCCAATATAAAACTAAGAGTCTAGCTTTAGCTCACATTGGAAAGAACACAGTTAACCTTACAACACTGCAACACTACACTAGCAAGATTTTATTTTAGCCACTACAGTAAATGCTGACTTTTAACTTTTATAAGAGTATTTATTAAGACATGCAGTCACCTCCCAGGACACACAATTTATCTATGACTGTGAATGGATAGGAAAGGTCCCCGTATTTATTAAGCTCTGCTACAAATCAATTCTACTGAAATAGTCGTAGTGTATTCTATTAGTAAGCATAAAAGATATATATGCAATATTATGTCAGCCTCTCAGCATAACAGCAGTGAGATTTGCACTGCAGTTCACTGCAGTGATCCTGAGTCAGCACTTTCAGTACAGGAAGTAGAAAGTAAGGGTAACCGAGCTGATAAACTGCAAGGAAAAATCCTGTTCTTTTTACTCACAATAAAAGCCTGACTGGAGAAACCCAGTCTGGCTGTACTTGACTAACCTGGGCATCTTCTTACTGGGGTGACAAAGACACCAACATGTTGCTCAAGATTATTATCATAAGTAGTTAATGTAGTGTTTTGTTCTTTGGGGATGTAAGGGAAGATAGGAGGATTTTACTTTCATTAAAATTTTGTTGACTTCTCACCCATCTTAGCTGGCATGTAATATGTTTAGTTTAGTTTAATTTAATTTAATTTAGTTTAGTGGAGACTTCTTCATCTGTTTCCTTGAAAAGACGGTCTGAAGTCACGATAAGACAATCTGAAAATACCACAACATCGCTGGAAACAGCAGAAGATATTTGTCTTCTAAGCAAACTGTCAAGAGGACCAGTAAATTTACTGGCCACTAAGTAGTATGGGGCTCATTCTTGTATTTACTGGAAAAACTTTGAAGTAAAATTTGGTTCAATATTGATTATGCCAGGATGTTGACGCATTGCTTTATCCTTGAAAAAGAGTCATGCCAACCTCTTTAAAACCAAAAGCATTTTCACGTCCTGATCCAAGCTAATGTTCATCATCAGCTATTGCCAGTGAACTGTCACCAAGATATAGAAGATATCATTCTGGTCATAGTTCAAGGACATAGGGAATCCAAATTACCACTGACAGAAGAGTAGAAGGTCAGGATGATATTGATGCTCTTTATCCCTCTGTGAGCACCATCAGTTGATTTTCTCACTCAGATGGGAGACAGTGACACTACCAGAAACTGCCACATATATTACATGCTATCAGTTTGGACAAAGATTTCAGTGTTGTGTGAAATACTAATGTCCTAGTTAGAACAGCTGGGACCGATTCATCACTAGATGGATGTAGCCCAAAACTGTGTATTCTATAGCCTTCCACGCCATTTCCCAGAAACTGTTATCAGTAGAGGCCTGCGAAATAGGAAGATGTTCCTGTCCTCATACCCTTTTATGGAATTCCCTGCTCTGAGGGAAGGACTGAGCATCCCCATACCCTTTTATGGAATTCCCCGCTCTGAGGGAAGGACTGAGCATTCCTGCCTGAACTGGAGAATATATAAACTTGGAGTTTCAGAACCCTTTTACTACTCGTGGGATCCAGAGGAAGACTGCAGCTCACCGCTCTCGGCCAGACTGAGACCACCATCCTTGGCTGGACTGCAATCACTACTTCTGACCAGACTGCAACAGCTCTCCCACCAGGAGGTTTTTCCCCTCTCCGTTTCCTTTGGACTCAGGGGGGGCCCAAGGAACACCACTTTGTTCATGCCCCAGGGTGCTGGGTTATACATTTGGGTTTTGTGGGTTAAGACCAATTGTTTGTCTGTATAATCGTACTTATTGTATTATTTTATTAAATTGTTATTCTGACTTATAATCTCTCTTTTGAGTTGAGTTCATTTCCCCTGCTGGTTAACTTTTAAACCAGCACAACTAATCCAAGAATAATTATGTCAGGACTGTCTGACTCTGGTTTACCCACAATGCTATATAGGACACAAGCTAATTACTTCTTGTGCTTCAGTACCTTGACATATTCTAACTTAAGGTGTTAGTCAGTAACTCCATGTCTTCTAAAACCTCCTTGATGTGTTCTTCTGTTATTTTATTACTGTAAATGAATTGCTGGTTTAGTAGGCGCTGTGTTTTTCCAGGGATATTTCAACAAACTAATTTTAAAAAATTATTATAACAGTGTATTTCCTGGAAGAAATAGCAAACAAGCATTTAACTTAATAATTACTTCCTTCTTGTGCTCTAAAATCTCAGAAGGAAAGATCATCTCTACTCTTACCCTCCAATACTGTTTGGACATGGTTTTGTTTTTTGGTTTTTTTTCATTATTTTCTCTATACAGTTAAATGCAGTAAATTTTTACAATTACTAGAATCTCAAATATGATTTGTGTTATCTTTCAAGAACCTGCTGAACATCAACTTCCTCATGTTTTTTTGTAAACACTTCAATTACTGTGTATGTGAAGGGAGGGTATCAAGGGGATGGAGCCAGGCTTTTCTTGGTGATGCTGAGTAATAGGACAAGAGGCAATGGACAGAAACTGATGCATAAGAAATTCCACCTAAATATGAGGAAGAACTTCTTTACTGTGCAGTGACCCTACACTGGAACAGATTGTCCAGAGAGGTTGTGGAGTTTCTCTCACAGAGATGTTCAAGAACCATCTGGTCACAATCTTGTGTGATGTGCTCTAGGATGACCCTGCTTGAACAGGGAGGTTGGATGAGATGACCCACTGTGTTCCCTTTCAACATTACCCATTCTGTGATTCTGTGATTATTTTAAAATCATTTTCTCATTTGTTTTCTGCCTTTGGCATATCATTTTTACCTGCATAAAAAAATCACTGTGGATTAATGTTTATAAAAAAAAATTTTTGTAATTGACTATTCCCTAACAGAGACTTTAAAATCATTCTATAGAGGTAGCTACAAGCAGACATGAATTGGTGCTCTTTCAAGACATAATAGTTGAGGCAGTGCAAATCAGGATGCTGTATAGCCCCCAAAGTAACAGATTAACATTTCCTTTTTGTGTTATTCTAGCTGTCCCAGAGAGAGATACTAATGTTATAGATGAATTATTTCTCACTATCCTTCCTGGTGTTCCCATCATTGATAGCATTTAAGACAGCTGCAGAGCTTGCTTCAGTGTTGTGAGGTCATTATTGAGCTTAACACCAGTAGCCTGAAAAAATCTGTTAGAGTTTGTTTGTTTGTTTTCCTCAATTGTATATTGTACCTTGTTCTCTAATTCCGAACAACAAAAGGCAAGTGAGTACAGCTCTGATTCACCTCTCTAAGAAAAGGTATCCCTTCGACAAGAGAGTCCTGCTCTAAATAATTTGCAATTTAATCCACTCTTGACAAAAATAGTGTGAATTATTTTTAAACATACAGAGTCACTGACTTTCTTAGGAAGTACTTCTGAATGGCCTGAGGAATTTCAGGCATTTTATCCCTGTCAACTCTGGTAGAAGCAAAATTGTAAGAAAGAGATGAGATGACACTGAAATCAGAGGGGGCAGGGGAATGAGTGAGCATCTGCATTGTGCTTAGTTACAGCTGCAGTTAAACTATGGCAGGTAATTGTTCAGTAGCTGTTTCTGGCTCTGGAACACAGTATCAGAGACTTTGTCACAGCTATTAAATAATAATTAAAAAAAAACGGTCTGTCCCCACTGTATGTCTAGTCCAGCTACATAGTAACATGAGAAGCTGCCAGATGCTCCTGATATCACAGACATGCTCCTGATATCACAGCAGACAGCTAATCTGAACCATCTAGTTTTACTAAGAAGCTAATGGTGTGATTTTACAAGAAAGAGGGTAAGAACTTAGTGGTTTGCTAGCTAAACAGAGATTACCAAGGCAACTCTTAAGTTCAAAAAAAAAAAGGTATCAAGTCAGCTGAAGAAGTAAGAATAACCAGGGTGATATATTTATTTAGGAAGTGATGAGAGTAGTAAAGTTGAAGAATTGGGGGAAAAAAAAGAGTATATAAGAGTATAAGTATATAAGAGTCACTAGGGGGTCAGCCCTGCTCTTGATCACTGTAGTTTGCAATAGGACTATAACTCTTTGCTTTTTTTGAGCATACTGATGTCAAACTTCTACAGTCAGGAAAGCTGGGCATGTTTTTCCCCAGTGTTGTTAGGGCATACTGTCAGTGTTCTTCCAAACCTCAACAAGGGAACACCCAGAGGGTGCCTTGTAATAACACCATCTCTTCCTGACAGTAAAGGTCATGTTGGATTTGAAATTCTGAAACATGAAAAAACCACAGTGAAAGGAAAAAATAAAATGCCATGAGGACTTTGGTCAGACAAACTGACCAGCAACATGCTGAAGGAAATGTGCAGCAGACAAATGACTAACAAAGTAGTTTGAAATCCCATAGAAAACATATAAAAGGAAAACTTCAAAATACAGAGGATCAAAGTTGTCTACAAAATTTCAAGTCACAGAAGATGTATCTTGAAAAATATTCCTCTTAAAAATAGAGATAACTGTAGCAGCTTGTTTGTGGCGCTTCTTTAGTCAAGATTATACTTGCAATAAATTTGTACTGTAATGCTTGGTCCCATCTTAGTCTATGCAATAATAGTATATAATAGGATGTAGTTAGTTTATTGTTTTGGAGCATCACAGCCTATTCTTTAAAGGAAATTTGCAAGTATGTTTACTGAAATAGTAGCAATAAAAAGAGTAAGAAAAGAACCCCAATCTTAAAATGGTCATATCTTTTTAAAGGTTAACTAGTGCACAATTGAAACTGCTTAAGAAAACAGATCTCAACCTGCAACAGTTCCCATTTTAAAAAATAAATTACTTATCTATTTTTTTCAAACAATTATGGGAGTTATGGAAGATTTTCCTTTCCCTTTTCTTTTCCTTTTCTCTTTCACTTTCTCCTCCCCTTTACTTTTTCCTTTCCCTTTCTCCCTTTTTCCATTTCCTCACTCCCCCTTTTTTCCCTCAGTTTTTCCTTCTCTTTTTGTTTATTTTTTGTTTGTTTGTTTTTGTCTTCTACTTCCCTTTCCTCCTTCCCCTCTTATCCTTCTCTTGAGATGATAGATGTCTCTACTTACTGATTACTACAAGAAGTGTGTCAGACAGCATAGCAGTTGCAGTTTGTCTGGGACAGAGTTACTTTTCTCCATTTTTCTGATGTTCACATGGTGTTGTGTTTTGGTTTTGTGACCAAAACTATTGATAACACTTCCATGTTTTCAGCTGTTGCTGAACAGTGCTTTCACAATGTTTATCATTCTGTTTGGCTATCAAGTAGTCTGGGAGGGGATGCAGTAGGGACAACTAACCTGAGTTAACAAAAGGTGTATTCTGTACCATATGAGATTGGGTTCAGAAATAAAACCGATAAAACTGGGAGGGGGACTGCAGGCCAAGTTAGGTGCTCATCACTCGTTTCACTTATTGAATAGCCTTTTTGTTAGACCATAAGTTTTTTCATTTTTGCCTTTCTGATTCTCCCCCCATCCAGATACAGTGAAGTGAGTGTGATATAGATGGGAGCTTACCTGACAGCTGCGGCAAAGCCACCACAGAGACTTGTATGCCTTCAACATAAGAAAGTTAACCTGAAAACCACAGAATTATTACTACACCAACCACCATATCCTGGAATATATCTCTGCAGGTTTAAGTCTTAGGGTGCATTATCTCCATACTCTGATGTAATGTGTGTGACTACTTGCTTGGATAATGCTCCTATTGCTGACTTCTAGAAATCTTTCAATCTTCAATGTGGGTTTTATACGTTTATAATGTTATGTAAGTACTGAAAGTGATGTTTTGATTTGTTCCAAAAGGGAAGACTGAACAGTGACTGTACTCCCTCGATAAAACAGATCACCCTTCATTTTTAAGTTTAATTATTTCACATTAGCCTATAATATAACAGTTTTATCAGGTCAATAGGAAATAATTTCTTAAAAACAAACCCCATTTTCAGAAGAAACTTTTGGAATACAAATGTGACTATGTCTTCAAAATATTGTTAATTTTCAAACACACTGTATAGCTAAATACTCTGTTAAATCTTGGCACCTACTTAAGTAATTTCTGAAAATCACATCAAGTAATCATTTTGTAAAGTATATTTATAATTGTTTATTTTATTTTATTTATATGAATAATATAAGATGGTTATATCTAGATTGGTAGAGACCTCTGGAGATCATCTGGTCTAAACTCCCCAGTCAAGCACAGCCACCTAGAGTCAATTGTCCAGGACCATGTTCAGACAGCTTTTGAACATCTCCAAGGATGAAGACACCACCACTTCAAGGCAGACTGTACCACAGCTTAGTCATGCTTACAGTGAACAAGAGTTTTCTGAAGTTCAGAGAAAACCTCCAGAAAGTCCTATTCTGCAAAGCTGCGTTTCAGCCTGGAGGACCCCAGATGTTTAATGAGGATGTTAAACACGGCTGGACGCATTTCTGACTCCTGGGGTACACTGCTGCTTAATGGTCTCAGAAAGTGAGTAATCTCTCAGTTATTGGCTGAATCTGAAAGTGTTCAGACCATCGATTCAGAATGGAGGTTTTATCTGTTAGAAGCGTTTGGTCATCAGCGCTGAGTAGAGGGCTTTGTACCTGGTGTGTAGGCCCGTATGCTGTTTTCAAGGCCTCATAGAAACCTTTGTGATCACCCGTATCTGCGCATAATTGAGTTTTTTCAGCTAGATCAATCCACCACTTGTTCTGGATGTCACGGAGTTTCTGCTGGAGCCTGCTGCATGCGAGACGAAAGGCTGTTTTTCTTGCGTGACAAGATGGCAGTGCAAGGTGTGGTTGGTGGGCAGTTCTCTTCTTCCTCAGCAAGTCCTGGATTTCTTGATTGTTTTCGTCAAACCAGTCCTTGTTCTTCTTGAGGGAGAACCCTAAGGATTCTTCGGAGGATTGTAGGATGCTGGTTTTAATAAGCTACCAGATTGTTTCAGGAGAGGAATCTACAGAATCTCTGGAATGGTTTTCAAGCCTAGTTTGAAGGTTTGCCTGGAATCTATCTCTTACTGTGGCTGATTGGAGATTGTTAACTTGGAGTCTTCTCCGTGGGATGTTGCCAATTTTAGGTTTGAATTTAAGATTGAAGCTGAGTTTGCAGTGCACAAGCCAATGGTCTGTTTGGCATTCTGCACTGGGCATCACGCGGGTATGGAGGACATAGGTAAGATTGACGGGGAGATAGACAACAGGTTGGCAAAGGCATACAGTGCTTTTGGAAAACTCCACAAAAGAGTATGGCGAAATAAACACTTGAAGAAAAGTACCAAGATCAGTGTTTACAGAGCCATAGTGCTGTCTACTCTCTTGTATGGTTCCGAATCATGGGTCATCTACCGCCACCACCTGCGTCTCCTAGAACGCTTCCATCAACGCTGCCTCCATACAATCCTAAACATCCACTGGTCAGATTATGTGACCAATACATCTGTTCTTGAGCAAGCAGCAGTCACAAGTGTAGAGACCACGCTGATGAGAACACAACTGCGATGGGCAGGGCACGTCTCCAGGATGAAGGACCAGCACCTCCCTAAGATCTTGCTTTATGGTGAACCTGCCACTGGTTGCCGCAAGAGAGGAGTCTCGAAGAAAAGACTCAAGGACTCCCTAAAACAACATCTCAGCTTTGACCATATTGATCAACATAACTGGTCTACTCTGGCCTCCAGTCGGGAGGTCTGGAGACACACCATCTATAACGCTGCGGATGCCTTTGAGAACACACGCAGGATCACTCTCGAGGAGAAAAGGTAATGCAGGAAGAACCGTGTCTTGCAGAATACACCATCTAAGGAGTCTTTCTGTTGTGCCTTTTGCAATCGGATATGTCTGTCACGTATTGGCCTCATAAGTCACCAACGAGCCTGTAATAAATGTGGATAAAGCTTTCCCAAATCTTTGTTCGCAAAGCCCAGCCATGATGATTGGCTGAATATTTGATTTCTAATTTTCAACCTCAATGTAAAATAGTAAAACTTTATCTCTGTATATTTTTCAATACGGTTCTATATTCTTCCTTTACTTTTCATAATTTTATTGTCTTTTATTCTTTTATTTAAGTGTGGGGGATTTTATGTTTTATTTTTATTTGTTTTTCTTCTGTTTTTACCTTGTCAGTTTTACCTAGAAATATTGCTAGGAAAGCAGACTTGCAGACATAATCCTTTACCCTAGATATCTCTGCATAATAGAATCATTTATTTTTTAAGGAGAAGTACATAAAGTTTTCAGGACTGTTATTTTAGAAATTTACACTATTGTATTTCATACATATTCACTATCAGTTTTCTTGTAAACTTACTTTTCCATATGAAAGTTATAATTTCATATTTCAGCAAGATTTTCTGTGAAATAGTTTTATCTTCAAGGAACAATACTAAAAACCCATTAGATTTACCTTGGTTGTTGAGATCATTCTTAAGTTTACAGTTCTCAGAAATTTACAGGTTGCCCAGAAAGGTTCTGGAGTTTACTTCTTTGGAGATACTCAAAAGCCAACTGAACACAACCCCGAGTAATATACTCTAAAGAATCCTGCTTGAGCAGGGATGTTGGACCAGATGACCTCCAATGATTCCTTCCAACTAGTTTTCCTTATTTCTTTATATATGCATCATAATTACATATCTTTTTGTGTATTTCTGCCCTGTAGAGTAGATATGGATATAATACACCAATAGACTTGATATTTTATCAGCACAAACTAAAATAGCTTTATAGTAAATTTGCAACTTTAAAATTCTCTTTTTTTTTATTTTTAAAAGTATTTTTATCCAAAAAATTCTTAATTTAATTGTTTTTGTCTACATATATGTGTTGATGAGAATTCATATAGAACTTCTATCTTGATATCATTTGAAAATCCTTTCTTTGTCTCTTATTTATTATTTGTATTTATATTGTTTGTATTTTTTTTAATTTCTCCAATGAAGGTGAAGGAAAAGAAATGCGAAAGCAGGAAAAATAGAACTAAATTTGGAATTTTAACAGCTACTGTTTCTGTTAATTTTGGTGGTGAGCCAGAACTTCATAGTATTTAAAGCCACAACATGTTAAAGTAAACTTCCGGTAAAAATCTCCACAAGCGACACTTTCTCTTTCTTTTCAATATTGACATGATCCAGAATCAACCACTGACTTGAAGCTAGGGCATTTCAGCTCTCACCCAATGTTTACTTTTCAGGACAGAACTCCTGGAATGAAGCCTGACAATTCTTTTTGGCTCTATGTCACAAAGATATTGATATCAGAATACCCTTTTGAAACATTTTCAAATCCAAATGATTAGAGTCAAATGGCAAAATAAAAGGTATGGGTTATTCTATTTGTTTGTTTGTTTCTGGTGACACATAGATGCCAGTTGTTTAGCAGAAATACCTGTCAGGACATGAGCTGGGGGTAGAACATGCTTCATGGACTGAGCCATTGTGAGATCTTAGAGTAATTTAACTGATAGATCTGTTTGTAGTGCCTTAGGGGATGAAATTCCTACTTTTTTTCCAGACAATATGCTTTGTTTTGGCTAAATAATTTCAGCCTGGCAGGCTTTAACTCAAAGGCTCACAAAGAGAATCCTCTGTCACTGTGGAAGCATGCAGCAAAAGCTTACTGAGGTAATGCTATAGGATCACAAAAGTGTTGCATACTAGTATTAAACGATACAGAGGCAAGATTCAGTTAATAATTTTCAAGACTACATTTTCATAGTGTGGGTCACAGATTGAGGAAGATTGAAGTTAATGATCATTGGCAATCACATTGATTCTGATCTGACACGTTGAATCTTATCTACTTTTAGACAGATGAGTCTGATTGTTACGGGTGCTTTGCACAATCCTATTGCCTTCATTATTTCAGCTAATCTCTTATTCTTTATCATACGACCAACTTTTATTGCAAGGACAAAGCTACTATCAGTCCAGACATATATATAAATAAGTGGGACTGAATCCTCAATTAATTAGAGCACGCCATCTACGGAATTTCAATCTGCAATGGAAATTTAAATCCTAGATTAAATCCCTTTCTGAGAACACTGTACAGAACTTAGACCTCTTGCAGCCACCATTTACTGTGTTAGTTCATTGTTTGTTTACTGTTGTTTTGTGATTCCCTCTTTTTTTTTGCCACATCCACCCATTTTCCTTCATTTCTAATTTAGAAAGAAGTTTCATTTTGGCAAGAGAACTTTATTTCAGTAATGGTGCTCTGTAAGCTTGCAGGGAGCTTGCATCCTTTCCTCTGGTCAAATTCCACTACTTTGGCTTCTTGAGGTTCCCCTGTGTTATTTCAGATGAGCCAGGCTGTCAGCATATATCCTCTCCGGTTGCAGCTATGCCAAACGAAGAAGTTATTGCCCACAGTTGCTCACTACCAGTGCCTCAGAACTGACAGCTACAAAGCTTCATTTACAGAAATTGTATTTATTTTAATCAAAAATCTGAACATTACATCTATGGGATGTAAAAAGCAAATCTTAGCCACATTGCTTCTTTTAAACTGAAAACAGTTAGAAAACACCTGCAAGAGAGTTCAGTTTGGACAAAGAAGCAACACCCTGTTACTTGGAAGGAAGAAGCTCTGTATTCATCTGTAGCTACCATAAATGCTGCAGGTTAAATTGGAACTGTTTTCATTCACAACATGAGAAATGGTAGTTGGTTATTATTTAAGGCTGCAATCCTGCGTGCAAGGTGACTCTGTAGGGTGTGCAAAGGGGTGGTGGACCACAGCACTCCTTTTGCAACTGAAAACAAAGCATTGCGCCACAAGGTAAAAGGTAATTGTAGGATATTTGTGTTTAGTGAAGCATACTATTTCTGCCATAGAGTTCTTTGTACTTAGTGGTAGGCAAATTGGGCTTTAATAGTTTTATAGTTTAAAACATGTCTGAGATTGTATCTCAAAGATCCACAATAGAAATAAATATAATTTCGTATTGGTCTGTAACTGTGTTGTATGCAACTAAGTGAAATGAGGCCTAGTAGTAGTAATACTTGGACCTAAAACATTTATCCCTTAAAGGGTGAAAGAAAAACATTCATTTGTGGAAAAATACTGAGACAATTTCTTTGTATGTGATATTCAGGACTTTTGGAGAGTTTTTTTCTTTTTTTTTTTTTTTTTTCTGTTCTTTTACTGTATGCAGATCTTTGATGATGCCACAATATAGCAGAACAGATGTTTTTTAATATCTAGTTAGAAAAAATTATTTGCATTTGAGAATTGAGAAAATTTGGAAGTTGCATAAAAATTAGGACTCTTGAGAGAATAAACAGTTTTCAGAACTTAAACTATTTTGTCCCTCAAAAAATCTTTTTCTTTTTCACAACTATTTTTTTTACAAAGAAAAGTATTAAAAAAAATAAAAGAAGATACATGAGGAAAACACATACGCATATCAAAATTTTGGGGGTTTATGTCACTTTTTTGATGTTTAAAGCTATTTTCTTCAGTAAAGGTTATCTGAATTACCTTGCCTTCCTCCTGCTCCCCCAGTTTCTATGTAATGTGACCTTGCAGTATTTCTGGTTGGAGATATATTATGAAAGCTTTTATTCACTTCCCATGCTCTGGTCAAGTAATGAGGTGCACTTCTAAACAGCAATCAGGAAAAGGGAGCATTATAATAAATCAAAACCTTATAGTGACTACACGTTTTCACTGGTCAGATAAGCAACTGACTCTGAATACAAAACAGAACTGCCTCTTTGTGAAGTAATATTTGGTGTTGGCCAATGTATTACTGTTTGAGCAACTGAGAACTCAAAGCAGACACACAAACACAAACACATACACAAATACACTTTTGTCCTCCAGGGTGCTACTTGTCTAGTAGATTAAACATTTGTAATGAAGTGTCTGCAGATCTGAATACTGTACGAACCTTTAGAGATTCACCCTACCTAATACTAGCTTTTTGTATTCTGATCAAAATATTTGACTTCCACACAGGTGTTTATTTCATAAACTGTGAGGAAAAAGAAGATTGTTTCTAGACAAGTGACAGGAGTATCATAAAGCTATGGAATGACTATTTGAACGGAGCTAGTGTGGGAAAAAGGAGAACATAAAGATACAGGGATTCTTTTGTGCTTTAAGTATAGAATTAATTTTTCTTTCCATTTATAAAAGTAATAATTTCCAGGGCCTCCTTTCAAGTCATGAATATTTTACCCAGAGCTCTCCCGGAGATGGAGAGAAACAGCTTTTCAACCAGCTGGTGCAGGGTTATATTTGGCATATGGAACCTGGATTCAGTTATTGACTTAGAAGCCCATAAGTACCCCCTTAACAACAGTACTGTGTGTAATACACATTGCTGGGGTGCTCCTTAACACAGATTTCTAAGGTATCCAGCCTACTTGTCTACTAACAACACAACATATAACAAAACAGAAGACTTGAATGTAGATCCGGTTGATAAAATCCTAATGCTGACAGAGGCTTGGGAGTCTTCAGAAAACAAATAAACTCTGGGAATATGTTTAATGAAGAAGGAAACGAAAACCTGGTCACTAGATCCTAGAATCACTTTCAACTAATTTTGCATGATGAATTAGTGAGAGATGCTGTATTAATAATGTTGAGAAATTATGTACACTTTATGCAAACCACATGTACAATTAGTAAAAATACAAGTTTTTGAAGTCTGGTTTTTTTACAGCTTCAAATTTCATTTTTTTTCCTTGATGAAGCAATTAAAATGATTCTTCAACATTATCCATTTTTCTTGTTAAAATTACTTTAAAAATTACTTTTGAAAAACATTTTGCAAATTATTTGTTCATTTGCTGACAAAAAAAATAACAAGGCCTGTATATGCTGAGTTCAATGCATGTGTTGGAAAGGCATGTAACAGCTGGGATCTATCACTGCCAAGCAATAATTAAACAAAGTTGGCAATAGAACTCTGGGAGAAGTGTTGTATGCAAAACAGAACCATATATCTTCTGTAGGAAGTTTCTTGTAGTTTTGTAAAAAAAATGCATTCAGATGGCTTTCTCTTGAGTTTTTCTTTTAATTTGATTATTTACTAGAAATAAAGACATTTTCAATCAATTTAAAATGGAGAGGTTAAGTCCAAAAATCATTAAAATAAAGATCAGTTAAGTAGCAGAATTCCCAACATTTACCTTATTTAGAGTATTAGAACAAAAACCACAACTTTTTAAGAGTATCCCTAATAAAGAAATTCTGTTTAATCTCCAGGCTAAGAGTTGTGTAAATTTTGTAATAACCTTTGCTTCAAGGAAATATTTTAGCCTGATTATGTGAAGTGTAAACATATAATTTACTATTTCAATCTAAATTCTGACTCTAAAGGTGAAGTATATTGAGTCAGGAAAAAAAAAAAAAAACCTGTCAGGGTGATCATGGCTTTAAGAATGCTTACCTGTATGTTTTTAAACTCTAAGCAACTATCTCTCAGGGACCTTTCATAGTATAAAACTCAGATACACATAATTTACTGGGGAAAATTAGTTAAACATACTGTTATCTCCACATCTAAACATCTTAAAAGGAACACAGTCAGAAGTTCATGTAACGAATACTTACAAGGAAATTACAAATATCTCATTCTCATGAAGTGAGAGAAGGAAATGAAATTTTCTGTAGAAACTGCTGTGAATAATTTTGTCATCTCCAGGTAGTAACTATAAATCTTATTGACACTACATGGCACCATAGGGCTGTAATCAATACACGAGTTCACCAGCCTGTACTGCAGGTTGCACCGCAATTGTTTGAACCAAGATAATTGAGAAGAACTCAGAATTTATGATGGTGAGATTTTATTACTTGCTTATTGCTATTGGCAATGTATAAAGCTGTTCTGGAGTTGTTCTCACTCTTTTGGGAAAGGGTTTAATTCTTGCGATGATGTCCTATGTTCTTGACTATTATGCAACATGTAACCCTTTAGGTCAGCCAGCCTGTCTTAGAATATCTATTTATTAAGTAGAAACCAAATGTACTCTTCCTTTAGTCAGACACATTTCACAGGACCTACATCTGTCAATAAATTGAGAGCTCTCAGTACTCTGATTCTCAAGTTTCCTGTCTCTCCACATAGTGGTAATCATTTTACCTTATCTTGTTTCTTTTATTTAATTATAACTGAGCAACTGGAACCCAGAGAATATCCTTAGCAGTGATTTTTTACTTTTGTCCTTTCCTTTGCTTCTAATCACTTAGTCCTTCACCCAGTATTATTTGTATCCATTCTTAGTAACTCTTAGCAATAGTCATCAAGCATGTTTGCCATGATTAGGTGTACAGTAACATAGAGGATTAGTTTTTCAGTAGACTTCTCTTATTGCCCCAATATAATATGGAAAAGCAGGTGATAGGCAAGTATAATCCCCTTTGAATTTAGAACATTAGGATTACTTAAAGAGTAAGATTACTAGAAAACTTTAAGAATTCCAGGTTATTAACACAGCAGTTTACATCGCAAATCTTGGAATACAGCTTGTAAGTTTTTCAGCCAGCTATGTGTTCTAAAGAAATCACAGAAGAGCATCACAGTCTGTAAAGCATTGTATTTAAAGCTTCTATCTGCCACTAAGTATAAAAATGTTTCCTCAGGAAATGGAACTGGTTATTATTGTGGGAATACAGTGATCACTGAGGTGACGTTATATAGGAATTTTTCAATGCAGATCAATACTGACAATTCATTTGGATGTGTATGATCTTTCCAGTGTTAGTTCGTTAATGGTGAAAAAGAGTAATAGTGGACAGGATGCAGAAACAGAAGCAAAAAGAAGACAAAGATAAAAGCAAACAAACTCTTATATGTTAAAATGGAAATGGAGAAGGAGGAAACAAAAGAGATTACAGTGTATAATTTGCTCATGTGCATGGCGGGCTACCAAAGAATGGTCCCGCTATTAAAACAGGTTGCCACAGTTTTGTACCCTTTTCCTCCTGCATGTACACTAGTGAAGTAGCTAGAGATCATTTCAAAACCAAAATGAGAAGTAAAAAAAAAAAATCTCTCCCCATTTGAAGTAAGATATAACCATAGATCTTTTTGCTATATAGAAACGTGGGATCACCTTTCATATTGCTGTGGATTAATTTTGGTGTTGACAGACAAGGTGAGTTCTTATACAAGTATTTGTGCTTAATATAAGCACTTTTAAGAAAAAGTAAGCATTCCAGAAAATGGAAGTAGGAATTGTCTGCAGTACAAAAGATACTGTAGTAAGAACCAGGGACTGAAAGGAATAACATGCCATTATCATCCTGAAATCCCTGGATTCTTTCTGTTGGTTACTATCACTTTATTGTAGACAGATGACTCATATATAATAAAAGGTTTTCACAATTCTCATAAAACTTGTACGTTATGTTTTTCTCACCTTTGTGCTGCCCAAATATTTGTGAACCTAACCAACAAAGTACTTATAAGCATGGAACTTTTGTGTAGACACAATTAGGATCTCAAAGAGACTAAGAAAATGAGATGTATCAGTATATTTTACCCTAAACTAGTCATTAAAATTCAATAATTATCTTATATGGTTGTTCATATCCAGGAGGCACCAACCTTTATAATGATGACCCAAATAAACAGTGTAGCAAGGATAGTACTGCAAAGGAAGAACAATTCTTTAAAGACAGACCCCCTACAGTACTGAAGCAAGTTTCTCTTCATCATGTAATATGGTAAGTTGTTCATCACTTCTTCTGACTTCTGGTTTTTAGAGAACTTAAAGCAATTTTAAACCCTTTGGTTAATCCATGAAAATAATGAGCTGATGGAAACAATGGAGTTTAATTTCATTTATTAAACCAGTAAAGGAAGATGAGAGTAATTATATAAAGCTGGAAGATGAAAACTGTTATAAGAAGTTGGAAGACTATTAAAAGAAAATAATGAAATTGTACCCTGTTCTCTTGATCTGACCTTATTTCCGTGACCGTCAAAGGAAAATTTACTGTTAATTTCAATAGATCATAAATCACATAAATCATTTAAAAAATATATTTGATCAATTTAGTAAAACCTTGATGACATCTAGAATCGGTTAGTAACAGATCAGGAAAAAAAGAGTTGCATTTTCACTCCAGGTGAAAATAATCTTTAGATAGGTTCAGCCTTCATCCTTTAACAGGATGAGATACCTGTTTGTTTGTTTAAAGACCTATAATGAATAGTAGTAATTTGAAAAACATATTTAAACATGGAAATCTGAGGAATTCAAGTGACTCCTGATCACTTCAGTCTCCTCAATATTTTTCAAGAGTTATTTCAGCTAGTTGAAGGATTACACCACTCCTATTGCTTAATGGAAATTTCTGATATCCTGTTCTGTACATATCTTGAAGTAGCCAGCTTAATAAGACCTTGACTCTTTAATGAAATCTATTGGATGCAAATTGTTTTGATGCACTGTTTTGTGAACATAGAGACTGCAATTTTGCGAAATGCTACATTGAGACATTACCTTGCCTGTGAAGCACATAAGTCATGGAGCAACTTTAAGATAAAAAAACAAACCAAACCAAAACAAAAATACCCCAAACACAACAGGCTTGCAGAGTATAGAGTGTTTCAGGCACAGTACAATGTGCCTATATTTCTTTCCTTTCAAGGACTGGGGCTATGAAGCATAAAGTAGTGACACCAGTCTCTTTCCAGTTTGTTATAGTAACTCATCATTGGGTGACAGCGCAGCGCCGCTTCCTTCTGTAATGAGCTGTTAGCAAGGAGACTTAGCAGTACTGCAGTGGTACATAGGATTGACATTCACTATGCCTCCTTTGTATAAGCATCTGAGGAAGGCTGTACAGGAACACGTCAAAGAGCTTGTGAACTTGTTCATTGTCTATAAGATAACGAAAACTCTCCAGCACATCTGAGTCTTTTAAAATAAGGTCAACACTATGCAGAACTAGCATCTTAAAAGATATTTAAACAACATTTAAAATATTAAAAAATCTTCTTTCTTCTTTGAAGCACTATAAAATTTTAGGAATAAAAATTTATATGTTCAAGGTAAATAAAAGACATATGTGATTACTAGGACTGAATATGTAAACCCAGCTCTGATTAAAAAAAAGAATCCCAAGTGTTTGCAAAAGCAAAAAGAATTTTTTTTTTCTCAAAAGAAATTTTTTCCTTTATATCTTTTATGTTTTAGGAAGAGTTGCAATAATTTTCACTCCAATCTGGCTAGACCATAAGAGCATCTTCATAACAAAATATTAACATGGCTGTGTATATGTTATTCATTGTTGGAATGATAAAAATTTTAGTACTCTGAAAATTTACTTGGTGTATACTTGAATAATAATGGCAAGCACTACTTAAATGAGGATACAAGCTATCAGATGCATAGTCTATGCAACTGGATATACCTACTCCTTCCCGAGAACCACTCCTTGAGGAAAGCATTTATTTCAAAGGTGTTTTATTTTATAAGAATTTAGTAGAGGTAGATACATAACCTCCTATAAAATACAGAAAAATGAAGAAACACAAATAGTATTTCTCTTGAACTAGTAGTTTATATTTATCTAAATGTTTTTTTCTGAAAATCACCTTCAGAACTGCAGTATCATAGAATCACAGAATCATAGAATATTCTGAGTTGGAAGGGACCCACTAGGATCATCCTACAAGTCCAGCCCCTGGTCCTGCAGAAGACAACCCCAGGAATCACACAATATTCTTGACAGTGTTGTCTGAACACTTTTCCAATTCTGTCAAGCTTGGTGCTGTGACCACTTCCTTGGGGAGACTGTTCCAGTGCCCAGCCACCCTCTGGGGGAAGAACTTTTTCCTAATATCCAACCTAAACCTTCCCTGACACAGCTTCATGCTATTTCCTTGGGTATTATCAATGGTCACCACAAAGAAGAGATCAATACCTGCCCCTCCTCTTACCCTTGCGAGGGGTCTGTAGACTGTGATGAGGTCTTCTCTTAGTCTTCTCTTGTCCAGACCAAATAGGGCAAGTGACATCATCTGCTCTTCATACAGTTTCCTTTCTATGCCCTTTACTGTGTTTGTGGGTCCTCTTTGGACACTCTTCAACATTTTAAGGTACTTCATATAACATGACATTGAAAACTGCACAAAGAACTCGAAGTCTCTTCCTTCTGTCATCTGCTATGAAAACTGATTTTGTAGAGATGAGTTACCAGATATTGTACGTTTGTAACCTGTGGGATGTTATTATCTCTTAATTTTGGAGGGACTATATTACTCTGTCATAATTTACCTTGCAAATTTTTATAAACTGGATATAGCTCATTTTTTTATACAACTGTACTTTGAATCAGAAAGGTTTGGTTTTCTCTCACTTTGATGTAAAGCACAAATAAGCAGAAAGGAGCTAAATCAGTAATGTAGAGGTGTTGGCAATGTTAGTTCTATATTTTTTTATTCTTACCCTTTTTTTGGACTATAGAATGCCCAACAATTTTTTTATTCTTCACTCTAACTTGAAGTACATTGGGAATCCATAGTTAAAACATGTAAACTTTTCTTTCAGAATTAAATCATGAGTAATTAAGTATGTAATGAGTGGTCTTACACCACTTTTACTTAATATATCACAATGAATTCTAGATTTCCAAAATTTATAGGCCTTACAATATATTTTATTGGTGCTTTTTTGTTCTAAAGACTTATTAAAGTCTTTAGAATTATTCTGCTAAAGCAACCATGTTTTTTCAATATCCTTTGGTGATATCATAAAAATTCAGATATTAAATATAATTTCAACAGAAAAATTAGACATATCTTGAAATAAATATTCTGTGTGAGAAAAAATTACCATGCAAATAGAACATAAATAAACATAAGAGAGAAAGGAACTATGGTAGAGTGAGCTTATAAAATAGATAGAGAAAGTAGGTCACAGTGAGAGAAAAGAATAGACACTGGTTTTATGTGATAAGCAATCTTATAATTTATTTACTTTATAATTTATTTACAACAGCATTCACACATGAAAGAGAGTATAGATTGTTAAAAAATGGAGAGTCCATCCGCTTGTACTTCAGAAACCATGTTACAAGATCATTTGTATGTCTTAATCATAGTATTAGCAACTTAATTGTGATCTGTAAAGAAAGAACCTCTTTCAAAGCAGTATGTAGAGAAAAATGAGTTAAGCTGATGTGGGAGAGGGACGTTCCACTGAGCTGCCACATCCCATGAATCACTTTTTGATTCTGAGCAGCATTATTGACCAGTGACAAAGTTACAAATCACACTAAGCAGAAAAGGACCAAATCTTTCATATGCAGATGTTTTCTTCAATATTGAGGCTATATGCCTAGTAAATATATTATAGACTTTTTTTTTTAATTTTGTTTCATTGGACCCTTGTTCAACCAAGCAGCTTGAACAGATATGAATCCTTTTGATGTCAAGAGTATTTGATTATGTACTAACAGTCAAGTATACACTTAGATGTTTTTCCCATCAGAGCTAAGGATTGTGTCATTATCTGTGGTAGGAAAGATATGATATATGACTCCAGATAATTCTGAAATGAAGTTCCAAATTGTAAATGCATCAGGTGCCTGCCATTTTTATCTTTCCATTAATATTTTCATTTTGAATTTAAGGTTGATTTATCTGAAGTGTTCTAATGTCCACGAAGTACACTGTTTTGTCACAAGTCAAGTTACAGTATTCTATTGAGCAGTCAAGAATTTGCTTCAGCAGAATGTTTCTAGAATAAAAGCAGAAGACACACTTTCAATACCGAGAACCTGTAGTAAAAAAAATTTACTAAAATGGCTTATTTTTTAAATATTGAAACTGAAGACATTTTAAACACTGCTAGGGGCAAATGTAATATTCCTAGATGTATTATTGCTGTTTGATTCTGATCATAATTATATTCCTTATAAATAACTTAAAAAATACATTGTAGTGCTTGACTGGTAAACAACGAATAAATAATAGAAAAAGATGTTTCAAAAAAAATCAAACAATAAAACAATTCTAACATTAACTGTGCTATTTTAAAGAATAATGGTAGCTAAGACACAGAAAATCATATCCATTTTCTTTTTGGTGTGGCCAAAAAACTGCAGTAGCAACACCATAGCTCATCATCAACCAGATTGCTCTTGTAAATCTAGTTGCCATCAAGAATCAGTTTGCAATTGCTTAGCCCTTTGGTTCCTATTCTCAGAGTTAAGAAAAGCAAAGAAATTAACATTCTTCTTATTTGATGCTTTCTGTAGAATGCAATTGCATATTGGAATCTTCATTTCGAGAGGAACAAAGGAGACCATTCAGGAAAAAACAGAAGGGAAAGACACAGGTAAACAGGCCTAGCCGAATCTGTATCCTCCTTTGTAACATATCTTTCAGATTATTATGGAAAACTTTTTTCAGGTCATTATGGGAATTTTAAATATTACAATCTGATGCATGAGATTATAATGAAATCCAGACCCATGTACCAAAGTAACAACTAAGCGTAGATTTTCTTTTAAAGGGCTATTTGTCAAGAGAGATCTGACACTTAACATATGGTCTGAACAGTAATAGAGCCCGACAATGTGTTAGAACCACAACAGTTATTGAGGCAGAAAGAAAGATGAGCAGCAATGCACCCTACAGTGATCACTGTTAGGAAACACAGGACTGTAAGTGATTCCATGGCTCTGGTGGACTGACAGGGACAGTTAATGTCCAGGGTCATTGAGACCACCAGTCAATCACTCAAAAACTTTTTGAATGCAGGTAGGAGTCGTGCCACCTCTTGGCTCTACCAACAGCAGTGTGATTGAAAGAATTGTTTTTACCTTACATGAGCAATGTGGGCAGCATCTTGTCTCTGTTGACAATTGTCAGTGAGCAGACTGGATGTTAGAAGAAACTGTGCTGGCAGTGTGTCTGTGATGCTGATACTGGTCCAGAGAGGGTGTCAGAAGACAGGATGTCATAATGTTAGATGTTATACATTGTTAACACAATACCTACATGTGCTTCATGACTTTAGTTAAATGTGACCTACTTTCATTGTTTATATTCACTGAAGCCATATGTGAATATCTTGGAGACATATGTATAAATTGTGCTACTGAATGCCAAGATAAACTTTCAAGATAAGTAATTAGAACTATCCATTTTACTTCAATTATTGTCTCATTCGATTATTGTCTGGTAAGGAAAATATTTTTTGTTGTTTATAGAAGCAAGACTTGCTATCTCATGCCTTCAGGTGTTCTTGTTGAAAAAAAAAGAGAAAACATTAAGGTTAGATTTGTGAGTGCTTCCTTGCTCTCTAAAGCACATACTCTATTCTAACTGACTTGTCTTCCACAAAACATATACACAGGGAGTGGCTCTCTTTATCAAAGAATCTTCAATTAGGTTTCCTAAGTTAAGCTAGTTTACTCCATAAGGGTACAATCACACCTGTTGGATACACACAACTACTGTTTCAAATGACTTCTCTTCACATGGCTTACCCTTTCAATAATTGTAAATTATCAATTAAACCTCACAGACGTTGAACTTCACTGTTTTCTCATCAGTTTCTCGAAGAACAACCTATAACATCTTCTGTTAAAAGTAATTGGTTTTGAACATTTCTTCTGTGATTGCCTTAGTATTTTATCCACATTTTCTGTGTAATATGTTTATTTTTGTACATCTCTTTCTCATCATGGAATAAATTTTCCTTTGTTTAACATTTCCTGTATTACTTCTTACTACAGTATTGTTTTTCTACTCCTTCCTGCATCATGTATATTACCACTACTGGTGCATAAAATCAACCCCTTCTGTTGTTTTTTGTTCCTCATATTTGTCAGAAAGGCTCCTATAGGAGTACATAATTCCTACAACTCCTTTTCTCATTTCTGTTCAGTGTTTAACAGATCAACAGTTGTGATTATGCACTAATAGCTGACAAAGTTCAAAAACTGTAATTTAGAGAAAGACGCAACACCCTGCACATTCTCACTTAAATTCATGTTTGGGAAAGAATGGTAGTTTTTGGGGGTTTTATTTGTTTTTTTTCTTCCATAACAAAATATTTCAATTTTAACAGGTTAGGCGAATGAGAAATTGAAAGCATACACTTTTAGCCTACTATTTTAAAGATTGTCAAAAATCCTTCCCAGTAGACGCAAATGTTTTAACTACATTTTGAAATCTCATTTTTTCTTTATAATTTTAAGCAAAGAATATGAACTCTCTTATACCCAGAAATGGAATAAAGCTAGATAAATATTTTTTTCCAGTAATCAAAAATAGAAAAGGACACAAACAGATAATCTTCTATAAATATTGTCTTCATTTTTAAAATTATTTACTTCAGTCCTTCATTCATTTTAGTGGCGTCTTAAAAAAATTTAAAAATTCATTTTTATTTTCTAAAATTAATCCCACAGATGTATACATAATATTTTTTTATCTTTATTTTACTTCAGTGGTTTGGCATCTTATTCTTGTTTGATTGCTTGTAATTAAGACATATAATTCTAAGACCATAGCACACGTACTTCACAATTGCAATAAATGTTTTCTCGTCAAACCTTGGACATGAAAAAAAGCTTTTTTATTAATTCTTCACAGAAAAAAAACCCCAAGATTTTTCCATGATAATTAGATTATTCTGTAACCTCCCAAAGATTAAATCCACTGGATAACACATATATAATGAATAATTTAATTCTATATGTTTGTATAATCATGGGATTGATACATTTGCTCCAACTTACAATCTGAAAACATTTTTTGATATTACTGCTGAGGAATAAGTGGTTCTCTACGTGAAACTCATGAAGAAATTAGTGTAGATACAACCTTTTAAAGTAATTTTAAAAACAAAAGCAGTACTAACAGCTTCATTGATTTTAATATTCCAAGATAAAAACCAAAATACTATTCTTACAGTGAATGAAAAGCAGACAATCAAGGAAACAGGAGTATACAAGAGTAAAAACTTACTGAGATTTGCATCTTTATCTTCTGGTTTTATATGTTGATATCTGAACCAATGTGCAGACATGCATTTAAATACTTGATAATTTACTTGAATTTTTCCTGCACAGATATTTTTAGCTTTTGTTTATTTGTTTGTTTATTTGTTTCAAGTTCCACTTTATTCTTTCAGCATAAGATGCCTTAGATAACTGTAGCTCTGCTTGATATCATGTCATATTTGTAGTACTCATAAGTCCTGAAAATTAGGCATTAAGTCCTGTACAGTTGAAGTTATAGCTGCCTTATATTGAATAGATCAAAATTCAAGGTACCAAATTATAAAGATAATTTAAAAAAGCATATTTTCAATACAGAAACCATTGGGTTTCCTAACCAGTCAGAAAAAGCCAAAGGTTTTGCTAATGAAATATTGATTGTTGCCAGTCCTGTTGACAGTAGCATCGCTTAAGACAGTGTAAATAAGCATCAGCTCCAGGGCCAGGCTCACCAATATTGAAACAGGGATGTCACAGCCATTGATCTGGGACTCATTAGGGTGCAGACTGAACGTTACTGTGCAATTGTGCTAGTGAGATGGATCACCATTTGCAGATGGAACATGCACAGCGATTTTACTGACTTTTCCTGAGAAAGTCATGCAGTTTTCGAACAACAGGGAGATTTGTGGGTACACATATCAAATCTATTATGGAAAGAACATTTGTCTTGGAGCTTCAAGTTGCTTTCACAGACTCTTTGATGATAAACCCTGAAGCAAGATTGAGGCACTGTGGTTTCATTTACAATCTACAAAACTAGAAACTGTAACACAAAGCTGGGATTTAGGTAGGCTTTGCTCCTTTCCATAATAACTGCTAGGAAAATGTTTCTGTGGCATGAGGGCTTTCAGGAATTCATAGTTTAAGGTAATTACTGAGTACCCAAAGTTCAGTGAGGAAAGTTAATTATTATACAGAAAGAAAATGGTCCCAGACTAGTCTGGAGGAAGGTAAGGATGCACAAGTCAAGATGTTGCAAACCAGTCCTCTAAGAAACCTGTAAGAGTGTAGAAGTATTAAAAATTAGCCAAAAAACAATGCTGGTGTGACAGTCTCAGAGAAGACAAGAATTAACTAGGAGGCTCCTACAAGGGACATAGCAGGTTACCTTTTAGCTTCTATTTGGATGAACAGCATGAGGAGGAAGCCTTTACATCATCAGTAAATTATATATTACCTTACTCAGAATACTCCTGAATTTGTTGTACTTCCAAATTATTTTTTTTCTTTCTGATACAGCTTATACCCTTTTGCAAACATGCCATATATGGCCTTGAGGTGTTCTTTATTGAATCTTTGACTACAGAAAATTATTCATTCCCAATGGAAAAAAATAATAGCCTGCCTGATGTTCTAGCAATGCACTTCTATGAGAAAGCTGAATCTCAATTGCTGTATTTCAGCCTAAAATGTTCAAATCTATTACACTGGAACTGATACAAAATATTCAATAATTCATTTCTATACAATCCTTACGGTTTTGAAGTTTTTCAGTCTTTGACTTAAACTCTGATAACAAATCTCATGATGACTAATTGAAACTAATTACTTCTTAGACAAAATTAAGAGGGTGAGATGTGAGGGGAAAATAAAAAAAAATCCCTTATGTAGAATATGCGAGTGGGTGTATTGTGCCTGAGCAGCTGTGTTGCTAAGTACTGTGAATGCTCCCTGTGATCTTACAATCCTAAAAATTCTGAATAACATATTCATACATGTAATTGGAAACCTACTCTTCTGCATGAAGTTTAGGATTAATACACAGTGGGTTTTGTGTTCAATCATAAGTTCATTCAATTTCATCATTGCTTTTTAGAACAGATCTTGGAATGGAATAACATTTTCTCAAAAAAAAAAAAGGGAAAAAAATTAAGGATGTGGGTGTATGATACTTGATAAATGTCATTTTTCTAATTGCTTTTTTTTCAGAAAAAGTGATCTCACAATTCAAAGACTTCCTACTAAAGTATTTTCTCCTGATCTGTTATAAGAGTGACTGTTGCTTTTAGTCTCTGATACAGGTTGTTTTATCTATGTCACCTATATCTATATCTACATCTATAACTATATCTCTATCACTTATTCTATATCTACATCTCTAAGATGCCACTACAGTTGAATATCTCCCTGAATGACAAGATTCATCAAAATATTCTAAATCATGTTTAATCACTCAAACTTTGTGAGGTATTCTCAAATAATCATGAGGTTTTTTTTAAAACTAATAATGAAAATAATGAAACTGGAATGAAAGACCCAAATGTAATAGTAATTTACTGTAGAATTTTACTTTATTGTAGATCAAATTCTATATTTCTAGACATACATCACAATATCTCCTGCCTAACAATATAGAGCAAATTTTAAAATAAGAAGCCTGACTGTTAAGACACTAACATCTTAATTTTCAATGTCAACATTGTCCAATCAAGCACAACAGAAGACATGATATAGAATTATTGAAATACGAGGTGGAAAAAATTCTTTTCCTTCTTATTGTATGCCTCATTATCTTCATTAACTTGTTTAAACAAATTTTTTATTATATATTCTTCATTTATTTTGTATTCCATGATGGTATAGATCATTGGAAGCAGAAATCAAAAAGAAGCTTGGCTTTCAGCTAAATTTATTTAATTCATAATTTGTTAAATCCTATTAATTGTTCATAGAAAGTTTATGTACAACTTACACAAGGACTTGTTAAGACCAAGTTTTCTGTGGCCTTTTGAAAAGAAAAAAGATGTTAGAGATCTTTTTTTGAGGTAGGTTGTGTTTTTCCACTTCACTATCTCTTTCAGCACAGCTTGTGCTTGTATAGAATACTGCCACTGGGACTCAAGTATTTCTCCTTAAGTGTCTTCAGTATTCTTTTCTCTTTGTATCTTCACATTCTTCAGTGTCTTAATCCTTCAACTCCAACTTGTTCATGATAGTATGAAATCAAGTGGAATGTTGTGTTCTCAATAATTATATCTTACAAAGTTTTGGTTCAATATTGAAATACTAGATGTGAAATAGTAAAGAAGCCACCTCACACATTTTAAACAAATCTTTTCTTTACTTTAACCATAACATTTTATCAAGTACTACGGTCACTACTGAGATTGACAATACCACACTTCAATATATTCAACTCAGATTGGGAATTAAGTAGTATGCAAAGCCTTACAAGTTCTGTCCTTTCAGGATTGTATTTTACAAGAAGAATAAGTGTCATTGTAGTTACTTAGGATAATACATTTGCAACAGTGGAACCCAGGTTCACAAGCTCATATGAAATTTACCCTGTATGATTGCAGAGTGGCACCAAATTCATTAGGAATTAATTTATTCTTACGGTTACCTTTCAATGTCACTCCAAAGAAGATTCTTACTTCTCAGTAGGTCATATTCATGTATACTTGGTGTTAATGAAAATCTCTAAGGAACACGACTGCACTGCACAGTTTCTGCTGCTGTTGCATACTCCCTTCTGTTTGAATGTTCCTTTTTGAAGCAGTGCTTCAAAATTAATTTTTTAATATGTGCATGCACATATTTTACAACTAAGCTTTAGTCACTTTTGAGGCTACGTTTTTGTTTACTAGTCTTCAGAAATTAATCACTGCTAGTTCACTGTTAAGAGAAAAATGAGACTGATGAAATGACAACAATTTTTGTTCTGTGTATAAAAATCATTTTATGCAGAACTAAATGAAGAAAATAAAAGGTATTATTAAGACAAGCTTCTTTCCAACCTTGCATTGAAAATGGTGGTGGTTAAAGGTGAAGTGATTATCTCTTGGTAATATTAAAAGAGGAGAGTGCTTTAATAAATATTTGAAAAAACTGTTGATCTATCTGCATGGATAGACCTAGTGCAACCTTCAAGAACTACTGACTTAAGACACCTCAAACTTCCACGCTTTTCTTTATTGTAATTGTAAGAGAATGATATTCTATCTTCCGTGAGATAGGTGATTTTGTAGTTAAAAGCTTCCATTCCACTTGACTAGGAACTAGGACTGTGTATAGAGAAAAAGTTAAATTCCCTATACTTAAAATTATTAGTAATAATAAATTAAGAGAATAGGTATTTGTATTAGAGAGGGAGAAAACAGATATAAGTTGTTGATCTTCATCTGATTCAGAATTTATATATTTCCAACCTGTCATAAGAAGAAGAAAATAAATAATGTGGATGTCTTTCTCAGAACAGTCACTTCAGAAAATTGATTTCTCCTTCAAATTCTGAAACACTACTGTTCCAGCAGGGTCAAACAAAAATGTTTGGAAATCAATTTGGTTTATTAAATAAAGAAAAAATCCTCTCAGCCAGTTTGTCTTCTCATTGTCCTAGGAGCCTGCAGTGAGCTCTCTTCTGAATCTAGCACTGAAGATAAGGATCTGACTTCAGTTTTTAACAATAAAAAGATAGAGGAAAATGAAAAATGGTGAGAAGGCAGAGAGAGTATTGAAATAGAAAAACTGCTGGAAGCTTCCTCTCTAGTTCACCAGAAATTTCTATCTCTCATTTTTTTTTTTAATATGTTGCAGAGACAAATCTTGCTTTTTGCGGACTGCACACATGAATAATTGTGTACATGGCTTTGCTATTATTCTGTTTGCTCCCAGAAAGAGTACACTCACAGTAGTCTAAGAATTTTCTATTGTTTCCTACTGGGATTGGGAGCACCTTTATCCCTCATTAGCTCAGACCCTTCTCTGTCCTGCTAGGATCTGCACCAAGCTGTACATAACTTTGTTCCCTGCCTTCTTTCCCTTAAATAAGCTATTTATGAGAGTCAGGTATTCTAGTTTCCAGTGATAGGGGATGCTAGGTGAATTAGTCACTGTGTCTTCCATCTGTATATCCTGCATCAATGTTTCTGTGCCAGATATTTTTATAATTGAGACAGAATAACAGTTCCATGATTCTATTTTTCATTTTCCCCTGAGCAGGAAAGTAAATAGACTCCTTTAATTGCATGGAAGAAAAACTGGAATACTCAACCGAGTCAATTTCTTTAATTTTTTAGTTCATTTGCACTAAACAAATAATTAAACCATAATAATAATTAAAACCCACCACAATCAACCACTCCTCCACCCCTCTCAAACTTTAAGAAAATCTGCCTCCCCTCAAAAAAACCCTGAGAAATAAAAGATACAGTATTTTATAGTTGACTTTAGTTTATTTTCAGCAATTTTCTTTGAAGTTTTTTCCTGAAGTACTGATGACTCCGTCAGTATGGTAATAGACTACTTGTTTCTGCCTGAACCCACAAGTAGTAGCAGAATTCATTATACCCACAGGTAATTTTCTCTTCTACCTGCACTTACAAGAGGCAGTATTTCTCCACATTTGCAGCACATTAATCATGTTTCACAAAACCACTCCAGGATTACATCCCTCCATGCAGTAAAATAAAAAATGCTCCACTCTCAAGCCTGTTGGGTAGACAGATGTGAATCCTGACTGGAGAACTGCAAAGGGGAATACAAGAGGTCACTTAGGTGGGGAATATATGACTACTAATGGCTTTGCAGTATTTTCTAAGGACTGTCAGAGTGATCAGTGTTCTGTCTGAGTGAACACTGTAGATACATGTATAGCCCAATGTTTTCTCCAGCTGAATTTGCAACTTAAATGGGCAAAGTATAAAGTGGACATGAAGGTAATGCCCTAGTTTTGTTTCCTTCTTAAAATAACTTCCCACACTAGTTCCTGTAGAAGTGAGCTCATGCTTCTGATCTTGCCTAACACAGGATCTGCAATTCTGTCTGAGCCTTGTGGGAAGAACTGTGTAGGAAGAGAATACTGTTACAATCTTCTTCTCTTCTCCAGTAGCAGTGCCAGTCAGAGTTTGGCCCAGGGCCTATTCTGAAGGAAGAACGGTCTTGGGATTTGGCTTGTTAAAATCATTAGTCTTCTGGGTCATATTCTATACATATCTGTAAAATAAAACTTATGAAAGTATTGTAGAATTTCTTGCCAGACCCCACAGGACTATTTGGGGGCTTTTTAAAGCCGCATAATTAAAAATGCTACAGAAGGAACAGACAAATTTTGAACAAGAAGGCAGTATTACCCAGTGACTCAGTTGTGCTGGTTTTCTTCTTTACTGGGCAACTAAGGCAATGATATGCATATAAAAAAAAAAAAAAAGAGCCCTGAAACCAGACTCAAAATACTGTTTTACAGCTGTCTTGGTCTTGCTTGAACTTCATATATAATTCACTGTTCGCCTGTCACGGTGCAGAGAGAACCATCTGGTTGCAATTAGTAGCTATATGTGCTTCAGTTACTAATAATAGTCCTAGGTGCCTGAAAGGGTTTTGTGGTGTTAGTTCACAACTGTCCACGTTTATCTCTGGTGAAAAACCTCTGTTGCTTATTCCTCTCTCTTTGTTTTGGTGAGTCATAGCACAAAATAAAAGAACAAGCAGAAATTCATTATAATTGAATCAATTACTGTTTCAGAATCTACAGAATAATACATGTGCTCATATATGAGCATCTAAATTAATTATATAATTACTTATTTATGAATAAAAATATACAATTCTATATTTATAATTATGTATAAAAGAATGTAACAAGGAATTTAATAGAGGAAAAAAATGATGGCACTTTTGCACAGATAGGAACCAGGAGGATTGAAGGAAGATGGGTGATTTTAGAGTCAATGTTTGGCAACAACACAGTGATGCGGAAATGGGAGTTAGTTATAGTGAATAGCAACTCACAAGCATATAACGAAATTAGTTTTATTAATGAAATAAACACGGGAAGTGGGAAGGGCATTCAAAAACTGGTCAAATAAATATCAGCATGAATACGATCTATGTGAAAAATTAACAGATGATTTAATGCATTGAAGAAACTGAAAGTTTTCTAAAATAAAATAAGGAGATAGACCCTTTTAAATTTCCTGTACTATTTAAAATCAAAGAAGTTTACCTAGATAATGAAAATTAGGACTATGAGAATCACAGTTATGGAAGAAGAAAGAAAGTTTTTGTCCAAATTCAGGTACCAGACGAATCGCTGCTGCATGTCAGTAATAGACTATGCAGGTCTGTTTGTTACTCTGCAAATGCTTCTGGTCCTGTGGTTTGACCTCACTGATGCATAAAATTCCCCTCACCTTTGTCTCTTCTCCATTTCTTCTTGCCAGTCTATGACCTTGACTCAAAACCCTCAAGGACTGTAGCAATAATATCTCTTGGAAAAAGAAAAGATAAAAGCTTTTGGAAAGAAAAAAGAAACAAAATAAATAACCAAAAAAAACCAGCTGGAACAGACCACAGTGTATCTCAATTTTTTCACTCAAGACCTTATTGCCTTCATGCTCCTACCTTTGTTGAGACTGAGTTTCATATGCTGAGCTATCTTGTCAATTGCTGGTAGAAGATAGTTTCTTACATATACCTGTATTAATTATTTTCCAATTATGACTCTCAATAGGTTCAGAGTACAGCCTGATGTCAGAATAGACTTTGAATTCATGAGGAATGAAGCTGTATAATAATGTCATCTTCTTTTTGTGTTGGACAAACTGAAAGTTTTTTCCAGATGATTTGACACAGTCTTTTTTGACAAAATGAGAAAAAAACCCATGAACTAAACTTACTGTTTTTTACTCTTTCAGTTAGCAAAAAATAAAACATTTAAAATGAAACATCACTGGATGGACAAAGTAAAAATGTAACATTTAATAACAGAGGTGGAAGTTCCTCTTATATTTTTTCTTTCCTGTTTACTTATTCCAAGAGTCTAACCTTCATAATACACCTCTGTTACACCAAAATAAATTTATTTTTAAAATATTTGGATTGAAACTTTGATTTCTGAAATGGAGAAATCCCAAACTGGTTGAAGTGCGAGACCTGGTAGTCATATGGCCTCTGCATCCTGATGGCACCATTCTTAAGTATGTACAACCGATAAAGACAATCAACTACTGAAATCCCATTCCTTCCTTGTCAGTTTGACTATGTCATGTTTTCTATAGAAATCTGTTGCTTCATTCATTTTCTCTAATCTAGCTCAGAACCTTTCCTTAAAAGACATGAAAGATCTAGTTTTTTCTAGGTATTTGTCTCGACTCTAGCAATTTACTGTTCTCAGCCCAGTACAATCAGTCCATATATTCACTTGTCATTACCTGCTGCTGAATACGAAGAGTGTTACCATGTTAGGTGCCCTGTTCCCAAAGACATGGTCTGCAAGGGGACTGTCTTCATTCAGTTCAGGATTTATTCTGTATTATTGACAAGAAATTACATGTTTAAGGATATTTTCTGGTTTTATTATATAAACATAATTTAATGAGGACCTAAGCAATTATGGATTGCCTCACAGTGTTACCTCTCACTTCATCAAAAGAGGACTTAGTGCTCTGTCTTTACAAAAATGACTCAGACCAAAAAAGGTAAAAATAATGAAAAGTTAATGAATCAGGAAAATTGAAGCATATAACATGGTGTAAATCCAGTTTTTCCTGTAGTTCACCGGTTCAGGTTCTCTGAAACTATTTTCTTTTTCTTTTTTTAGTTGTAATCATAAAACTTTGAACAGTCAGTTACACTTTGATGAGACTTTCAGGTAACTTATTTCGAGTTAGTATTTATATTATTCTAGCCTTCATTCCTATGCAGTTCTAATTTTTAAGTTGCTTGCCTCATATCCGAGTAGCACAAATGAGCTCTATAAAGTAAAGTAACTCTATTTCCTGGCACTCAAGAAGCCTTTATCCCTGAACTCTGTTTTATAAACAGTTTCAAAGGTACACCATTTAAATGCAGATATTTGACAGTTAACCATATCTGAGTAAAAAATACACTCTTTTTCCATTTAGCAACACTGGAAAACAGTGGGTTAACGACGGACTTTCTAGAGATTGAACTTCAACACTTGCTTCTGAAATAGCATTATAATTAGAAAAGCATACCCACGTAATTTAAGAGAAGAAAGTCTGGTATATGCTTCAATTAAATTTCATTCTCATTTTTATTATAAGATGGGTTCTTTCACATTCATGTAAAATGAAGGGGTGTCCATGGCTAAATGATCTTTTTCTAAGGGGGAAAAAAAAGGCAGTATTTGGCCTTTCTTTAGAGTAGTATAGCAGCACACATTGTAGAGAAAAACACAAATTACCTTGAATATTTTTTTTTTGTCACAGGTACTTGGCTTGCTTCTCTGTTATTCCATCTGGATGAGGAAACAAAAAAAGCTAATGAAGTTGCAGTGATTTTGTTAAAAATCACTTGTTTACAGCAAGTTTTACTGTAAACAAATTTTATTTTAAGAGGAGGTTTTATTTTCTTTAATCTCAGTGCAATTGTGGTTTCTTTGGTTTTAGCTAATCAAAATATTAGCATATTTGAGCAGGAATGCTCTCAGTACCTGGAAATATACATATTCTGTACAATCACATGAGACATTTTGCTTCATCTTTGTTCAACTTTTTTGAGTTGTTTGGTTTTTTGTTGGGTTTGTTTGTTTTTTTCTGGAGACACTGACCAGAAAGAAAATCTAGGCAGTAGAGAGTATTTTGAGTATAACTTCAATGTCTAAAATGGACTATTCAGCATGATCCTTTTGATCTGACATCTTTTTATAGTCAAAGGGAAATGAAATCTTACGGAGTCCTTGAAATTTTAAAATCCAGGTAGGGATGACGAAACTGCATCATATTAATGATCTTTCATTCATCGATAGCTACTGACTATGTACTCTGATATTCCTCCATTCAGGTCCAAGCATTGTCAGCTTCTGAAATGTCTGTATTGTTTTTGTTTTCCTTCCTTGGATTTTAGACACAGTTTGAATTGAATGAATGGACTTAAATCAATTTCCCTAAGCTGTGGTATATCTGGAAGACATTCTCATCGTGTTGGCCTGTTTTGCTCTACAATACACCTGGAGGTGATGGAATCAGAGAGAATCTAAAGGCTACATCTAGGAGAGAGTTCATTTTACAGTAACACGACTTTTAATTCCATAGCACAGATTAATACTTGTACTGTAGAGAAAAAGTTGTGTGTAATTAAATGTAAACTGCTGAAAAAAATTCTGTCCTGTGTGGTATCCATATTTGATAAGAAAGCATCCCAGACCCCCTGACAGAAAAGTTCCAGCTACTAACTACTGCAAAGTAACTAACTGCCTGTCTCAGGACAGCATCACACTGTACTATGTGATGCCATTAGTTCATTACTTTCACACAGATAAGAAAACCATGTAGTAAATCACTATTGCCACCTCTTCTGTCATAGTAGGAGAGATTTGTCAACCAAATAGTGATCTAGTGTAACTTTATTTGTCTTTTTAGTTCTGCTGGAACAATACTGAAAATATCTTGTCACAAGGCATTTTGACACTAGTTTTCAAATTTCCACTTGTCACCTTATGTCTTGAAGACATATGGGAAAATGGAACAATGCTGCTAGGGAGATGTTTTTCTATTGTTTGGCATGTTGCACAATGAGCATTCTTTAATGCTGCTAAAAATAAATGCTTCAGGAAACAGAAAATTCTGTAGAAGATCGTTTAAGCTTAGCCATAGAACTTCTCAAATTTTATGCTATTTTCTTCTGTCTGCACTGTTCTTTCAAACAATTCTGTATAAACAGATTTTGGAGAGTGAGAAGGAAGAAAAATGTATCAGTTGTACTTACATTTTTTCACTTTATTTTTTTTTTTTTTGGTATGGTCTTCTCTTCCTTGTTTTTAATGTATACACATTACTTCTTTGTAGCAAAAAGATTTTCTGGGGCTGGAGACATTTCTTTGCATTTCTTTCCTGCTATGAGCAGATTGCACACTACAGTAAAATCAAAAGGGTTATTTTTTTAAAAAGTACAAGATAAGCAATTCTGATAGCAAACAGATGTGTAAATGTTTAATACTCTGCATTGTTACATGCTACAGAAGAAACTAAGGCTTTTGAGTCTTACAGCAGTGCCCTAGATTCCCTTGTCTTTGTTCTAGCCATACATCATTTAGAGCTCTCTTGGGTGAAACTGCGATACTGAGGAAATGAGAGTCAAAAGGGTGGAGGAAAAAAGGAATGAATTCCCATTAAAAAAAGGAGCATAGTAAGTGGTGTCATGTTGTATATATCACCTGTATGTGTTACATACAAAAGCACAGGGTTTACACAAAACAGCGTGCAACATTTTGACACAGTAACAGAGTCTTCTAAAGCAAAAGTGGACCATATGTTTTTTTAAGAGAATTCAAAGCTCACAGTTTACCGAAAATCGAAGTGCATAGGTATTTTTAGAAGGTTGCCATTTTGAAGTATTTTCAGCACTGCCTTTTCTAACCTTTTTCTTTCCATATATAGCAGGGGACCCTTCTTCTACACTTAAATCTCGCTCTTGCCTCAAATAATTTATCTATCCTGTGCTCTGTATTTTCAATAATTATTTTGTCAAGCTCTTACAGATGGGATAACTGAGACCAGAATTTCAAATCCTCATAATATTGTTTGGGATTTGGGCCAGTGGGGTAGATATTTCTTTGAAGTATATTGAACAACATAAAGCTTTCTCGATCTATGGTAACAGTACTAATTATTAAGTGATAATCAGTGTAAGAACACCCCTAAACATTATTGTAGTTATCAACTGAACAGATCCTTCAACTATATTAATAAAGATTCTAGTAGTTTTTAATGTAACACTGTCAATGAAATTTCTTCTCCATTCTGTACAACTTTTCTAGTTTGCTGATATGGGCACCTTTAGGCTATGATAGTATAAATATTAGAAGTTCACCAGTAACCTCATGGAAAAAAAAATGACTTAAATACTTTATGAATTTATGTAAGAAGATAGGAAAGGAACCACAGTTTATGGAAAGAGTTTGTAAATGATCATTTCTTTGGTAAAAAATTTACCTTGAAAAACAGAAATATTAGCCAAAGCTGTCCTAATTCTGAAAAAGCAAAAATACTATACCTCATGGGATAACTAAGTGTATATAGAAACATTAGAAGACAGAGGGCACTGCAGCAGCATAAAACCACAACAGAAAGTTGCTATTGTAGTGCACGGAATTACACAAACATCTCATTTTCCCATGCTTCCAATTGCAACAAAATGCCAACATTTTTTTCATCTTTGTATCAAACTTTTTATGAGGTCATCTTTTATCTTTGTTGGTCTTGAAATATTAAGAAGAGAAATCAATTCACACTGTGTCAAAATTTATTATTATGTTCAGTTCTCTTTGTACGACTGTTACAAAAAGTGCTCTAGCAGTTGTCTTACTGAAAATAAATGGGGGTAGAGGGCAGGTTGTTATGGATGCCTCAAAATATGTGGAAGTTACTAACTAGGTGACCCATTATGTAACATTTAATTTTATTCTCAGCATGTATTGGAATTACTTTTTTATGTTAATAGTTGATTAGTAAAATGGGAGGCAAATCTAGTGTAAAATGATTAGGTTCAGCTTCATCTTCCCAGCTTTGCCCTAGACAGGTGAGTTTGGACAGTTAATTTCACTTCCAAGTGCCAGAATGTTCTGTCTTTAAAATAAGTGAAGGTATCTACTGACTAAATGAGAAGCATTAACAATCTTAAGGAGGATTAACTTAAATTCTTCCAGAGCAAGAGTTTGCAATACAGTATTGAAGAAAGAAAGAAAGAAGGAAAGAAGGAAAGAAAGAAGAAAAGAAAGAAAGAAGGAAAGAAGGAAAGAAGGAAAGAAGGAAAGAAGGAAAGAAGGAAAGAAGGAAAGAAAGAAAGAAAGAAGAAGGAGAATTCTCTGCTGCTGCTTCTTTTTTTTCTCTTTTAAGTGGTAATCTTGTGTTGACCATTGTCTCGTACAAATCAATGAGTCTTACAGAGCAGCAGTTACGCCTACATATCTATCTTGGGAAGGTGGTAGGAATTCTGCTTCTAAAGCATATAGCACATGGTTCTCCAAGATCTAGAAAACAAGAGGAAAAAGCATGCCAATCTCATGGTTCTTAATAGTCACATAAGTTAGTTCATATTCACAATATTTGGGAAAGTAATCCCTTAAAAATGCTTTGTAACACTATTCTCTTTCCATGAAGGAAAAAAGGCAGTAGAAGCTAAAGGTTCAGTTTTGCTGCAGATCCCATATCTCAAGCTTTTCAACCATAAGTTTCCAAATCCTAAACTTTAAAATAAATCTTGAGGCCTTTTATAAGGATTAGAAAGGACATTCTATTTTTGTAGAGGATTGCTGTTAGTTTTTATAATATCTATTTAACAGAAGACATAGGACATTAGATTAAAAATGTAGAGGCTAGGCAGTATTTAGGAAAAATAGATTCAAAACTTGAAATTGTTTTCTATTTTGGGGAGAAAGGAAGCACTGTACTCTGACTATATTGCAGGAGAAACATGGTAACATATTTTTGAATATGAATCATATAGACATTTACAAGGACTGATTCAAAACAAAACAAAACACCAACAGTGAATTTCAGAAATATTAATGGAAAATAGTAGCTTTCAGATCTTTGATCTGCCATTCAGGTACACTGCTACAAACCTGAGAAACAAAGGCAATGATTCCACATAGTCTACACAAGGAACCCACCTAAAGTAGAATTCCTTAGTGAAGTTCTCTGTATCTATGTGTGTATGTATATATGTGTATATATATGTGTGTGTATATATATATATACACAGATGCTTATATATGAGGAGAGGAACTAAACTAGAACTGTATTAGAAACTTCATTTTCTCATATTCTTCTTCTCATGGAACAGGAACAAATTTGAAGCTGATTAAAATTTACACCTAGCTTATAGCTCTCTGAATATATTCACAGTTAGTGATCTGCATGCAATTTTTAGCTAACTGAATAAATGCAAGGTTGGAAGCTGTTGGTCCAATTATGGGACTTCTTCAGAAGACAGCATGGGAAATTTAGTCTAGTAGTTCTAAGAAAGCATGTATAGACTGACAAGAGGTATGAAATATTTTATGAAACTTAGTCATAGATCTAAAAATAAAATTACACACTATAGTATAGCTGTGTTACAAAGCCTATCTACCACACATCTTGCAGGTCTATCAAACTTACACATTGCAAATTATGTGACCCAAATGTTTGACATTGTGTAACAGGTTGATTTGATCAGAAAAACCAAGCAAACCTACAAACTGTCAAACTGCCTTAAATGACAACTACTGCAGGATGAAGCTTGTTCTCTGCTATGATAGTGTCTGACTAATATCCCTTAGAAAGCGTTGGTGGAGAAAGAGGAATGTTTCTGTCATTTCAAATATGTATGTGTGTGTGTATATGGATAAAAGTCTTTATATTGAAACTCATATTTTAGGCATGACTTTGCGTGCATCTGGGCTTTGTAGAGATAATGGAAGATAAAGGGATTTCTTAGACTGGTAAAATGTGATGAATATTAAGAAGTAGAATAGAGTTCCTCTGGGAACAAGGACCAGATCCAAATAAGATGTAAATGGTTAATAATTATCAAAGTTAATTATTAATAATTATCAAAGTTCAAAGAAACATCTTCTATCTCACTTCAGCTTTCCTCATCATGGATGTGGTAGTCTACAAAAGTTTGCAATTTCACTGTGTATGTGCCAAGTCCTTTACCTCTGTTGAAAGTTAGGTGTAATGAATTTCCATATCGAGTATTCGCAGAGGTGAACAGGAGAGAGAAAGCAAACTGGCGACATTATTGTGTTGCTCAGAAACAGAAAAGTTATTTTGCACAGCAAAATAGGTGTAAATAGGTGTAAATAGAGATGCACCAATTCTTCTCTCTACTCCTGGTAAATATTTCTGATGAAGCTGGAAGAATGCAAAACTTCATGCACTCCTCACTTCTACTTTACTTGATGTTACTTTTTTCCTTTTGCAAAAGCCTGATCTTCCCATTTGTTTTCAACATAATTTTCAGTCTGCAGGACATGCAGAATTACATTGATAAAAATATACAATTAATTTGAACTCTGTCATGGTTTGAGATATCCCCAAAATCCAATTCCCTAGCTCCATTCCCCCTCCCACATCTCAACCTAATGTGAGATGGGTTTTTCCAGACAAAACACGACCAGACTCAGAATGGGGGAAAGGGAATATATTGCAATGACTGTACAAATAAATACTATAACACATTATACACACTATCACAACTATCTCTACCATGACATATAGTATTTACAATGGATCAGATCTCTTCTCCCCTCCAAATAAAAGTCCAGGAGGGAAAGAAGGACAGATCCCTTCCAGTCTCTCAGGGCAGCAGCTTCTTCAGAGTAGCAGAAGCAGTCTATCTCTCTCTCTCATGCATGCAGCTGTTGCTGGATCTCTGCCAGCACTCACGAGGGAGGTATCCAAGCTCCCTCGGCCCCGTCGCCAACCAACCGAGGGGTCTTCCGTGGGCTTCGTTACCCCAGACAAGGTCGTTCCACCACGTCATATCACGAAGACACAGGGGGTCTTCGTGACGGTCTGGTATCTCCAGGAGATTCAAGATCCTTGCAGGGCCTCTGTGCCCTGCCTCAGGTTGCCACCTTGGCAGCAGTGTGAGGGGGGAGCCAAGGTCACCTCCTCTGCATTCCTCTCCATCCCGGTCCAGCTTCCCAGGACGCTCTGAGCTTCTCAGCTCTTCTCTGCAGTGCATGTTGCACTTCAAGGCTCTTTCAAGTAAGAGTCCATCATCTTCTTCCTTTCCAGGAGGTCTCAAAGGAGTTTGGGGGGTCTGGTATCAGTCCTTACCCCCAGAACTCCATAGCTCTGCTGCTAGCTTCTGCTGCTTCTCTGGTTTAATTCTTATCAGTTGGCTTTTAGCCATAACCTCTGGACGCTGCTGCCGCTTCTGCTCTGTCTCTGCTCACTCATGATGGAAAACATCTCCCAACTCACAACTACAGACACATAGTCCAGTTTAACACTGTTCCAAGTCTCTGTAGCCCCCAACTGGGACTGGGGGGGCCCTAGAGGCCCCGAGGGGCTCCGGGCCCCTTTCCTCGTGGCTCCTACAACATGGCTACTTTCTTCTAACAACCAAACTACAACTCTTCTCTTCCGGTGCTTGTGATATGTTTACATTTCTGCAGGAGTGCCCATTGGACAGAACTTCAAAACTTCCAGGGGTTTCCACCCCTTGGGAGTTACCACTTTTCTTAGCCTCTGGGGGGAAAACAAGATTCAAACCACTACAAACTCTCTCTTGAATCTCCATATGTTTAGTTCTAGAAAAACTAACTTATCACAGAAAGAATGATGAGGAAAAGTTTTAAATTTATTTGTAAATGATGTGCATATAAGGTTGGTAGAATTGTAACAAAATTAAGAGAAGACTAAATATATGCAGTTTAATCAAGAATTTGTCAGGTAAGTATTTCTGTACAAAACAGTAAAACATTTAAGTAAACTTATTTCTAGATCTGACTGATCATAGACCATTTTAGAACTATCCTATTTAAATGTATCTGTTTAGGATAGGAGGTTTTTTCCTACCTATGGCCATAGGGTCATACGGCAAAAGAAGAAGAGTAAATGAAGAAAATTAAAATATTGTACTGAAAGGTTTGTGGTTGCATTTTAGAAGTAACTGGCAGGATCAGAGTAAGTATGAGGCACTAGGAATCATCCATAAAATTCAATGAGGTGAGTCCCAAGATTTTGTAGAACTTGGGAAATTACATAACTGTCCTGAATTAAAATTAAAAATTTCTTATTGTTCTGAAAACCTTGCCAAGTAGAAGGCAATTATTTAACCTAATTAATTAACCTAATTGCCTCTTGACTGGACTTGGATAAGTCTAAAAGAGACACTTGTGGTCTCTTACTACTGAGTGCCCATCAACTAGAGCTGCTTTTAGTCCCAAGGCTTTTGTGGTCTGGCAGTAAGCCATAGCAGTCTTGTTTTCTAATTCCTCAGCTCTCTATTTGGCTGCAAAAAGTTCATTTGCTCCTGAATGTCCATCCTGAGTCTTCTTGCTAGCTTTTACTTTATCTTTTTTCTCTTTTTTTTTTTTTTAATTTTGTTTTAATTTTATTTTCATTTTTCCATATTCGAAGGACCTCTGCAAGATATAGCTATTGCCCTGGGAGTCTGTGCTAATGAGAAGCTTATCAGGTCTATACCGTCATATCTGCACTGAGAATCTCTGCATGGAGAGCACATTCTTTCTTGTATTTCTGTCCCAGAGTGTCATTCTCCTCTTTGCATATATGTTTGTTTCCTCTACCTTTTCCAGCTTTCTCTGCAAGCATATCATGTTTGGTTTGTTTTATTTACTTTTATTGCTTATAGACTCATAGCATGTCCTCTAGTAATTAGGAAATGTCCTTGAAACGTGCAACCTGAGTTCCACAGTCTTGGCTTCATTGTACCATTTTGGCTGGTTGGAATTAAAATTTTAATTTTTCAAGCCTGACAGAGAAAGTTGTCACAAAAGATTTCCACTCTGTCCTCAAAAATTATTTAAAATGAAAACAAACAAAAAAATGAAAAATTTTAGAGTTTACAGCAGTGTACAAGTTGGACCTATTACCTCAGGTTCATTATGTATACAGAAGTATTTCACAGAGAACATAGTGTGAGAATATTTTTAAAGGTCTTTAAATACCATATAAGAATATACTTGTGAGCACCTGAAGAACGAAAGAGATTGTTACCCAGATTTCCTTACCTCACATGAAGGTGTGTGCAGTAGATTGCAGAAGAAAGTGTGCTGAAAAGAAAGGAGTTATTCAAAGGGGGATTTTGCATTACTGTTAATACTACAAATAATTCCATATAAGACATTTGGTCTTAGTTTCTCCAAATCCTAATCTCTTTTTATTCCTACTAAATATTTGCAGCTATACTCTATGTACGCAAGAAATAGTGCGTAGAAAATGGTCAAGACATAGAAACTGTCAAACGAAAAGACAGTGAAGGTTGTGTAGTTCTATTTGTCAGACTTTTTTCCCCATCTATTTTGATTAACAGTTATTCTGATAAAAAAGGATTTTTTTTGGAGTTGACTTTTCTGTAGGACAAGTAGCAAATGTAGTTTAAAACTTTTCCAGTTGGTAATACAGTCTTAGTCACCATTGCCAAATTGAGCAATGTGGGCAACAATTTTAGTTTCTCCTGGTAGTAGTACCCTGTGGCAGTTGAAAGATTAGAGACATGCCACTTCTTTTATAAAATCAATCAGTTTCGGAATACTGGAAGGAACTATTAACTGAACCTACTTCTACTTCTGAAGTAGGTCTCCAACAGATTACTTCTGCAATGAGACAAATAAAGATTAGAAGTCTCCAGAACACATTTTACTGCGACTTCAGCCACCTCTCACAGAAATGATCATTTACAGGAGAATAAAATTTGCTTCATTTAAGAGAGTCTATGTATGGGATTAAAGTAATGAATTTCACATTTACACTGAACAGCGAGACATAATCATTGAACAGACTGAATAAATAAATCATAGAAACCAGATGCTCTATCTTGTTTCTCAGATGCTACAATACTGAGAGCCACATATATATATTCAAAACACCATCTTCAACTGAAAAAAACATAGATTTATATCAAAATCTTTAAAAATAATCCACTGAGAAAATGCAGAACTTTTAGGGAGTTTGAAGAAGCACTTCGTACCTGAGACTTTTTTCTGACAGAACTTGTATCTAGGCTAAATGAACATTTTGTGTCTATTTGACCTGAAATGTTTTGACCTCCATCACTTTTCTTTAGACACTACAGCTTAAATGAACTGTCAACAAAACAGTCACCAAATTTCTCTGTAACTCAAAATGTCTTCATAGAAAGTTCTGACAAATACACTGAAAACACAATGCAAAAAAAAAAAAAAAACCAAAGATTTTACATATATGCAGTATAGTTTATAAGAACCATATTCCTACCTAACAAATCACACTGTCTAATGATTACACTATTTAGAAGCATTGAACATTAGACTATACACAGAAGAAAAAAAAGTTTTTTCATGAAATCTTGCAATTACTACAATGGTGCTGTGATATGGTCTAACATTGGATAAGTTCTGATCCTGTAGATTACAGACAGTAATTTACTAAGGGTTTTTAAAATCTGTCTAGACAAATAGGATCTGGGGTGCAACATAAGAAATTAAAAGAAAGGATTTTTCACCGCAAACTAAGTCTACAGACATGAAGAATTGAGAAATACTACTTTCTCTCTCCAAAGTCTCTCAGGAAGAATTTTTCGCTGAAAGGGTTTTTAAGCACTGGAACAGGCAGCTCAGGTAAGTAGTGGAGTCACCACCCATGGAGGTGTTCAAAAAATGACTGGACATGGCATTTAGTGCTATGGTCTAGTTGACAAGGTGGCAGTTGGTCAAAGGTTGGACTTGATGATCTTAGAGGTCTTTTCCAACCAAAATAATTCTGTAATTCTGTGAAATCTATCCATGTGACAGAACAGTACTCAGAAAAGAGCTGCTACAAAGACACCTGCCTCAAAGGCACCTAAATAACACTTTTCTCAAGCATTAGTTTGCTTTATGGAACCAAAAGATCTATAAGTATTATAATTATAGTATCAAGTACTTGTACTGTCAGCATTATCTGCATTGTGAATGCTGCTGAACAGCTCAGCTGACTTAAACCAAAATATTTTCATACTTGCCAGAAGCATCAAAAGCTATCTCAACATCTTCCTTTCTATGCCTACCAGTCCTTGATGGTAGGTATCTAAGTGATAGATACTAGTATAAAAGCTGTCAAGGACACAGCTTCCAAGTAATAATGTCCTCTACGCTGCACCTATTTCTTCATTTGAAAGCTAAAGGGAGAGATCTGCTAGATATCTCCAAAAAATTCCATTTTTCCTTTCACTGGGCATATATGAAATGGATGTTTAATGCTCTTCCTGTGCTATGATTTTAAACATTACCTTCATAGTTTAGCATGGACACTAAAAGAAACTCAAGTGGTTTATTTTAAATATGGCAGTCCTCTTTACCATTGATATCCTAGTGACTGAAATATTATTAGATTCCTGCAGAGACATCTCAAGTATACACAGTCCACATTCATCAAGAAGTGATGACAAAGCAACATGCATGCTTCACAGCACCATTCCCTGTGATTCCAGCTGGTGTATATTTGCCTTTCCTGTGACCTCTGTGTTCTTTAGAAACTTGTATATAGACTGAAATGGAAGCTACCTGCAGTATATTTTCCTTGGAGGAATTGGAGATATTCTTTTATGAAATGATTGAGTTTTACACTTATTATCTCCAGATTCCTTTTTTTTTTTCTTGTTTTCTTTTGCACATAGGTCTTTGGTTTCAAAATAACACGGGGATCACAGCCATGGTGGAAATTCCTAGTTTTTTATCATTCTTACGGATTCTTTGCAGATCTGATCTGCAGTCTAGCATGTGTCCTCATTCTTTTAATAGAACTAAGAAGGTGTATATGGCAGCAATAAGCTGAAATTTGCACTTTCAATGAACAGAAGCATCAGAACAGTTTTGATAGGTGCTGCACTACACTTACAATTCCTTTACCTGTGACAGTGATAGATGTCAAGACTGGAAGAGGCACAGAACGCTTGACAACCTGAATTTGGAGGTTTGTAAGCAGTAAATCATCAGCAGTAAATGGTCATCCTGTTAGAAACTTTTCCTCAGGCTGCATACTTTTTAAAAGTTGGCACTTTTTTTAACATTAGTGGTCACTCCCATCCAGTGCAGTGACTGGAACAATGTCACTTTGTTGTCTGTGAACAATACTGATGAGTGATAACTTTTATATGGAAGAAACAAGTGTTGAATATCTCAGGGTTTATGTTAAAGAAGCTGTAGAACAGAGATAAGGTTTCTGTAGAGAATATTGTTTGAGTGTCTACTTTGGGACAGTCACGCACCATATTGTATCTTTCTACCTGGTTTCATGTACCTGTAAGTACATGAATATTGTCCTAATTGTAGAAACAAAACATTCTGCCTTAGCTTTTCATAACTTTCCTGGATTTCAAGCTATGGTATGAAGAAGTTCTTATCTTGGCTAAGAATTGCATCTGAAGGTCTAAATCCTCTGTCTGTTCCAGTGTTGGACTTCATAAAACCACAGATAGTTTCTACCGTGTACAGTTTCTGAACTCTATAGTGCTATTTTTGAGCTGATATTTAGTGTGCTTTATAAGGTTACTGTACCTACATTCAGGTATATGGATAATATCTGATAATATAACGACTAGTGGCTGGGCTATTGTGCCTTCCAGAAGCTAGAAACAGTGGACATGTCTTCTGACAGTCAGTCTCTAGTCTTCCTTCTCTTAAGATACAGCTGTGTTTTAATTTTGCAGATAACAATGAAGTCTAAACTATCGAGTGAATATTAATCATCTTTAGATAATAAACCTTTTGCAATGATTCAACATTATTTTATCTAGTTGAATGAAGCATCTGCAGGAGACACACACTTCTTCCATTCTGAGTTCATTTTAATTTTCTTTTTAAAGTCTTCAGAAAAATGTATATACATATAATTTGCTTTCTCCTTAAAATCTCTGAACAAGAAATGAAATCAACAAAGCGCTTACAATTAAATGTAAAGTCTCTACCCTATATTTCTTAGTTCAACAGACTGTAAAAAGAATCAGCCTATTCTGTCTTGTTATGAGTATATATGAGCCTTCTCATTTCAAACATTTTTGCCCTCTTTTCTAAATAAAGAATAGGAAGCAAGGAACTTTTAACTTTTCTAGTTTTCATACAGATGTCCTATATAATTCTTGGCAACTGGACAGAAACATAAAACAGAATGGAAAAAACTTTTAGAAATTGCTACATCTTCTTTTATTTCTTATGCACACTATTTTAGGTTTTATTCATATTTTATGTTTTAAATGCTAATACCTGAAGGCCAAAGAACCTCTGCTCCATTATCCATCTGATGTTATTGTTGAGTAGTCATTTTTTTATACTAAGAAAACTACTATTTCCATATTTTTAAACCCATTCAAGCAAAATAGCATTACAAGTTCCATCCCTGAAGTGGCTTCAAGTGAAGACCTTGTGAAGACTTTAGGGACAGAAATTAATAGAAAGACTGTTTTCTGTTTGGTTTGGTTTAGAAAACCAAATCTCATTGAATTGCAACTCCAAAAGTATTACAGTTTATAACAACTTTACCAGAAGTCATAGAAAACTACAATTTTGCATGAAATAGATAGCTAGCATTGTTCAGTTTCATAAAGAAAAGCAGGAAGAGGTGGTTTTCCTTCAGAAATGCCAAGACTGGATTTTCAGCTATAGGTTTATGTCATCTCTATAGAGAATGCTGAAAAACAGTGCTACAGTCAAGCTGATTTCTTAATTTGGAGTACTAAGCATCCACTGAATAAAAGCCACAAACAGTTACCAATGTCAGCCCCTCAGGACTGAGGAGTTTTGAACTTACAAGTTTTTAAATTTTATCTGATTGGCATTGAGTAAAATCTCTTTTTTTTTTTTTTTTTCCCCTCTGTTCAGATGGATTCAAAGCAGAATACGACGCAGCTTAATCAAATGTCTGTATGTGTATTCCTGTCATTTGGGCATACAGTAAAAATTTACAAACAAAATATTCCATATATATATAGGATTTGATCAGGCTCAAAATGGCAAGTTTTGATCTTTACTCTCTCCTCTTTCACTGTTTCCTTTTTGGTTGATTTTTTTTTTCCATTTCTTTGGATGGGGGTTTGTTGTTCTTGGTGAGGGGTGGCTTGTTGGGTTTTTATGTGTTTATTTTTTTGGGGTTTTTTTTGTTATTTGTTTCATCCTCTTTCTTTGTATCCTTACATGTTTAACATACATACTTTCTGCTCATAGAGCCAGGTAGTAATTTCATAATGACTTTACTTGCAATAACTTCGGAAACTCTAAGAAGGGGAATGTCTTCAAAATCAGATATTGTGAAATCTTACATTTTCTTTTGAGTCCCTCCCAGGGTTCCATTGCTGAGAGTCTGTATAGATCAATAGACTACAATAACTGCAGTGGTGACACAGCAGTCACAGTTGACAGGTGAGTTGTATTTCCATGTCTGTATGTATATGCCACAGTGCACATCCCCAAATCGCCTCTCAAAGAATTTACATGGCTCAGATATACGGGAAGCGAATTGGGGTTTGTTTGGTTTACTTCTAAATATTGCTACAGTAACATATTTTAGTGCCTTTTACACTAGAAGTAAACAGTCATTTAGGATGGATGCTTGTAGTTTTTTAAAACTGTAATAATTCCTTTATTCTCTAGTCCTAAGTCTGTACCCAGAAGTTGGGTGCTGTTTAAACCTTCTCCACTTGTTCTCTGTGTTTCTGGAGCATTCCAATTCCAGCGAGGTTTTTCACATTTCCATCCCTGTGCTCAAAGTATTTCTCTTCATGTAATTTGTTCTTGGCACCATTGGCTCTTCATGATTATTCAGAGCCAAGTAGTCTAACAGAATTCTGCTTCCTCTAGTGCTTCACTTTGTACTGATCAGAAACATTGAACATGGTCTTCTGCACAAGAAAACGTCCAATTTCTACAAATTTTTTCTGAGAACCTCTTAACTACAAAATCTCCTGCACAGCTAGAGGAAAGGGCACCATTATCTGTCAGGGAAGACTGACACAGACCTATAGACTGAGAAACAAATGCAGTAGTTATATCAGGATGATTTTACGTTTTGGATGGCTGTACAGAATAGAATCTTGATCTGAATGAGGAACTGCTGGATCATCTTCTCTCAGTAAGTGCTGAATAAATACATGTAAAATTTTTTCTCGGAAGTCCCAACTATGAGTATTCTGGGGAGCTTGTGGAGAACTAGACCCTAAAGGATCTGGGGGAAGATTTTAAAAAGTACGTAGATTCTCATGAAATTTCAGAATATGGAAGACTCTAATTCTCAGCACAGCGTTAGGGGGAGTAAGGCACACAGATATGCTGAAAGTTCCCACTGGGAACCTGTTTTTGTTTACAGTTAGGCAATTTAGAATGAAGGACTCTGTTCTGGGAGATTTGAAACTACTGAATTCCAAGATCATCCTTGGTACTTCAAGATGATTACCGTACTTTCCACTTGTTCACTCAGTTAATGTTCATGTTAGTGGGAAAGGAAATATGCAGAGGGATATTTTTGGAAATCTGTCTGGTATGCACCAGTAAATAATATGGTTGCTTACAATGCATAAGATGACTGAGGCAGTCCTCCTTCCACAAAAGGATAAGAGTCTGGAAAATAAAACTACGTCTATAAAGAAGTATTTGTAAGGCTGGGAGATTTTTCTGTCCATGTGTATGTGAGACATAAACACAATAAGTTTGAGGATTATGTTTTCCTGATACTTTACTGCACCTTAGGTTCTCTTCACTGTAGACCATCAACTTCTTCCTTGACTGAAAGGTGTCTTACCCTGTTGAGGATAACTGTTATATTTTATTTGACTTGCAATGAGGTAGTATGACCGGAATAGATTATATTCAGAGTGAAAGAAAAAGTCTGTTCAGAAGAAATAAATCATAAAAAGGGGGGGAAATCTAGCATCCAAATTCAAATTTTCTTTCAACTGCAAGAAGGATAACTTCGACCATGGGGAGTCAGATACGTGCTTTCTTATTTTCAAAGCTAGCCCAGGAGCATCTGAACCACCTTAAAGTTACCTCTGTGCTGTCCCTTGCAGAGTATATATTCACCAGACTGCACGTACAAACATGGAACAAATGAATATATCTTTAGAATTACTCTCCATGTCTCCCACTTGGCTTCATCGAAGACAGTAAATGTATGAGTGGAAGAGATCTGCTTCCTAAGTCAACAAATCAGAGAGTAAGCTGTAATACAAAAACTCTGTTGCATATTTGACCTCAGGACTCACTATTACCCAGAAGTTCAGCCTGTTTTGACATGGATTAATAAGGTAGAAAAGTGTTTCCATGGTCGAGGGGCAAATTAAATGAAGACTCTGAAGAATAGTCATATTCCAATAGTAACAGAAAGTAGAGTCAATAATATCAAATGTGATACTCCTTACACAGTTTTACATGAAAAACCATATCCTTCTAAATGTACCTAGGCCTGTCTCTTTTATCTCCTGGTATGAAAGCTAAAAGCTTATAATTTTTAATGTTTTTGTAGGTATTACAGGGGTGCTTATTTATTGTCATTGTGAACCATGATGAATGAAAAAAACACACATGTAGGACAACCATGAAATTTAGTCCAGTTTTTAAACTCAAAAGAATTATGTACAGTTTACCCTAGTGATTAAAGTTACCCCCTCCAATCTTCCAAATATGGATTAATGTCGGCATAACAAAATTAAGCCAATTCCTTCAAAATGAAACAGTAGGATACATAGCAAAGGGTTAGGCAGGCAGCAGATTGCCCTTAGTGAAACTGGATGATTATGTAAAATGCAAATAAAAAAAAGTTTCCAGCACATATGGCAGGCAAATTTGAGAACTGGTGTCTGCAAGAGTGTGAGAAAAGATGTTCCTCCTTTTAGCTGCTGGGTAGAAGGAAAAACAGTCCTGAGAAGCTTATTCATTGTCTTCCTGAAGATAAAAGTTGTTTATGAGATGTCCCATTCCTCCAGTACAGCCATATCTTCAAAAGAGTCTGAATTTTACATTGTGTTTTATCAGCTTAATAGTTCCTAGGCTTCTTTGATCACACTTGTTCTAATCACAGGGAAAGGAGGACAGACAGTTATGACAGCTAAGTGGACCCTTCAATGTGACTGACCTATTAAAAATTATTAGTTGATTTTCCTATTAAAAATTTGCATGTGAAAAAACTCCAATATTTTTGTATACTTGAAAATATTACCAAAAAAAAGTTATTTCATTTTTCTATGCACAGAAATTCTAACCAACGAATGCTTATGAGTTATTTGCTATGCTATTTTTAATTTATATTTCTTAATATCTTATTATTTGTATCTGTAGATGTTGTCCAATTTCCTCACTGGATATAAGAAACCTTAAGAAAGTATAAAGAACACAAAAAAAAAACACCTGTAGGAAAATTTATATTTTATATTTTTAAACATATATATACATGTACACACATGAAGAAACCTCTTTCTACAAGAGGCTGTGATGACACATACTTTCGTTTGACAGACTAAACTGTTGTTGGCATGAACGTTTTGGAAGGAAATTAAAAAGACACAGAGTTGTCAAAATTGCATGGTATTCTTGTACATTAGCCTGTGCCAATGAATACTTACTCACAATACCATTATTTTCATTATTTTTTTCTGCAGTTTATCACCTTCTTTAGTCCTAGCTATACAGGTGTTCACTGAAACTAAGTAACTTTTGTAGATGGGGAGTCAGTGACTTCCTAAGAGCACTATAATATGAAAGGTTAACAACTGACTAAAGGTTGGTGTAAGTCTCAAGGAGTAATAGTGCAGTTATAGTACATGTTAATTTAAACCATGACTAATAAAAGAGAAAAATATAATATTCTCAGAACACTTAGAAATTTCCATTATTTTATTTTACTCTTATGGAATGGGTACCTGATTTTGTCATATTGCCATAGAACATTATGATATTACCATATGGTTCTTTTTATGAAAAATGTGTGGGCAGATATTTAAGTATAGTCAAATGAACTAATTCATCTACAAGATACTGGTACCCTTCTCTTTTAGCATACTTATTTTCATTCAGTTCATAGTTTCACCCATTGGCTTGCCAAAACATTATTTTAAATAATGGATTATTTAGATATATTTTGCTGATTTAAGTATTTATAACAGTCTTTAAAATGTGAAATTTCTTTTTAACATTAGGAACCACCCCTAACTACTCCTTCTACCCTGTGTTATTAGACCAGGTAACAATGGAAGCATGTGAACTGATGCTTAACTAATAATGGATAAGCAATAGATAATCTTAGTCTGTACATGAAACACATAAATGGCTGAAAGAAAACAAAATGTTATGTAGCAACATGAAAGATGAAGCCACATCACTTATTAATAATTTCTCAAATAGAAAGTATTCTTTGTTCTGAGTACTAGAAAACCAATTTGTAAATGCTAGTAAACCTAACCAATTTTCTATCATAATTGGGGTTTCATAATAAAACCTGGAAGCAGCCACTTCCATAGCAAACAGCTTTATTAGATAGTTATCCATTGTCAGCTTTGCCTCAGGACAGAAAACTAACAAACTGCTTGCTAATTACTTAAAATGGCTGGCTCCTTGGGAAATACAGTTTCAATAATGAATGACTTAAATGCCACATTGTGCTGTTTATCCTTTACAAAAGGTATGTGCTTTTTGCCATTGTCTTTATTCCATCGTTTGGAATACAGGATATAAGATGACTTTGTACTTAAAAGAAGGCACCACTGGTAACCGGGAAGCCTGTTCAAGATAAATTGCTCAAGGAGGAGGGGGCAGAGAGAAGTAATAGATGAGCTCCACATTTATTGAAAAGAATACCTTATTGCTGTAGAAATCTGCTTCTTGCTTCTGTTTTTTTTTTTTATATTGCTACCCAGTTGTTATATGAACTGTCATTGTGAAGAAACTAATATTTTAACTAGGAAGGGGTTTATAACCACATATTCATTGTCATTTTACCAAGTTAGAGGCTTTATAGGATTTTCTCTTATGCAAAACTACCATGCAATTTTTTTCTGCAGCTCCCAACTGTTTCTGCAAAGGTCCATGGCCACACTTCACCTTGAAATTATTTTTTAGATAAGGAACAAATGCAATTGGTCAATAAGTTGTGAATGAAGTCTTGTCATATTTGTGAACAAATATAAAACCTGACTTCTCAAACAAGCTAAAGACAATGAATAATTGACTAGTTTCTAATCATGTGTAGATAAATTGAACCTTACACTGTGCTAACAGCCAACACACTCAGGCTCATAAAATGAATTTTCCAGAGGGCTGTATCCATTGTGAGAATTTTATAAAGGATTTTTTTTTCAATGTTATGTGTCAGTTTAGATAAATTTCCGTGTAAGAAAAGTTTCCTTTGTTTAAGTTTCTCATTTCTTTATTTAATGTCTTGTTAATGGCATAAAGTAGATAAACATTTTGCTGGTGTTATGTTTTGTCAAGATATATCTCTGATTTTATTAACTTTTTCAAGGTACATGAAAATAGAAAAAGTAGTTATTTCCCTAAATATTATCCATTCTTCTCAAATGATGTAACAGTTTCCAAGAACAACAAATTAAAAAGACAATGTTTGTTATATTTGTGTTTAATTCTAGAGTGCATACATGGATTTACAAACACACTCCACATCACACATGAGCTTTCAAACACATTCCACATTTTTCTGCCAATACGCAAAATGTGACATTTACAACAACACTTCCAAAAGAGCCAGGTGATCTCTTTTCTGAAACTTGGTGCTGACGTAATGGTTTGAAAAATAAGTGTCTGTAGAACAGGATCACTTTCAGAGTCTTTCTGTAAGGTTTACTAGCTTCTCAAGAATTTCTGAATTCAACCTAATGCATCAATGGCTAAATATCTTAACTACAATATAAGTTTTAGCGGTTTTTCCTGTCTATGAGCTTTTCACTTGCACTTGGTCCTAAGTGTGACCCTCACTTAACTTTCTCACCATTTGGTAGGGGCAACTTTCGCATTACTGCAGTTGTCCTTTATGTTCGTCACCTCTCTATTGCTATTTTCCTCTTAGGACATGCAACCAGTATGGTCTACTGAACTTGCAAAACAAAATACTATGCATTGTCTCTCAGATTTCTAGGACAGAGCATTGTTTGTCCAGGCCATTGACCCAGGTTCCCCTGGGTTCTAGCTTACTGCAACTGGAGTGTCTATAATGCTGTGCTTTTATCTGCCACCAAAGCATGTGTCCTGTACAGATGGAGGTATGCTGTTCATGATTTGACTGTATGGATAGACAGAACAGAAAGAAGGACATTCAGTGGTTTTTATCCAAATAATCAGCAGAATGAATGTAAAAGTCTTGGTAAAGTTATGATTCATTAGCATGAATAATCAGCTGTAAAATCTTAAAAGAAACAAGAAAAAAAAAAAAAACCAAAACCAAAAAAAACCACCAAACCCTAAATGCAGAAGGTTAATCTTACACCTATATTGCACCCCTGTGGTAGTTCAGTCTAGGTCTTCCTTGGTGACCAGTTTGACCCCCTGGCCTTCTCCACCTACACGCAGCAGACACCAACAGCAAAACAACCAAGACAGAACTGCCACCCACTTCCAGTGCTGTGATATATGATTTTCAGCAGAAGCGAACAACATGGACAGTGATTGGCTCTCCAGGGAACACTGCCCTGGCAGTCAATCACCTCTGAGTCCCCCAGCCTCTCAGGGGTACCAATTTCAAACTATGACAACCCCACACCCTGAAACAATTTACCACAACACCAATATGAACTGAATTTAACAGAATGAAAAATAATATGATCCACTTCAAATATGACAAGGAAAAAACACATTAACCTAATTAATTAATCTCTTAGTAGCTGAATGAGTGGCTGTATTTATGGGTATATTGTTAAGAACTTGGTAGAGTCAGGATTTAGCAGACACTGAAACAGCTGTTAGAGTCTTACAGGAGTACCTCCACACATTGTCAAGACCACTTTTGTGGTGGTCCCTCACACTCTAACACAAACCTCCCACATTTGGATCAGATCTGTAGAGGAAATTAATCTTTTGCTAGACTGGTGCCAAGCGGGACCAATGAGTCATGTTTTGTACAAAATAAGGGCTCTGGCTTCGCCCTCATTTTAAAATGTGTGCAGAAAATAGCAAAAAGGATAAGGCATCCATGGCCCTGCTTTCCTCATTGTCTGGTGCCTTACTTAAAAAAGCCCCAAACCTGGGTTCTGTGAGAGTGGAACTCATGGTGGAACTTGCTGATGGTTAGTGTGTTGGCTTTTCATCATTTGATGTTCTTTGGCACAGCCACTGGCTCAGCGATCTCAGGCTGGAACCTGAGCCCTGCTGGAGCAAAAAGGAGAAATGTTGCTTAGCAACAGTTCTTTTTTTTTTGGTCTGGTAGCACATGGTTTTACAAAAGAGAAATCTGGAAATTCGGTGGATTTCAGTGGTCCTAGTCAATAATTTTGTTTAATTTTGCAGAATCAGGACTGTCCCTTACAAAAATCTTGGTCTTGATTGCTCAAAAGTTAAACTACAAAGATAGTCAAATAGCAACATCCTGTAAAAAACAAGTAATGGTTCACCTAACTTAGTTCTTCTGCTGTATCTGCCCTATGCAGCCTTATGGAATTCATAAGGTTGCTTCCTAAATATAAAGTATCCTCAAACTACATAATTAATTAATTTCTTTTTTAAAATGGTCTAATTGTATGGCAATATAAATCCATTCCTAAACTTTAAACTCAACATCTTATTTTAAGTAGTAGAATATTTAAATTTTTTTTTTCTGTTGGTCAGGTTTTGATTCTGTTTTATGTATTTATTTGTTAGTAATTAATAGATATTGGAGGTAAACATTTACAGAATCTGTAAATAACTCTGGGCGAGGAATATGCTGCTATTGTTGTTTAATCCATCTACTCTTAAACAGAAACTGCCCTATTTTTCAGTCATACTGAGATTTTGGAATCTGACCAAGAAATTTTGCATGTTCTGTGCAATTTCCTCGAGTCAATTTAAATTCAAAAAGCAAAGAGAAACATCACATTTCTAAGCATATTGTGGTAACTTCCAATTCTGCTTGACTCTGTAAGAAAATTAAAACAAAGTAAAACAAAAAAAAAGAACCCCAATCACAAAAAAACCAAAATCAAACCAAAAAAACCTCCCACTTTATGCAAATGTTTTGAAGAGACTGTTAGCAGTCAGAGAAACAAGGGCCAAGAAAACTGTTCAAGAAAGTGGGCAGGCTGGGGTTGTCTACATCCATACCATCTGAAGAGAAGTCCCTCTGTGAATATGTACTTTGTGGAGAATACTGTTTGATGACCAGCTCTCTCAGAGAAACATGCTCAGGAGTTTTTGCTATGGAGTCATACCATTGAACACCATGATGGAGTAGAGTTTCGGAGGATTGTAAAATACACTCTGTGAAGTTCTGTACATATGCGTGATCAAAATATGTATTTGCAGTTAGGCTGCATATTCTAAGTTATGGCCCTGTTTTTTTGATCACAGAAAATTTGGATCAACCAATAGCTGGAAAAGATAGTAAAGGTATTATGCAGTGTTACTAAGTTTATCTAATTCCTTTGTCAATAAGCAACTTCTGATTATTAGGATATGTCCTGATTTCAGCTTGGGTAGAGATATTTTTCTTCCTAGTAGTTGATACAGTACTGCATCTTGAATGTAAGATGCAAATATAAAATAGAACACTTAGGGCTAGAAAAAACCATTTATCCAACAGACTTAGCTCTGGGAGATCATGCAAAACATTCACTTTTGTGGAATTGTCTTCTGTGATAACTTATGGGGATTGTTATAAGTAGATAGAATATTAAGATTCTGTATGAACAAGTGCTGCTTAGTAAACAGTTTCAGCATTGATCTAAACAGACTGGGACAAAATTTCTCAGGGGCTTACAAAACTATCCATATGCTACCATTTGCTCTGCATTTCATGACTGTGGTAAGTACACGTTTGAAACTTCAGTGTGGCGGAGGTGGACCATATGAAATTGATTCACACATTAAGGTTCAGTGGATGGTCCCAGGGAAATTACACACTTCATTACACTTAAGCACAGACAGATGAACAATAATGAAATTCTAAGCAGTAGCCATAGGGTGCTGATTATTGACATAAATAGTAGTTCAAGAAAATAGCTTTTTTTTTTTTTTTTTTTATCATTGAGCAACAATTGATGTAATAAGTTTAGGAAAATTATATAATAGGATAGTATTAAAATGAAGAATAGTGTACGTGCACATATATTAGAGGTACAGGAAGGATCTGCTTATAGTATGGACAAATGAAGTATAGCACCTTTCCATAAAGGAGAAGTGAGCTCCAAATAACATAACAGAATTAATCTGGGTCATCTTTGTTTGTTCAAAAGCATTCACTAGCTAAACCTACATTAAAAATTTTTTTTTGCTTAATAAGTTCTGATATAATGTGGATTTTGTTTAATTTCAGTTCACTGTAGAGGCAGTACTCTCAAGGCAGCTGACAGCAGCCTCAGCAACATATTACACTTCTACATGTGCTCATGTTTTTACTTTATAATTACCAAATAGCACTAAGTTTAATATATAAATGAGATATAAAAATATGTTGGTAAATTTAGAATCCAACTACCTGAAGTTTTAAGGATGGAATTAAAGAGATTTAAGGATTTAGGCACAAAAATCCAAGCTGAGAAATACACCTAAGCTGTTTTAATCTTCTGGGAAATCTTGTCAGAAATTTATGCTGTATGTCTACCTAATTTCTTGCTATATGCAAGAAAAGGGACATGATTCTTCTCCATCCTCAGAACACCATGGTAAACACAAGCAATGTATCACAGCCATATCATGACTTGTGGAACTGTCATATTTTTGACACCATGTGTTTGACTTTCCTTTGCTGGGTGCTAATCTGGTTGTCCCTACGTTCTGGGGTGCAGACCTTTAGCACTCTTAAACAGAAAAAAAGGTGAAATGGAACTGAGTCAGTGGAAAACTCAAGAGAGTTTAGAAGAGTGTTTTCTGCTCCTGAAAATACACTGAAAAAATACAACCAAGTATGTCGATGGGATAGTTTTGTATTCTCATTTTAAGTGATATTTAATTCCTGGTGACTCTATTATTTCTGCAATAGTTATTTTAGCAAATGTGGACAGAGAATCTAATCCTCAAGCACTGAAGATCATAGTTCCACAGAAGTCAATAAAAAATATTTTCCCCAATAGTTTGACCATTATCCTTCCCCTTCCTTAATTCTGTTGACTTCTTTCTTTCAGTTTAGGAATCATAATTCTCTCCTGACAAAACTTTAAATCAAGAATGACCTGGATATTTTTCCTCCTTCCTTTTGCATAGCACAAGCCAGTTTACTTGTAGGTCTCCAGATACTGCTGCAAAATTGTGTTTACAGACAAGACATAATTTTTGACTAAGTATATATTTCACAAAGCCACATGACTTTGACTTTCCTTTGCTTCAGAATAATACAAGCAGGCACTTTTCAAATATCAAGGGTACACTTTTCTTATGTACTTTGACATGTGTCTACTTTGTAAAATAACATAATAATATATAAATACAACTTTTATATTTTAATATATAAAACAATAAAATAAATTTGAATAAAATACATTTAAGAAACATAAAATAATGGTTTATACTACCATAAAAAATAATACAGAAGGGGAAATTTAAGAGATACAGTCAGTCATTAGGAAAAATGAATCTCTATAATAATTAAATAATGAAAGACCAGTGTGAAGCTTCAAAAATTATTTAAAGAACTCTACATTGATAAACTATTGAAATATTTCATTGCCTTGCAGACTTAAAATGAAGTCAGATACTATATAAAGAATAAAAAAGACACAGTTAACTAAAAGTCTTGGTGGAAACCTCTGTTATAGTGGATAATGACATAGTTTGGGACTGGATATACATGGGCATTTTGGAGTCACACAAGAAAAGTACCATAAAAGGAAGTTCTTATATATGTTATTGTTTTGTTAGTTCAAAATTACCCCTTAGACAGGATTTCCTTGTTTGGAAAAGAACTGTTTCAGTAAGGCAAGCAAGTTCAGATTTTCAATCGCAATGCAGGATGCTTTTACATTTACAATTAACTTAATTGTATTTTCAGAAGTGATAACTAAAAACCTAATATAGGGATGCTATTACTGATGGACCGGTTTTAATTCACTGTGCATTGAGATAATAGGGGATTTGTTTTTTCTTTCTCATTTGTTTTGCAATTGTGTTTTTTTTTTTTTTTTTTTTTTTTTTGTTTTTTGTTTTATTTGAGTTTTTTTAATTAATTGACCTTACTGGCACAGGAAAAATTTTCCTTTTTTTACTTTTTTTTTTAAGGTAACAGTTAAATCAAATACTAGATGGGTCTTTTGTTAATGTTATTTGAAAGTTGATGTTGTTTTTTTGCAAGTGGTCTGGGATAGCTCACATCAGAGATCTAGTCACTATTTCACAACTAGATTAGTTGTGATTGTCCAGGTATGATACTCATCTTATGATCACTGGAGGCCAGGCAAGGAGCTAAGAAGTGTACCTGAGGAAATGTGCACTTTTAAAACGCAGTTCCTTTCTTTAAAAAAAACAGAATCAAGCTGTCAACACTGGACATTACAGGCACTTGCTGAAAGCAGTGGGCTGAATTCCCATCAAAGGCTAATGTCTCTGGATTTCATGGTAAATGCTGTGTATGCTCTGGTGCTTAAGGAACTCTATTAAAAATTCATGAGTAGGTGATATTAGTTCATTCCACATCCAAAGGTTTACAGAGGCTCCTGGAGTCCCAGATAATTTTTTTTTTTACTTTCCTTGCAGCCACTGTTCTCATACCTCAAAATAACGCTTTCTGGAGACAGAGAGAAAACCCTCTAACCTCAGCAGAGCAATCTTTTGCACACTTGAGACAATCAGAGTATGTTAGAGGGGATAAATTGTTTCCTTTTACAATGGTCTGGTTTTACTCAAAATGAGCACATGAGAAAATCCGGAATTGTCGCATAGGTTTGCTGAACCATTGTCTATTTTCAGGGTAAGAAGGAAATTAGACTCACACCCATATTTTATCCAGAAAAAAAATAGAAGACTCCTGACTTTTAGATGGCTTACTCATGTTCTGTAGTAGTTTATGTCGTGAAAGAACTCAGGATATAGTGATCATCTTATAAATGACGTGTCCTTCATTTTGTCTGTCTGTGAAGACAGTGGATTACAGAGATCACAGAATCAACCAGGTTTGAAAAAACCTCTGAGATCATTGAGTGCAACCCATGACCCAACACCACCCTGTCAACTAGACCATGGCACTAAGTGCCACATCCAGTCTCTTCTTAAATAGCTCCAGGGCTAGTGACTCCACCTCCCTAGGCAACCCATTCCAATGTCCGATTACTCTCTCTGTAAAGAATTTTTTTTCAATGTCTAACCTAAACCTCCCCTGGCAGAGCTTAAGGCTGTGCCCTCTTGTCCTACTGCTGGTTGCCTGGGAGAAGAGACTAACCCCTACCTAGCTCCAACCTCCTTTCAGGTAGTTGTAGAGAGTGATGAGGTCTCCTCTGAGCCTCCTCTTCTCCAGACTAAACAATCCCAGCTCCCTCAGCCTCTCCTCACAGGGCCTGTGCGCCAGTCCCTTCACCAGCCTCGTTGCCCTTTGTTGGACACTCTCCAGCACGTCGATATCCTTCCTGAACTGAGGGACCCAGAACTAGACACATTACTCAAGGTATAGCCTAACTATCGCCAAGTACAGGGGAAGAATCACTTCCTTGGACCTGCTGGCCACACTGTTCCTGATCCAGGCCAGGATGCCATTGGCCTTCTTGGCCACCTGGGTACACTGCTGGTTCATGTTCAGCTTCCTGTTGATTAGAACCCCCAGGTCTCTCTCCACCTGGCTGCTCTCCAGCCACTCTGTCCCCTGTCTGTAACACTGCAGGGGGTCATTATGGCCAAAGGGTAGAACCCAGCACTGGATCTTGTTAAACATCATACCATTGGATTCAGTCCATTTATCCAGCCTGCCCAGGTCCCTCTTCAGAGCCCTCCTACCCTCCAGCAGATTGATACTCCCCCCCAACCTGGTGTCATCTACAAATTTGCTAATGGTACACTCAATCCCCTTGTCCAGATCATCAATAAAGACGTTAAACAGGACTGGGACCAACACTGATCCCTGGGGGACACAACAAGTAACCAGCCACCAACTGGATGCAGCACCATTCACCAACACACTCTGGGCCCGGCCATCAGCCAGTTCCTAATCCAGCACAGAGTGCCCCTGTCCAAGCCATGGGCTACCAGCTTTTCCAGGAGTATGCTGAGGGACACAAAGTTCATTGTCATATGCCTGTGTATGACTACATTTTCTATGTTTACCAACCAGCAATCTGATTCTTCTAATTTTTCCATTTGCAGGATATGATTCATAGATAACATTTCTGTGATGGTGTCTTTGATATGCACGTGTGCCATCACTATAAACTTTCTGAAATTGCTGTGTTTTTCTCCTATGATCAGAACAAAAACTATGGCAAAGGACTCAAATCTGTATGAGATGGAGAGGTAAGAATGCATCTGGAAAAGCTGTGCACCTATTCTAACTGTTAAGCCTACAAAATGACAGAGAAGAAAATTTAATTAAATGCTACCTTACACACTTCATTATTTGGCTTTTCTTCTCTGCTTTTTTTCAGTTCTGTGGAATGGGAAAACATAGATGGGGCTCAGGCTGTTCAGTTTCTGCCAATTTGTGACTTTGTACAACACAACATAAGAAAACTTCAAAAGGAATTAGCATTGATGCCACTTTCAGAACCACCAAGACTTCAGAGGAGGACCACTTACGGGAAAGAGCAACCCCATATCTAGCTCCAAAATTGTTTGCAGCTTTGACTGTAGAAGTGTTCATAGTCTCCATTCAGTTAATAGTTAAAAAATTTCCTACTGGAAATTGAAACCAATCAACTGTAGCTTTCCAGCTTTCTGTTACAGATCTCAAACATGGAAAAGAAGATTCTATATGGTCATCAAAAATATCACTGATCACAACCAAGGACCATTTAAGAACCACATTCAACTGTGAGTAGTTTAAAAATCTTCAGCTCAGGAACATACTTCCTTCTTTCTCTAAGTTTCACTTATATCATTGGTTTTTATCACCATTCCTTTGTTTTCTTCATCCTTACAACTCATCCCTGTGTTTCCAAGCAGAGCAGGAAGTTCACAAGAATGGTTGAATATTTGGTTATTTACAATGTTAGTGGAATTTTTTTTCTTATTTTCCCCCTTTCCTGTTTTCCAGGCCTCATGTTCACTGCTAACAGTGCAGGGAAAGAAAGGAAAGAAGGAAAAAAGAAAGGAAGGAAGAAAGGAAGGAAGGAAGAAGGGAAGGAAGGAGAAAAGGAAGGAAGGAGGGAAGGGAAGAGTAAATTCATCACTTTAGTTTCTATTGTCAAAAATACTGACCTCCCTTCCAAACTACTGCATTTAAAATTAATTTTTATGTTAAATTGCAAAATACATACCTGCATGAATGTTCCTAGAAAATTTATGTGCTGTAATAACCAATGTAGAATTTTAACAAAATGTGTGTGTTCTTCTCCAAACGCCTTTACCAGTTGAATGCTCCTGTACCTCAGGCTTGGCAAAGGTTTTAGAGAATCCCTCAGAAAAATACAGAAATTCTACTACAGTTCCTGGTATGCAATTTACTAGTCTGACCAGACTACTTGCTGGTCTTTCTTTAGCCTAACCTTTGATGCGCATGCCCACAGATAAATCTCAATCATGCTCAGTCTCATAGTAAAAGGAAACAACCAAAGGAAATTAATTTTTACATTAACATTTTTGGATAAATTTCTTGGTACTCAGACAGCTTCAGGATAGTGTCCGTGAAAAAGAAAAATTCCAGTTTCTTGCAACCCATTCATTTTTGTGTTTTCTTTCAAATAATCCACATTCATTATGGGCCTGCTGGGAAGAAATAACAACTGGTAACCCAGATAATATAAATATGGGCAAACATCACTCCATGGACTTTCTTTTGATGATGTAATTGATTTCAGGCATTTCTTACTGGAAGAGTTATCCAGGATCTCTGGTATATGCCTATTGTATAGTAGTTTTTGCTAGAGGTTTGAATATTATTCATAGAAATGCATTCCCCAAAACAAGTCTTATGTCTGAAACATTCCTTTGGAAGTGACATTTGTGCAGAGAAACTTAGATTTTTCTTGTTTTAAGACAACATTCCCAAAAGTTTCCACTTGCCAAAGTGATAATAGAACTTGGAGTTCAAAGTGCTTTTGACTGAGTGCCAGATATTTTGAAATGCCTGCAGCCAACACATCGTCGAGTGACAAATTATTTCCACCAACTCCTTTGGAGCAGTCTGTCAGTTTGTCTGTTAAGCTCCTAGTTACTTGGAGGTCTCTTGAAGATCTGAAGTGTAAGACATCATCCACAAGATATCTGTGGGTAATTACTGGATATTTTTGCAGTTGTAGATCTTTTCTGTTTAGTGCTTCTGTTTGGAAAGGGAAGAATTCTCCAATTTGTGAAGTAGAAGTAACATTTATTACTCTTAAGTTAGCATGCAATCATTTCTTCTCAGTGTCTTTTATATCTATGTTAAATGCTACAAAGAAGCATTTGAGCAGTATACTTTCCTGCTAGAATGTAAAATGCATTATGTAGCACATGTCCAGTGAGTGCTGATGCATAGAAGTGGAAAAAATAAAAAAAATAGCAGCAAAAAAACCCTCCTAACAAAACTACCTCTACAACTGAAAGACTGAAGTATAGCTTTTTGTTCTGAAAGAAATACTGGAACACTCATTCTTATCATAGAAAATAATTTTTCATCTATATTAAAGGTTCTCTTTATCAACCTGGTTGAAAAAGGAATGCCAAACACGCTCCATGTTATTTTCTGGAAGTCATTTACATCCTGGTGTTTCCCTATAGGGAATGTTGGAAAATATTTGAGGGAATCAAGACCAAAATATCACGAAGTAGTCTTTTAATCTTATAATGTAATATATAACAGTGAGTACCAACTACCTGATAAAAGATACCAGTGCTTGTTTTTTTTATGGTCTTCTTTTTTTAAAGAGGGATTTGGGTTGGGGTGTTTTTGTAATCTAAATTGAGGGGTCCTTTTCTTCCCTTATTTCTCCTATTTGGATAGGCTTCAAAAAACTTGTTTTGTGGGAAGTAGATAAGGAAAATCTAGGAATAGGAAGTTGAAAGATGTATGGCTTTTCCAAATGTAGACAACTGACAAATATTTACATTTACATTCCAATTTGTGTAAGAATGTTCTTGCACCGAATCTATCACTGCAATATCTCTGCAGTTTTCAAGTTTGCAATTGGATGAGATTACTATCATTTGTCAATTGATAACTTTCTACATTATTCCTTTTTGTGACAGAGAGTAGTAGGAATAGTAGAAATTTTAAATTTGTTTCTGTTTAAGAAGCAGGGTCAGAAAGGGAAGTTTTGAGTTTCATGTAAAAGTGGACAGATTGGTTTTCATATCCAATTCCTGTAGGAGTATTAGACCATCTGAAAACAATACCAACAATACCTTGTAGACTTTGTAGCTGTGATTCATACTGGAGTTAGCTGAGCATCAGAGATTGCTCGATTACAGTGAATGATACAATATATTTATGCTGTAGCTGTATTTTCCTACACTAGAATGAGAGGGAATTGCAGAAAATTGAAAAATGAGAAAATCAAACTTTTTAGGAAAATGAGATGGGATTGTGCAAACATTATGTGCCATCAAAATATGTGTATGTGTGTCCTAAGCTGCCAGCCATGGTAGAATACATTATTCAAAGATGTTGCAAGTTTCATGGTATTATTTCCAGTCCAAGCAGAGGTAAAGAGTATTGTAAATCTCTACAGGAAACCTGTTTTTAGAAGACTGCTGATTCATATTTGGTAGCATAAGCATTTCACATAGCTTGTGTAAGTAAATATAGGTTTTTATCAAAAATAATTTTACATTATTTTTCAGGATAAAAGTATTTTCTTCTATGACATGTACCCTTGCAAGAAAGTTACATGAACTGACACAAATTGTTGGGCTTTATGTACCCACGTAACAGATTTCCCTACAGCATAGATTACTTGAAAGCATCACACCTGGCTTTCCCTTTTCACGTGGTTGCCATATGGAAGGTCGACAGTTTTGCAGATGCTTTACTTATTTTCATGGAACTCAGTAGACTATGCCCAAACTACTGAAAAAATAATCTTTTACCATACAGTGAGAGCTGGTATCAGCACTTCTGTTGTTTTAGCACAGTGTATGTTTGTTCTCTAAGATTAAATCCTGTTTTATACAGATAATGAGTGTTCCCTAGGAACTGAAGGCCAAAGAGATCCTCACTGTTATCTACTCCAGGTACAGTGTTACATTTCTTTCCTGATCTTGACTTCTAATGCAAAACCACAGTAGCACATTCTGGAAGTCTCCACAAAAACAGGGGGCATGGAGGGGGAAGAATAAAATTAATAAATAAATAAACCTGCACTGTTCATTTTCTTTCTCTTTGGGAATAAAAACAAGAGAACAAATAAATACAGAACAGATGTTAGTCACACTACTTAATATGCTACAAGAAGGCACTTTGATGTTTCAGTAATTGCAGACAGAGCTGAATCTGAATGGAATGAAGCAGACATTCAGGAGAATTGTTGGGCTCCCACAGAAATAAACTTGTGATATAGACAGAAATATTAGGCAAAGTTGTTTTGCAAACCACATCTTAATTATTAAAATTATTTTAATACTCTGTTCACAATCCAGAACTTTTGTAATCTCTGGGTTTTTCTCTACCAGGACTATAATTATGTTTACTTGTAAATATAATGTAAAAACTTACTAAAGCCTCTCACAGATTGAGCCAGCGATAGTCTTTTACCATGCAGTATATCCACATGATAGGTTACAAGAATGTATCAGGTGCTAACTTGAACCAGTTGGGAAAAGGCAACCTTTTCTTTATTGAAGCTAGTAGATTATGAAGTTATTCATCTTGTCCGTAGTGTCCTTTCTTGCCTTTAAGTCTCAGAAAAATGTAAATCACAAGCTTTTGAGTTATAGTTCCTGATGATTCATAAGATAATCTTGCAAACACAGCAGGGAAATATATGATTTGCAAATTGCTTAAATGACATCTTTGCTATTACCTTAAATTATTGTTGCAGTAAATCCTATTTTACAATATTTCAGCTTGATAATATTGTAAAACTCTACATTTCTCAAGATAAATACTCTACTTGTCATTTGCGTACTTAATTTTTTTTAAAACTTTGTGCTTACTTAAGGACTGAATGTTTTATCTCAAAACGACCTAAGATTCATTTCTTTATGCCAGCATCTGTGTGTATTTAAACTAATTCTAAATCCTTAACTAATACCATTTTTTATCCCGAATTATACTAGGATTTGCCTGAAAATTAACATTTCCAAATTGCTAAAGATTTCAGGTTCAGAATAACTTTAGATTAAGCATAATGTTTGCCTAGGTTTCTTAAGAGTATTAAGTTCCCCTCCAATTCCTAAAATCAAATAACAATTTATTAACTATTTCAGCCTTTTGTGATGTATTGTGAAGTAACATTTTTTCTTTTGTACAGAAAGTACTGAAGAGATGCAATTAATAATTCCCATGCTATATTTAGCTTGGCAAAAATGCAGTCTAACTTCATGAACAGATAGCTCCATTTTCTACGTCAAGTGTATTATACTTGTGAGGAACTGAGGTTGTAAAAGGCTGAAACTGACCTTAGGCACCTCTGGATCTGCCAAGACAGTCACTTTCAAGTAATTATTACTTATTGTTGGTAGCATTGTTTGGTAGCATTGGTTGGTAGCATTTTATGTCTAGAAAACCATCAGATAGGGTAGTGCCAGTAAGAGTTCTTGTAAGATCAGAATGTCCTTTCAATCTACAAAAACTGAATAATGTCTTTCAAATAACAGGATTTTTAGTTTTTTTAAGGATTTTAGCAATTTATATATTTGGTACATATAATGCATATATTTTGTGATATATTTAATATGGTATGTTCATTTTTGTTTGGTTTTTTTTTCTGTTTTTTATTATCATTTATCTCAGTATCATACCTCAAGCATTATTCACCCCACGATACTCAGCAAGTGCCTACATATCTGGAGGCACCATTTTATACCGCCCTTTGTGTCCCTTGAATTAGAAAATTTTCTGCGGAGACATGTCAGTATAAAAGGAATTATTATTTCCAAGTTAAAAATTGCAAAAAAACCTAAAAATGTTTGCTTTTATTCTGAAGGTTGTTTATTTGTTTTTGTTTGGTTTTTTGTTTTTTGTGAAAATAGAATTATTATTTGAATACTGCTTTTTAAAAGCAATTAACCATCTATTCAGTTAATTTTGGGAAATAAAACCCTCAGACCTTGCAATCTTTATGAGCTATACATTAGTTTTGAAGTTGCAAATCGTATATACTATCATTATTCATTAATGAGTTCTGTATATAAAAACTTCCAATGGGATCCCAAACTGGGAATAAAATTCACACACTGTATTGAAACAGCCCCTCAACACTCTAGATATAAGATACAGATATCTTAGGTTACTGAATTACTTTCTAGAAGGCAATCACAAAAAAAAATTAAGATGGAATAAACCCTCATGTAACCATATGAAACTATGAAAGGTTAACTGTCTCTTCCTTTACATATTTCCTCTTCTTTGGCATAAGAAAAATAAATAAAACTTAAACAATTGTCAGAAAAAAGTCCCCTGAATTGTTTCTAGTGAGATATCTTTGTGAAATATATAAATGTAAAGGAAATTTTTGTTCAAATTAAAAAATAATATAGTTTGCTTTGTATGATTTTTTTTATGTAAAGATTTCCAAGGAGGTTTGTTATTAACCCAAACCCCAAAGACAAACATTCTGCGGTTGAAAAGCTATCTTACATCCACTTTTGAAAAAGAGACTGCTGATATAGAAATCTCCTTTTGCACGGGCAAGATGCCTCTCTTCTCCAGACACACCTGGGGAGCTACTTTAGCAATGCATTGACTGAAATTCAGGACTTCCAGGACTACTCAACAGGGAAAATGCTTTGCTCCCCTGAAAGAGTCCTCTTACATGAAGTCAGCTTTCTGGGCACAGGTGGTGGGAAAAGGGTCCATGTTTTTACTCTAGAAGTTAAATAATATAAACAGAATAACTTACTCTTTCTACCACTGTTTTAACACTGTTGCAAGGGATCAGTTTCAGAGACCTATAATTTAAGCAATATAGTTATGGAAAGACATGAAATGTATTGAAGCTGATGGTTGTAAAAGAGCAAACTTGAAATCCCATATTGTGAACCCATTCTCATCCAGTAACTAGGTGGGAGAAAGGTATTTTAACAAAAGGAAAATAAGGGGTTTCTGGGGTCCTATCCATTACGACCCTGTTTAAGGTATCATACTTATTTTACTGAACCTATTTGTTCTTCCTGTACTTTTCTGAATTTTCTGTATTTAACACGGCACAAAATTGATCTTTCCGTTAAAATTTTAAACTTGATTAAAATCTGTGGAGGAAGATTGTTCTCATAGAATCTCCCATGTGAAAAGGAAGGTTAAAGGGTCATGACTAGACATTGCCAACTAATATATATAAATAAAATTATTGAAAAGGCCAGGAAAATTCTTTTCATTGAGCCATTGATATAAATATTTGGAATGTAGCAATGGCACCTCTAACCATAGCTAAAATGGTTATCAGTACAAGTTTTACCATTTTAACTGTATTTTTGTGAATGTTCCAGACAAGATTTATGTTCTTATATCCTCCCTAGTTAGCATTATGTCTGTAACTTTATGTGAAATTCATGTCTGACAAAGTAGGGTTCTTTGATAGTCTGTACTGTACTACAAATGAAATTGAAAAGATGGAGTGAGGGGCAATGTATCCTACATGATTTCAATACAAATAAATATTTCCAGAAAACAGGAACCTGTGGGAGGAGGGGAAGCTTCTCCTTCCCCTTCCCCTTCACTTTCCTTTTCCCTCCCCCTTCCCATTCCTCTTCTACTCCCCTTCCTCTTCTCCTTCCCCTTCCTTCTTCCTTCATCACTTTCCTTGTCTTTCCTCATCATTTCACAGTTTTCTGGTTTAAACTTGTGTTGAAGCACTAATATGGTTTACTCATCTGCAACTGTCCTGTGTATATGTGAAGGTTAAAATGAATTCTGTGTACTTTAGCTGTCTGATGTAAAGTTATAAATCTTGGTTAAATTGGGTTTGCAAAGTGTATGAGACATTGTTTGAGATCCTGGAGATGAAGGCACCCTAGATATGCAAAAAACTGCATAACTATCACTATTCAGCTCTGGCTGAACTCTGATGACCATATTCTTAGAGGGATGTTTTGAGAACACACGTCTACTGTTCCTAATTCCACTGTTGGTTATTTTGTGTTATGATTCCAATAGATAGAGATGTCATGTCATTTAGTCTGTGTTTAGACAGCATGTCACTAAACTCCCAGTAGACACAGAGGCTTAGCAGTAAACTCCCAGTAACCACAACTTAGCATCCATTCTTATTTGCATATGTTATAAAAGGCAAGTTTTGTTGAATTGAACAGTGACAGAAAACTGATAAAAATCTTACAGACTAGGAATTAGATTCACCCATAAAATGTTTCTACCGGGATTATATCAGCTTTTCAGTCATCCTGAATTCTTCTGTACTAAGACACTACGGTATTCAAAACTTTTCCAGTGATCTGAGTAATCAGTTTTCAAATATGTCTACCATTATTGGCCAGAATTCAGAAATTCTTATTATCTTACTTATCAGTTATGTCCACGTTGTTACCTTCAAGAAGGTAACAAAATGAGGGAGCCGATGGAAGATAGAGTGTTTTATAGGGTATAAGCATCTGGGTAGTTTGAATATTGTCATGGTATGCCAGCCAGACCTAGGAAATGTTGTGGGAAAAATGTTAGATTTACTCTAGAAAATATCACTCCAAAATGGGCTTTAGCTCATGTAGGGTGAAGGGTATAGCCAGTAAATAGTGGGAATCAATGTGTAAAGCCAGTTAGAATGGCGAACACTGCTCCTATGGATAATATATATTGGAAGTGTGCAACTACGTAGTATCGTGTAAAGCGATATCTAGGGAGGAGTTAGCTAGAATGATCCCTGTTAATTATCTGATGGTGAAAAGGAGGATAAAGCCTAGAACTCATGGTATAGGTGGGTCTCATTTAATTGTCCCTCCATGTAGGGTGGCTAGTCAGCTGAAGACTTTAATGCCAGTGGGGATTGCAATAGTTGCGGTGGCGGATGTAAAGTAGGTTCGGGTGTCTACGTCTACTCCAACTGTGAATATGTGATGAGCACATACGATGAAGCCTAAAAAGCCAATGGATGGCATGGCTCAGACTATGCCTATGTAGCTGAAGGGTTCTTTTTTGCCAGCATAGTAGGCTATGACATGAGAAATTATTCCAAATCCTGGTAGGATAAGGATGTAAACTTCTGGGTGTCCGAAGAATCAAAATAAGTGTTGATATAAAATTGGGTCTCCGCCTCCTGCAGGGTCGAAGAATGTAGTGTTCAGATTTCGATCTGTCAGAAGTATTGTGATGCCAGCAGCAAGAACTGGTAGGGAGAGGAGAATTAGGACTGCGGTAATTAAGACATATCAAACGAATCAGGGGGTTTGATATTGTGCTATGGTGGTTTCATATCTTCTAAAATTCTTCACTGAACTGAAGTCCACTGTGAAATATAATTGCAAACAATTGAAGCTTCTTCTGGTGAAGAAATACTCTAAGCTGGGAAAAAACAATGTAACACTACATTTCTCAAGCAGCAAGGCAAATTTCTGTCAGTCAAGGTAGTTGAGTTTTACAGGAAGTATCAGGCAGGGTTGTTCTGCAGCGGAAGCAGAGCCAAGGGCAAGTACAACACAGGGCAAGGCAGGTCACGGCAGGAAGTGAATCTGATCAGTGAAGTACCCCTTCAAGGGAACAGGATGACCAGGTCAGGGCCAGCCAGGATTCTTATTGTAACCAAGTGGTCAAGCCAGGGGCGTGGGTCACGACCTGGATCAGCACAACATGTCACAAGGCTCTGGTGCAGGTGCAAGGGCTCCTGCACAAGGTAAGGAAGTGGGGGCATTATTCATAGCTGTTTCTCACAGTTTTAACCCAGGTCCAGGCAGCCTTGTCATGTCAAGGATGACCTTGAGTACAGGTAGTAAAACCCTTATGGCCCCTATGTCTGTATGTGCATGTACACTAAGGGAGATGCAGGATCCTGACAATAATTGTTAACTTTATTCCAGTAATGAATTAATCACATAATTGTCATTTTCACTGAGTAAGAATTAAAACTTGTTTCAAGGACAAGATTGACTTCCACCGTTTCTTGAGAATAAAATTGAGGATTTTATAGTCTTCTAAAACTGAACAAAATCTTGCAGTAGTATCAACTGGAGATCTACAGGGAAAGGGAGAAGGTAATTCTTGAAGTGATCTTGATATGTTTCACTGATATAGTAATGCACATTGAGTTTTGAGCCATGACAAGTACCTGCCTGTCCTTACACCACTGTTACAACTCATGATCTCTTTATCCCTCCTTCCCCTCCAGTCTTGCTGTTACTATCCATCTATTGTCTTTTTATCCATTCTTCTCCTGTAGTCCTCTCTGTCCTTTCCTTCTTTGGATTTCTTTCTTTTTGCCGGTCCTAAATTATAAATTTTAAAGTCATCATTCATACCACCTTTCTTCTTTCACCTTTACAATAGTTGAAGCTTTATAATTGTAATAATATTCCAGGGGAAAAAAGTAGTGGTGGAGAGTTCAGAGACCAGGATCTGCTGCTTGCAGATGGGTCTATCTTTGCACTGTGTTCACACTCAGTGAATATTAGGCAAACATGGTGTTGGAAACTGCAATGATAATGGTCAACTTCTACTAGAATTCTGTGCAGAGTAACAACTCACCATCACTAACACTATCTTTCAGCAGAAAGATAGTCTGAAGACAACCTGCATGCACCCCAGATCTAAACATTGGCACCTCATCGATTTTGTCTTGGTGCGATGGAGAGATGTCCGCGATGTCCACCATACCCATGTGAAGCCCAGCGCAGAATGCCAAACAGACCATCGGCTTGTGTGCTGTAAACTCAACTCCAATCTCAAATTCAAACCTAAAAGGGGCAGTATCCCAAGGAGAAGACTCCAAATTAACAATCTCCAATCAGCCACAGTAAGAGATAGATTCCAGGCAAACCTTCAAACTAGGCTTGAAAACCATTCCAGAGATTCTGTAGATTCCTCTCCTGAAACAATCTGGTAGCTTATTAAAACCAGCATCCTGCAATCCTCCGAAGAATCCTTAGGGTTCTCCCTCAAGAAGAACAAGGACTGGTTTGACGAAAACAATCAAGAAATCCAGGACTTGCTGAGGAAGAAGAGAACTGCCCACCAACCACACCTTGCACTGCCATCCCGTCATGCAAGGAATACAGCCTTTCGTCTCGCATGTAGCAAGCTCCAACAGAAACTCCGTGACATCCAGAACAAGTGGTGGATTGATCTAGCTGAAAAAACTCAACTATGAGCAGATACGGGTGATCACAAAGGATTCTATGAGGCCCTGAAAACAGCATACGGGCTTACATATCAGGTACAAAGCCCTCTACTCAACGCTGATGGTCAAACACTTCTAACAGATAAAACCTCCATTCTGAGTCGATGGTCTTTCAGACTCTTTTCAGTACCAACCGTGTAGTCCAAGACTCAGCAATTCAGTCCATCATGCAACAACCGGTAAAGTATGAATTGGATACTGCCCCCACTTTAGGGGAAACCCTCAAGGCCATACAGCAGGTGAAAATCGGCAAGGCAGCTGGGGTTGATGGAATTCCACCTGAAGTTTGGAAACATGGGGACCTTGCCCTCCATATCAAATTTCACGAGTTTGTGGTAAGCTGTTGGGAACTAGGTGAACTACCATCAGACCTTCGTGATGCAGTCATCATCACTTTGTATAAGAAGAAAGGTACTAAATCAGACTGATCAAACTATGGTATTACTCAGTTTTCCATTGCTGGCAAAATCCTGGTAAGAATACTCTTGAACAGACTAATACCCACTATAAGAGAAGAAATTCTGCCTGAAAGCCAGTGTGGTTTCAGAGCCAACAGGTGTACCACAGACATGGTGTTTGTTCTCAGACAACTGCAAGAGAAGTGTAGGGAACAGAACAAAGGTCTCTGTGTAACCTTTGTCGACCTCACCAAGGCTTTCGATACTGTGAGCAGAAAAGATCTGTGGTAGATTTTGGAACGTTTAGGTTGTCCCCTCAAGTTCCTTAAAATGATCATCTCACTCCATGAGGATCAGAACGGCCAAGTCAGATATGGTAACACACTTTCTGAGCCCTTTCTAATAAAGAATGGCATGAAACAAGGCTGTGTTCCTACCCTATTCACAGTCTTTTTCAGCATGATGCTCCAAAGGGCCATGGCAGACCTCGAGGATCAGGACGGTATCTACATTCGATGTCGTACTGATGGAAGCCTTTTCAACCTAAGGCAACTGAAGGTCCACACCAAGACCTTAAAGCATCTTGTCTGGGAGCTGCTTTGTGCTGATGACACCACCCTTGTTACCCACACAGAAGTAGCTCTGCAGCGTTTAACATCCTGCTTTGCAGATGCTGCTGAGCTCTTTGGACTGGAAGTCAGCTTAAAGAAGACAGAAGTTCTCCATCAACCTGCATCTCAGGAAGTCCCCCATCATCCCCACATCACCATTGGCCAATCAGAACTCAAATCAGTCCAGCCGTTTAATTACCTAGGTAGCCTCATCTCCTCAGATGGTAAGATTGACGGGGAGATAGACAACAGGTTAGCAAAGGCATATAGTGCTTTCAGGAAACTTCATAAAAGAGTATGGTGTAATAAACACTTGAAGAAAAGTATGAAGATCAGTGTTTACAGAGCCATTGTGCTGTCTACTCTCTTATATGGATCTGAATCATGGGTCATCTACCGCCACCACCTGCGACTCCTAGAACACTTCCATCAATGCTGCCTCCATACAATCCTAAACACCCACTGGTCTGATTATGTGACTAACACATCTGTTCTAGAATAAGCAGCAGTCACAAGTATTGAGGCCGTGTTGCTGAGAATACAGCTGCATTGGGCAGGGCATGTCTCCAGGATGAAGGACCACCACCTCCCTAAGATCCTGCTTTATGGTGAACTTGCCACTGGCTGCCACAAGAGAGGAGCCCCGAAGAAAAGATACAAGGACTCCCTGAAACAACATCTCAGCCTTGGCCATATTGATCACCATAACTGGTCTACTCTGGCTTCCAATCGGGAGGTCTGGAGACACACCATCTATACGCTGCTGATGCTTTTGAGAAAACATGCAGGATCACTCTTGAGGCAAAAAGACAACGCAGAAAGAATCGTGCCTTGCAGAATATACCATCTAAGGAGTCTTTTTGCTGTGCCTTTTGCAACTGGACATGCCTATCTTGTATTGACCTTTTTAACCACCAACGCGCTTGGAACAAATGTGGGTAGAGCCCTTCCCAAATCTTCGTTCGCAAGCCTAGCCATGATGTTCACACTCAGAATTTTCTTTGTTACTCTAGGGAATAAAAACAAAACAAAAACTACAAAACAAACAAAAAAAACCGAAACCAAAAACAACAACAACAGCAAAAAAAAGACAAACAAACAAAAACCAACCAAACAAAAACCCCAAAAAACAAAACCCCCCAAACAAACAAAGATAAACACACAAAAAACCAAACAACTCCTGAATCTCCATTTTTCTTCCACACCTTAGTTAACCTTGAATTCAGTTTGGACTTACATCACATCTTCAGTACTAACAGAAGTAGGTGAGTATATTCAGAACACTTTATACACATCAGTACTATGTCAAGGCTACTAGCTCACTACATTTTCTTCCTTCACCCAGCACTAGAATGAACACAGGGTTAGAGCTGGTGGGTAGGAGTGAAGTGGAATGACTCGGTCAAAGCAATGCTGTAAGTCTACATGCCTACATCCTTCATTGCAATGAACTTGTTTGCAGGTGTGAAAGAACTGTTTGGTTTAAAACCCATTTTCTTTACAAAGCACTTGTTTGTAAAGAGCTGCTTCTCTTTTTTTTGCATCACAGTGATAAGTCTTGTCCCTAGTAACATCACTCACTATACAGTCACCATCTTATATCCACCCCATCCATTAGAGGAAATCCTGCTGGATAAAAGAAATAAAGCTGTTCAAGGAATAGATTTACTGTATACGAGGGCAATGAATTAAGAAGTCTCCAAACTCTCTAGTGTATTCTATATTTCCTGGCCATTTAGCACATCTCTTAGAAAACAAACAAGAAAGATAACTTTCCTCACCTCAACTAGTAGAGTCAAATTGAATCTAAAATAAAAATAGGATGCATAAATTCTTTATGCTGATGCAACATCTCTGTTCTGAATTTTTTATCTTCTCTTTTCACTGTCTCCTAGCAAGAGAATGCTTCACTGAGAGTAGTTTACGATGTTGTGCTTTCCCTGAATTTTTGTGCATGTCAAAAGAAGTACTATGCTAAAATTCCAGAAATACAGGTTCAGTTCCAGACACTTTGATGGACTTCTTATGTGACCTAGTACAAAATGACATGATGATAGATTTGATACAGTACTCAGGATTCATTATTAAAGTTAGATTTTATAAGGTTTGGCTTACACTTTTGAGATATAGAATAAGGAAAGAGTAATTTTCCACTTCCTTGAGTGCGGAACTACTCTGAAAACCAGGCCATACATTTTACAGAGCAAGCCATTAGAGACTAATATCTTTGAGTGCTACCAGCACAGAACCTGGTCTCTTAGAAATCTGGCCTTGGCCTTTAATGGCAAGGAGCCACCTATCATTTTGTGCCTCAACTTGGTACTCACAAAATGAGCTTCCATTTCACTTTCCATCTCCCTCTGTCTTTCTTTTGGAGTCTGTGAGAATTTGTTTTCAGTTAAATGCATGGGTTGTGTCTACTGCAATTCTTTCAGTTGTTGCTGTTAGAGACGTCTTTAGTATCAATAATCAAGAAATTAGAAATCTATGATTCTAAAAGAAATTGAATAATACATATAATTAGCTATCAAACATACAAATATCCTGCTCTAGTTAATTGTACTACATTTGTGAATACTTTAACCTGACAGAAAAAGCAGAGTAATACAAGAGGTTTCCACTGAAAAGAAATAGGAAATATTCCTTTTAGAAACAGTAAATACATTTTTCATTTTCAAAGATGCCTTGACTTTTAAAATGTATTGAATTTTAAAGAGGTCTGGGTAAAATAATATTTACATTTTTCTTTAAATACAAACTTAAATTTCTACTTTGTTTATTTCTATTAACTACTGTATGTGATTACTTTAGTGAGTGAATTAGCAAGGTTGTCCAAAATGTGTTTATGTTTCATTTGATTTTGCAAAATACTCATGAAAAATTAATTTCACAGTAGAAACCATCAGTATCCACATTACAAAATTTCCTTGAGGATCTAGATTTTTATTATTGGGTTTTTTCAAGACAAAAAACTATCTTGCAAGACAACCTCAAACAGCAGCAAAGTCAGTAAATCCCATGCTCTGAGCTGACTCTGATGTCATACTTGAAAGCCTTTGAAGTCAAGATTTTTGCAGAATTGTTTGACTCAGTCTGGTAAATCCCTACAATTTTGCAGTTGTGTGATACACCCTATACTTTATCTCCTATGTTACATTGTTCAAATCATGGGGTTTTCAGTCCAACAGCTTCTGAAAAAAGTAAAGTTTGAACTGACTCCTCACTTCATTGCATACATATTTATTTTATTTACTAACATGTTAGTTCACTTGAATGTGAGGGGATTTAAAGACTTTAAGTACAGTAATGTTGAGGTCTAGCACTGGAAAGAGCAAAGTAGAACAGCCTATGTCTGGATAATTCATCCAATTCACTTTTCTTTTTTAAATTTCATAATACTCTGTTAGTCTGTTGTTCTTCCCCTTCAAGTTCCTTTAAGTAGATATTGGTATAGTTGAAAATACAGTTCTGAGTATGTGGATATATTTCTTGATTCAATACATAATGGTGAACTGCAGTAGTGAATCTCATACCTAAATGAACTTTGATTTGTATAAAATGATATACTTAGCAACAGTTATGTTGTTGTGGTGGCTTTAGACAAACCACCGGAGAATTAGAACCCTACACCAGTCACTCCCCTTTTATTTTTTTTCTTCCCCCATACCCTCCAATTAATGAAGGGCAATACGGAGAAATATAAGTAAAAATAACAATTTACTGAAGGTAAATAGCAGCAACTACAAAGACACAGAGGAAAATGGTTTATACCAACAAAGGCAAAGAAAATATTACCTGGTGCCCTAGGACAGAAACAAAAAAAAACAAACCAAAATGGTGGCTGTTACCAAGCTGGACCACACAGCCTGGGAGAACAAGGAAAATAATGTGGCAAACGAGTTTCCAGAGTTTAACACCCTTTGCCAGTCAGAAAACAATGGAGAACAGGATCAAAGCAAAACCTGGAAAACTATTTTGTCCAAAATTTAGTATGCTGCCAAAATACCGGTTCCAGTGGTGTCAGCAGTGGCACCAGTCCCTGTGGCAGTGGTGACAGTGGTCCCAGTGGGTGCTGTGGCTTGAGGTGGTAAAGCAACGACTCCGGGGTTGCAGCGGTTCAGGTGATGGTAAACAAGGCAGGGTATTGCAAAACAGCTCTGAAGCAGCTTGTGGCAGCAGCGAGGTATTGAGGAGTCACGCTCCAGGAACATGACTCTGGCAGGACAGCTCCTCCTCTCTCTCACCTGGCGAACAACAATGGCTTCTACTTCTACCTCCAAAAGGGGGCTTGTCCCTTCCATTTGGAAACTCAGGCAAGGAAAAAACAGTTACTCCTCCCGTGCTTAAAGAAACAGTCCATCAAAAATTACAAAATGGGATAGAATACATAACTGGTCACAGCCACCTAACGCTAAACCCTGCCTCCTTTTGCTATAACTAAGACAGTTGCATCGAACATTTTAAATTTTTTTGAAAAAATATTTTCACAAGCGAGAAAAAATTCAAATGAGAAGATATTTAGTGATAATAGCTAGCAAAAATAGAGAATTGATTTAAAAATACTTAAAAAATACCTCAAAGAAAGTCAGAAAATCAGCTAAAGATGTTTTGAGGAAGGGAGTGGATGTCTTAATTTTCTCCATATGTCACTTTACACTTTACCCAAATAAATGTTTCACACTCTTAATTTGTAGTGTTGTTCCCACACATCAAATAGATAAGTTCTGTATTACTAAATTTATGGGTTTATCATTGACCCTTGAATAACTGATGTTTGAACTGGACAACTTTAGCTTTTTTTAAACCTCATTTAATATGGCGTTTTCAGAGGCACTGTTTGTTGGGTGAAACACTGGCTGGTCCAGTGAGCGGTGGTGGATGGAACTAAATTCGGTTGGCAGCTGGTCACTAGAGATATTCTCCAGGGCTCAGTATCATGGTCTGTCCTGTTCAACGCCTCTATCAATGACCTGAATGAGGGGACTGAGTGTATCCTCAGTAAGTTGCCATGTTAGGTGGGAGTATTGATCCGCTGGAAGGTAGGAAGGCCTTATAGACAAATCTTGACGGGCTAGATTGATGGGCTCCCAACAACTTCATGAGGTTTAACAGGGTCCTGCACTTGGGTCACAAGCACCCTACACAGCCCTACAGGTTTGAGACAGAGGGCCTGAGAGCTTCTGAGCAGAAAGGGACTTGCTAGTGCTGGTTGACAGCCAGCTGGGTATGAGGCAACAGTGTGTCCAGGTGGTTGAGAAGGCCAGTGGCATCTTGGCCTGTCTCATTACTCTTTACAATTACCTGAAAGAAGGTTTTAGTGAGGTGGGGGTCAGACTCTTTTGCTATGTGTTAAGTGAAAGAATAAGAGGAAACGGTCTGAAGCTGTACCAGGGGAAATTCGGATTAGGTATTAGAAAACAAAAATTTCACTGAGAAAGTGCTTACTCATTGGAATAAGTTCTCTAGAGAAGTGATGGCATCACCATCTCTGGATACATTCAAGAGACATCTGGACGTAGTACTTGGAGATATGTTGGTGCTAGTTTGATGGTTGTACTAGATGATCTTAAAGGTGTCTTCCAATCTTGATGATTCTGTGAATGTTCTGCAACTAATTTAGTGTACAAATGTGGTCTTTTCTGATGAACAAAAAGTTTAAGAGACAGAAAGTGACAATATACTTGGCTCATTCATTTTTTTAAACGTAGTGTTACAGAAAAAAGTAGTTCTTCCTGTCAAAGAAAATAGTTGATGTTTAGAGCTTGGTTAGTATTCCGAATCATACAGACACAAAGGAAGAGATTTGTGAAAATTGGGGGATGAAACAGAAGATTCAGTTCCTTCCTCTGAGGACATTTTAACTTCATCACAGTAAAGATCCCTAGTCATTACAGTATATGGGTCTCTGAGGTAGGGTGTTCTCAATTACATCCATTCACATTCTGTTTCACTTTGAATGAATAATTAAATTGTGAACTAGGGAATAGAATCTGGCTATCCCTGCTCCCAGATGAGAGTCCAAACCTCTAGGCTGGAGAATACTTCTTCCCTTTTCATGACCACAAATATATATTTGTGTAAAGTGTAAAGAGACATAAGGAGAAAATTAAGTCATCCAATCCTATTGCAAGGCTTTGGGATACTTCCCAGGGAGGTAGGGAAAATCAGAGACAGTAACTAAGCCCTTCTTTAGCACAGCCGAGCTGGTAAGATATATATTGAATAGTGTTAGACTGACAATTTCTATTGATGAAAAGCTCTGGTGGTGATTGTACACAATGATATCTTCTCTGGATTTTTGCCTTTTCAGTACTTGTTATAAATCATTTAGTAATCAATGAGAGTTCACATAATTAAAAAAACATTTAAAATAGTTTGCTGAATGAGAAATTATTCCTCGAATACCATGACCTTGTCATTATAGTCCTTCATGGGTTCTCTTGCTCCTTTTTGGGTCTGCACAGAGTTGTCTTTCACTTTTCTCTTGATGTTCACAAACCAAATTGATTAAAGCTTTTTTTTCTAGCTGCCTTTTTAGATACAAGTCAGTGTTCTAGTTTTAGTAAATGAAGACTTGTTTTTTCACTCAGATGTCATTTATTCTCTCATTTGTTGACAGATACATATTTAACATTATCAGTATGAGAATAAAATAAATAAATCAACCAAAGCCCTCTTTCTGCAGGGATATTTTATGTCCCCTGATGATCCTTTATGTTTACTACTTTCATGGGTGATATTAATACTTTGCAAAATATATTTTGTTCCACAGACGAAAGATGCATCAGCAAAAGTAAAGAGTTTTCTCATATGAGTTAATTAGAATGAGAATGAAAACTGAGTTGGAAAAGTAAAATATCTAGACTGTGAAATAAATTGTAAATTTTACTTCAGTTAAAAATTCAGTGTCAAAAAAGATGACTGGAAATAAGCTTTTTCTTATGTAATCTACATGAAGTATTGGGTTTCCATGACCAGGTTTTGAAAGGGGTGGCTTCTGTAAGAAACTGGTATAATCTTCCCTCCTGTTTGGTAGAGTCAATGCCAGCTGGCTCCAGGACGGATCTGCTTCTGGTCAAGGTTGAGCCAATCAGGAATGATAATAATGTCTTATCAGTGATAACATATTTAAGAAAGAAAAAAAAGCTATTGTGCAGATGAAAATTGCAGCCAGAGAAGAGCAGAGTGAGAAGGTGAACTACTCTGTAGACACCAAGGTCAGTGGAGATGGGAGGTGGGGAGGTGCTCCAGGCTGAGATTCTCCTGCAGCCCGTGGTGCAGACCATGGTGGAGCAGCTGTGCCCCTGCAGCCCATGGATGACCATCAGGGTGCAGAGACCCACCTGCAGGCAGTGGAGGAGACCTATGCCAGAGCAGGTGGATGCCTGAAGGAGGCTGTGACCCTGTGGGAGGCCCATGCTGGAGCAGGGTCCTGACAAGGACCTACTGGCCCATGGAGAAAGGAGCCCACACTGGAGGAGGTTTTCCCTGTGGGGGACCCACATTGGAGCAGCCTGTGCCTGAAATACCTGCATCCTGTGGAAAAATGACCCACACGGCAGCAGTTCATGCCGTCGGTCATGAGAACTGACTCACATCGGAGAGTTTCGTGAAGGACAGTCCTTCATGGGAGGGACCCAACAGGGAGCAGGGGAAGGACTCCTCTTCCTGAGCAATAGCAGAACAACAACTGACTGTAACCCCCATTCCCACCTCCTTGTGCCACGTGGGGGGGAGGAGGTAGTACTTCAGAAGAAAGAGGGATGTGGGGAAGGTGTTTTTAAGATTTATTTTAGTTGTCATTATCCTACTCTGATTTTGTCAATAATAAATTTAATTAATATCCCCACTTTGAGTCTGTTTTGCCTGTGGTAGTAATTGGTAACTGATCTCTCCTGGTCCTTATCTCAACTCATGGATTTTACTCTATATTTTCTCTCCCCTGTCCAATTGAAGAGGGGAATGAGAGATCAGCTTTGCTGGATACCTGGTGTCTGGCCAAGGTCAAACCAGTATATTGGTGTACTAAGTCTGTGGCTGGAAGGATTTGATAAAATATTTTCCACCCTCAGTTACAAACCACATGTTAGATTACAAGAAGAGCTTTCTGTCCTTCTCTTAGAGAAACTCCGTTCAGGCAGTGTGAATGGAATTTCAATGCTCATTGAACCTCTTTTGAAAGCGAAACCTTCAGTTAGTAACAGGACTTAGTTTTGTTGGTTTTTTTTCTCACTGAGGATGTGAAACAATTAAAATACAACTAGCAAAGGAATAATCTGATTAAATAAATAAATAGACCATAGTTCAGAGTTGTGTCTTTGAATCTGACACTGTGTCAGATGTTAACTATTTATACAGAAATAAACACCTTTTTACTTTTTTGATACGAAAAAAGGTGGAGGCCACAGTGCTTTAAATAATTCATAATAAAATCTTAAAAAAAAAAATTAATTATTATTTCATTAATTCTACAAAATTCAGTCTTTCACAGCATTGTAGTACAGAAGAGATTAAAGGGAGAGGATGGTAATTGTTCCAAAGAGTAACAGAACTACAAATAGCATGCTCATGGAGTGTATTTTTACACTTCAGAAAGAGGATAGGAAAAAGTGCCAAAAACTTATTTGTGGTATGGGGGGCGGTTATTTTTATTTTTTTATCTGTGTCAAGCAGATTGTTAACCAAGAGTCATTTTCCAGGTGGTTTCTGTAGTCTATAAAAGAGACTGTTTTCCCCCCTCAGCTTTGTATTTTCAAAACCCCAGAGTAATCCATTCCTTCCAAAGAAATATTCCTTTCAAATGACTGATGAATAGAGGCATCCATCAGCTTCTAAGTAATTGACAACTGGACATTTTAATAGAAGCAATGCATAAAGCAGCATTATAGAAGAGCTGACCAGTTTAGTAGTTTGTGCCACTAGTGATAATTAGACGCTATATCTCAGTGGTGTGCTGAATTGCTCGACTCCAAAAGGTATTTCACGAATACGATAATTCTAGACACGTATCTCTCATGTGTCCAAATCATTGTCTGCACTTGTGCCTCCAGAAAGGAGTAGTGCCAGAAATAAAGTAGGAAAGAGCCAATAGAATAAACTCAAGAGATTAGGAGTCATTTGCATTTCAGGTGGATTGCCACAGAAACAAATTTTTCTAAATTCTTGCTACTTGCAGTGCTCTTCTCAAAAATGTGGGGAGAATGGTCTTGTCTGTTCTTTCAGCATGAAATGTGGTATATACTAAAGTATAAACTGACTGTATATTTATGTCTGTTGGATGAAATTTTTCATGTAGCTTGTGAAGAAAGAATAATTTTGAGTGTGAGGTACCTAACTATGTCAGTTAAAAAACTAAGAGTGGAGGAATATCAAGATTGTAAGAGCTAACCATGCAGTCTCTATCTGACCAAGAGTGAACATTCAGATGATATTCCATCAGGTATGCAAATTAACCCATTGTCTTATTCCATTTTTTTTTTCACAGGAAGGACTTATGAGGATAACAGCAATAACGAAAATACTGATTTTTTATAAAAGTGATTCCTATGTTTCTATATTTTCATTGTGAAATATTTTATGCAGATTTAGAGTAATCATTGAAACACCTCCTGTTACCATAATCTATGTGATTGCACAGGCTGTTAAAACAACAAAGCCATTTATGTCCCATATAAGATTGACAGATTCCACAAAAAATCAGTTGCTTCTAGAGCAAGAGGCAGTAGCTTCAAAGTATAAAAGGGTAATATAATTTGCTTGGGAGCTAGAGTGGTAATAGATTTTTTTTGGACTAAAGAAAAGATTTTGTAAGAAGTTGCTCAATTTTTCTGAGTTATGTCATGATTTGTTATGTATTGTGCAGCATAGAAATAGTGAGGTACAATTTCTTGCTGAGGTTGATTCAGGAGTTTGTGAAAAATAACTTAGCTTTCTGTAGATTTTTTTATTACCTTTCAGAAATCACTGTCTTTCATGGCCACTAATTTTTTCTCTGATTATTCAGGGAGATCGTGCAATACTTGTGGTTCAAGAACCATAGGGGTTGGATTTGGGTTGGAAAGGACCCTTAAAGTTTAAAGTTCCAAACCCCCTTGCCATGGACAGAGACATCTTTCAGTAGATCAGGTTGCTCAAGGCCCCATCCAACCTGGTCTTGAACACTTCCAACTTCTCAGGCAACCTGTTCCAATGTTTCACCACCTTACTATAAAAAAAGTCTTCCTTATAGCTGACCTAAATCAACTCTTTAATTTTAAAACCATTCCCACTATTCCTGTCACTACAGGTACTGGTAAAAAGCCACTCCTCATCTTTCTTGTAAGCTTCCTTTTTACATTGGAAGGCCACACAGCCTTTATATAATCAAAGTTTGAACAACCTCAAGTCTCTCAGCCTTTCTTCACAGAAGAGTTCTTCTAGGGGCTTTCAAGGCCCTCATCTGGACCTCCTCTGACAGGTCCATGTTTTTTTGGTGCAGAGCACCCCAGAGCTGGATGTAGAAGTGCAGGTGGGGTCTCACTAGTGCAGAGAAGAGAACCATCTCCATTGACCCTCTAGCCATACTTTTTTTCTGAAGCCTAGGGTATGTTTTCTTTCTGGACTGTAAGTACTTCTCCATAGGGCTGCTCACAATCCATTCATACCCAGTCTGTCCTGATACTGAGGATTGTCTCAACCCACACACAGGACTTTTTACTTGACCTTATTCAATTATCGAATTGTTGACTCACTTCTCAAGTCTGTCAAGGTCCTTCTGCACATCATCCCTTCCCTCTAGTACATCAACTGCAGCTCAGCTTGGTGTAATCCATGGACTTGTTTGGAATGTAAATACTGCCTATGTCATTAACAAAGACATTGAACAGCACTGGCCCTAATGCAGACCCCTGAGGGACACCATATGTCACTGATCTCCACTTGGACATTCAGACATAGACTGGAACTCTCCAGATATGGCCATCCAGTCTATTCCTTACCCACCTAACAGTTAATCCATCAAAAACGTATCTCTCCAATTTAGTGACAAAATATGTGTTGCTACAAAAGCCTTACAGAAGTCCAGACAGAGGACAGTAGTAAGTCTTTCCTTATTCACCATCTCCATCATTCTCCACAGAAGGCCACCAGCTTAGTCAGACATGTTTTGCCCTTGGTGAACCCATGTTGTCTGCTCCTCATCACACATCTGTTTTCCATGTGCCTTACCTTGCCTTGCTTCCAGTAGGGTCTGTTTGATGATGCTACCAGACATGGAGGTGAGACTGACTAATTAGTAGTTCCCACGGTCCACTTTTACGCCCTGTTTCAAGGCACTGGGAATTTTTCTGATTGCCATGACTTGTCAAATACAATGGAATCTTCTTCTTCAGTAGAATTTTCTAAATTTCTGATATTCCTTCTGGGTGTCAGTATTGGAAATCTAAAGGTAATTCTGTACTGGTTCTTCACAGGAAGGGAACCTGTCAGTGTAACTGGACAACAGAGTGCTCCTCATGTCCAAGCTTAGTCCTATGGCAGTGGGTAGCTGTGTAAATGCTGTACACTGTAAGCCTGTACTTCATCTCCCTGCAAAGCAGCTGCATAGTCTTAGGAATAGGTGGGTTGTAAAGCTATTTTTTTCCATTTTTTGTTGAAATATGGATAGACAAAGTCAACAGGACTAAGATGAACAACTTACTGTTGAAATTAGGATTTCAATGATTCAGGAAAAGATTTACCTTGCCTTTTATTTGACCGAGGCAAGTGAACAGTCATCTGAATTACATTTTTTTTTCCTGTTTTCTCATTTGGATGACCCACTAGCAAGTGAAGAGGTAAAGAACAGATTTGTTGGTACAGTTTTATCTTCTTGCAAATATGCAACATCAATAGAGGCTAAAAAAATATTATAAAAGAAAGTCAGAAAAGTTTCAGTTTCTCAGAACTCAAAATATGTTGTGAATATTACTTTTCTATTTTTCAGCATATTCTTCTCCTTAATAGGCCCCTTTGGAATAGCTTAGATCTCCAGGTTGAAAGTTTCATGGAAATGTAGGATTTTAGCTTATTTTTTTGGGGAACTTCAGTTCAAAGTTCAGTTAGACTCTTGAGGGATGACTAGCTACTTCAGTTCCTTCAAGTGGGCTCTCTTTTGTGCCATGTTTTATGTTGCAAATAATTTCAGGTGGAATTTGTGAGTCTATGACATTTTTAACAGAAAAGTTACTTGGAATTCTACTTCCAAGAAAAATGTCACCACTGTCCCACAGAATATTTTCCATATTCAGAAAGGCATGCCTTAAATTAAAGAGCAAGAGAATAATAAAACTGAAAAATATTTTCCTTCTTTACTGTTTTACTTTTACATTTATTTCTTTGAATACATTTCAAGTACATGCTCAAGATTCAGAACTGACACTTGCTCATATGTTTGTAGAGTTACTAAGCTCAGTAGGGGTTCAGTTGCAAAGTCATATCCCATTTCTTGTAAAACTTTTAAATAATAATAGATAAGAAATGTGCTTGTTGCCAATGTTGCATGTCTTTTGTTTGTTTGTTTGTTTGTTTTTCCTAAAGAATATAGACATTAGTCTTCCTGCTTTGCAAACATCGATACTTGCCAAGGATACCTGTTATGGTGATAGGAACTCAGTAGTAAATGGAACTCTTGCCACTTTTGAAGTTTAGTTTATGCTTTCAATCTGGACCTTTCCCATGGACGAACTTCTTCATTTCTTACCTGAGTCACATGGTAGTGAAACAGCCCAAAGTGCTTTAGACAAAATGTCCAAAAGTGTGTCCAGAACTAAGGAGTGTGTACTTACTAAACTAATGACTGATTCAAATAAAAACGAAATTTGGAAAGCTTAACACAGTTTAAAGAGCAGGTCTACCTGTCAATAATAAGACCCTAGTCACAAGTAAGGTTCCGACCTACTATAGAAAAGCACAAGCTATCTCAGACTAACGTTTTTTAATAACTGTGTTTCCTTTGTTGTTAAATAGAGTAAAATTTCATAGAAATTTGATCCACTTACACAACGGTAGCCTACACCATGCAAGGCTCATACCAGCACACAGTCACCTTACTCTATCTCTAGCATTCTGCCACTTGGCCAGTTTCTCCAGAACCAATTACTCGGAAAACATCTGTTGCAGCTTTTTTTTGTCTGCATCAGCATATGTTGGCCAATGAAGCACAAAATTTGCAAATATTTTCCTGAATTTGAATACACAATTGTAAACCACACTCTTTTATCCTTTTCTTCCTGTACTCCACCCCATGTAAGTATTCAGTTGCATTTTGTATCTCAAATTGAGAGGAGAAGAATGAAAACTAGATATTTCACTTTGAGAAATTGTTCTCCCTTACTAAGATTCTCTGGAAGAATATACATGAATGTATAAAGGTAACATAAACTCTAGCAGGAAAAAGGTGCTATATACAGACAGTGTAATTAGATTCTTGAAACCTTGCCTCTAGTTTTATACTTGATCAGTTATTCCTTCAATGAAGTAATATTCTACCTGGTTAGACAAGGTCTTTAAAGCAATTACAAAAGGTTAATTGTACCAAATTAACATATCTAATATGATATTAATACCACAATATGTGGTGAATAAGAGCAGTTTTATCCACCATATGTATTTAATTGCCATATCTATCTGTCAAAGTATTTCTGAATGAAATGACCTCCTGAATACATGCAGTTAACTAGTTTAATTTTTTTTGTAATCATTATTTTCTTAGAGTAAATTGTGAATATTCAGTTTCCTTCTCTCCTGCACAAACCTTAACACATTTTTCAAGTTTTCTTTTTATTTCTACAATGAAATAGTACAGGTATCTGGCCATTACAGCTTTTTTGCACCTCTTGAGTATACATTCTTTAAAAATTGCAGCTGACCTGCCTATTAATTTTGGAGATGGCACTAGACTCAGTGAACCAAATTTCACAATGTTGGAAAGTATCCTTTAGCATGCTAAAGTATCCTTTAGCATGCGCTCCCTCTTTCGTATTTTGTTTATCTTAATTGGAAAAAAATAAACAGCAATTTATAAAAAAATAATGGCACTGGGAAAATCCTAAACTTTTCTTTCTGTTATGCTAAGGTAATCTGCTGAGAGTATCTCCAGCAATACTCATGGCTAAAAGGAGAAAGTGTGAGTTAGATGTGAGCAGAAAAAAATGGTCAAACACAAAACAAGGTTTTATTTTACAAAATTATATTAGTTATACAGCAATGCTAGCTTACCACATAGGTTCCTGGCTATGATTTTCACCATATTTTGAAGGATGGTGAAAAAGGTAAAATATAAAATTATTTGGATCACTAAAATTATTAGGAGATGGAGGGGAGGAGACAATGACAGAGGGTTTTTCTTTAACTGGGAAAAAATAGTGCTTTCACAAATTATTTTCACAGATGTCAGATGAAGTAAAGTCAGATCAAGCAGAACATGACTGAGAAGCAGAGAGAGAGAAATTAGGTTTGAAAAAATGAAAAGAAAAGAAAAAGAAGAAATAAAGACTGTAAATAAGAAGATGACATTTGAAATAAGATCAGAGGAGTTACAGAAAACAGGGAAGGTAACAAAATGATAGAAATGTTCCTTTAAGTGAATTTTGATTTAACAGATGCTGAAAAGGAGAAAATAAAGACAGCAAAGAATTGTTTTCAGTGTATAATGAATGATGTAATCAGAAAAGTATTTTCATGACTTTTTAGGAGTACATTTTGTAGCTGCTGACAGCTGCAGCTGCACCAATGATATTTGACATGCATTGTCAACAAGAATGAACTGCTATAAATACCACTTTAAAATGTCTTTATTTTCACTAGGAAATGAGGGCTACTAAGTCACCAGCAACTGCTAATAACGACAGTTGTGATCCAAAGGGTAATCGGACTTCTTTGACAATTCTTTTGCCTGATTCTGTTCTGAGCAGACTGATGGAGCCATAAGGGTGCCTAGATCCTTTTTCACCCATGGAAAGGCACCAACACAAAACAGTCTCATAGAAATTGTGGGTACAAACAAGAGATTCTACGCATGAGATTGAATAATGGATTTTCAGCTGGGTCAAAATTTGTTTAAGTCCACTCTGTGTCTTTAGTTAAGATATTTAAAATGTAGTTTAGATGTTTTAGATGAAGATACTTATTGTGAAATACAAGTGATTTTTTAACTATATTGCGTAGAAGCAGTGGGGTGGGACAGGAGAGTAAGGGTCATTGAGAACAAGCTGAAATATAAGACACTTGTGCTTGCATGTGAGGAAAAAATCCCTTAGTACAGAAAGATTCCTTCCAGCTTTAGCTATCCAAAGACTCTATTTTGCTTAACTGTTCAGACAATTTTAACTAATCTTTGTAAAGTTACAAGTTGTGATTAAAATGATATGCTTTTAATCACATTTTCTGAAAAAGGTTAATACTTACTCTTTGAAACCATTTTATATGAAGCAGAATTTACTTATGTGCACAAAAAAGAAATTTAATGAAACTAAAAAGTACCGATCTATTTATTAATTTTTTTATTTTCATAAATTTCACATTTATATTAATTTAATAATATATTTATTCTGTTTAAATTAATTTTAAAATATGTAAGTGCACTTATGTATTGATAGATTACATTTACATACACTCTAGTCATAAAAGAAGTGATGGTACCTAAATTGAGGTTAAAAGTACTAAAATCCTGTAACTGATGAAAGTCTGGTGGAGAAAACCAAGGTAGTTGGGTTTTTTTGGAGAGGTTGTAGAGCTGAATTTGTTCACTTGAGAAAAGTTAGATTCAAGGAGGCTTTATTACTTGTTCAAGTTATTCAGTAGGAAAGTGTGAAGAAGATAAAGATAGATTCCTCTGAGATTTGTAGAGAGGAATGAACAGGCTGTTACTGGCTGAATTTCCTATGGAAAGGGAAATGTGGAGGTTAAAAATGGCAGTACTCAGAGATGGACAGAATACAGACCTAAGCCATCTTCTCTCATTAGACCTACTTTTAGCAGGGGCTGATGTTGGTGACCTCTGAAGACCCCAGTCTACTGGTACTACAACTCCGGTGAAATTTCACTTGCAAATTCCTATAACTGAGAAAGGCTTATAGCTTTCATTATGGACCAACTATCATACTCTCCAAAGCAAAATCCTTAGTCACATCTCTTAATTATTTAATTTACCTCTAGGTAGCGAATGGTAAAGGTTTTTTTCCATGTTCAGTCATTTAAATTAGCATATTCTTATTTTGAGGCTTCTTTTCTCTTAGGTAATTATTTGGTTTCTTATGGTAATGTGAATGTAGATGTACAAAAAAGCATTTGTATTGACTTGTTTGTTGCGAAAGTTACTTACCACTACATTAACACTATTACATTTCAGGTAAAAGGTTAGAATGGTTGACATGGCTAGCCTTGATAGTCAGGGAGTATTAGGTGGGTAAAGAATAGATTATTTTGGAAACTCGCAAAGCACCAGAGGATGATTTTTCAAAAGACAGGAAAGTGTACTCAGAGGGAGATACTGCTAGCTCTGATGGTAACAGGAAATATCGAGTATAGAAATGAGACTGTGTACATCATACAAGTTAATACCATTCCTGTCATTCCACCAGTGTAAATGTGATGATATTGTGACACATAAAAGTCAAGCAGCAGATACTCAACCACCAGACCGTCATATTCAAGGAGTCCTCCATGTCTGCATTCTCACTGTGTTGATATTAATTCAACGTCACTAGTCACTTTAAAAAAATTTACTTTAAAGAAACCAAACCAAACCAAACCAAACCAACCTAGGAAATACACACATAAACTTTTGTCAATCATCTTTAAGTTTGTACTAGGAGCTTCACCTGACATCTGAACTTTCAAAACTAGAAGTAATATATGGTTCTGTACCACTTCCTAGCAGATGTGTTCTGATATGCACCAGAAAAAAAAGTGCCTAGTAAATCTTATGAGTCAAGTCTTCATTTCACTCCTTCATAAGGAGGTCTGATCAATGCAGGTTCATAATCTTAACCTAGTTCAATAACCAGTACTTATAATTTCACCATGTTATTATAACCTTTTTCGTTTTTCTTTAACTCTTATGATCTTCCTGATGTTTTGAAATAACTTTGAAAAATCCTATGCAGGTAAAGTCTAGATCTCTAGTTATATACAATAGTGATGACTCCTAATCTTGCTGAAATAATCACAATTTTCTTTTCACCACATTCAGAAGAGAATACAGCTCCATTTTCAGAGAATGTAAGTAAACCATCCTCATGGAAGCTGGATGACCTCTGTTTTTCAAGGTTAGGAAACTAGCTAGATAACTGTTAGGCATCAGAGATATACATAAAGAAAACTAGGGAAATGCAACTGATTTCAGGATGCCTAAGTAATTACCCAGAAGCACCTGTGCCTTCCTGGAGGCCTAGCTTTCTACATTTATCCCCAGCATTCAAATACATCTTTTAAATCCCAAAGAGAGTGATCCAGCAGTGTGCCATGTAAGTGTTTCCCAGAGTTTAGTGTGCTGCTATGACAAAAATATTGTCTTAACAAAGTAGAGACTAAGGGTGAAGAAGGGAATTAGGTTTCTGCAAATAAAGAGAGGATATGGATGAAGAAAAAAACGGGAGAATATGAGTAGCAGGACACCTTAAGAATAATGTTCTGTAGGAGTATATAGAAGATAAAGAGACTGTAGATTACTTCAGAGGTAGCAACGGTGGAGGAAAGAATGATAAAATAATATAATGGTAAAAAGATGCCAGCACAGTTTCCTGTCCCAGTTCCCTGTCCAAAAAGTGGAATTCTACTTTAAATACAATGTGAAAGATGTATTTGATTCTAATGCCTCATTCAATTTGGATTGTGTCACCTTTGTAGACTACTACGTCCTAGACAAAATGTAGCAATCTTATGCTAAGGCGTTCAAAAGTACAACTTCATGGAATTACCACATATATATGGGTGAACCAATGAGTTTTTGTTTATTTGTTTGTTTGGTCATAGTGCTCAGTACTTTTGTGATGGGGTAGATTGCTATCTTTTTTGCTATCTTTTTTGTTTTCTTTTCTTTTTCCTTTTTTTTTTTTTTTTT